>NC_058521.1:565478175-565789841 GCF_904849725.1 Hordeum vulgare subsp. vulgare
TGATGGAAGGGTCGTGAAGTATTTTGCAAATGCTATTTGCTTCTCGGTGTATTCTGGGCGGGGCTCGGGTTCCTTCTTTTTCATCTGCGCATCATGATGTTCCTTTGCTATCCTGGCGTTTTCCTCGGGGGTATGATCATAAGGTTTGATAGGAAGATTAGCATGACGTACCTTTGGGAGGGGCGACCGTTTGCGCTTTGGGGGGCTCCGTCGCTTAGGAATCGTGGGCGGAGCATTCTTGGTGGCACGCTCCCGCTTAGTATCCGGAGCGGGCAACGGCGGAGATGGACGACCCAAGTCCGGCGGCGGTGATCGAGATGGACTCGTGTTGTGTTGGCCGACATCATGTGGAGGGCTTGGAGGTGATCTGCTCTTTTTCACTTCCTTCTGCAATGTGCGTGTATAGTCATCAGGCTTATGGTGTAAGTCATACTGTGATGGAAGGGTCGTGAAGTATTTTGCAAATGCTATTTGCTTCTCGGTGTATTCCGGGCGGGGCTCGGGTTCCTTCTTTTTCATCTGCGCATCATGATGTTCCTTTGCTATCCTGGCGTTTTCCTCGGGGGTACGATCATAAGGTATGATAGGAAGATTAGCATGAGGTACCTTTGGGAGGGGCGACCGTTTGCACTTTGGGGGGCTCCATCGCTTAGGAATCGTCGGCGGAGCGTTCTTGGTGGCACGCTCCCGCTTAGTATCCGGAGCGGGCGGCGGCGGAGACGGACGACCCAAGTCCGGCGGCGGTGATCGAGATGGACTCGTGTTGTGCTGGCCGACGTCATGTGGAGGGCTTGGAGGTAATAAAGGTGTAGGTGAACTGCGACGACTCAGAGGCGGTGTTGTCCTTGGGGCCGAGCCTGGAAGCTTGATGTAGTTCTTGTCCCATAGGACGACTCCACCCAGTACTTCTTTGAGTGTTCCTCTCATCTTCGGGTCCAGCTATGTCGAACTCCATATCATGAAACCCCGCCAGGATTTCATCCACCCCGACTTTAGCAAAGCCAGCTGGAATCTCACGGCCATGCCAGCGTGCATCAGGGCCAGAAGGTAAAGCTTGTCCGACGGCCACCTTCATGGATATGTTCTTGAATTTCTGATCGAGTTCACATGATGTTGACTCCTTGATTCCATCCACGGGATAGCCGGGACCGCCCTCTATCATTCTTCGTGCATTGTCGGGCGAGGCCTCAGATTCAGCCACGCTGCTTTTCCGCTTAGATGGGGCGCCGGTAATATCAAGTGCGGGATCTTCCCGGCGCGCTACTCCTCTAAGCTCATCAATCTGCTTCTGTTGCTCGTTAATCCTGGCAAGCAACTGGTTGAACTTGTCATTCTCCTCATCCTGCTGCCGCTTCTTTGCTCTCTCTCGACTTCTGTAAGTGTCTTGGTCTCTGGCAAACCCAAGCCACCACGGGTAAGAAGGATCGAAGCCTCGCGTTCGTCCTCCATGTTCGTCATTGCCGAGGACCAGTGTGAGCAAATCGTTCTCTCTATCTGTAGTGAACTTTCTTTTTCCCTCCTTAATTTCTTTCACTATCCTTTTCCAATTCTCCCTGGGTATCCTAAGACCGTCACTGCAGATGAGGTCCCCTGTTTTTTCGTCGTACGAACCACCATGCGCAAGGAACCAATTTCTTGCTCTCAATTCCCACTCATCACGGAGTGGTTGGGGTACGATGCCTTTATCTAGCAGATCTTGCTCTTTCTTATCCCACTTTGGGATGGCAGTCTCATAGCCCCCTGGCCCCAGCTTGTGGTGATATTTCTTCTTGTCGGCATTTATCTTGTTCTTTTCTGATAATGCCTGGGCATTTTCTGCCTCCTTGTACTCTTGAAATGCCTTCCAGTGATTCGCCTGCTTGGCTAGATACCCCTCGAATACTGGCACTTTCTTTGTCTTCAGATAGTTTTTCCATAGCTTCTTCTTCCAGTTACGGAACAGTTCGGCCATCTTCTTTAGAGTCCACTGCTTGACTTTGGCCCTCAGTTTGTCTGCGGCGTCTTCATTCTCACATTCTGGCAGGTTGAAATGTGACATGAGATCATTCCAAAGATTATCTTTGTACCTTTCGGCGACATAGTCAATATCGGCTGCCCCTTTGCGCTTGTTCCACTCCCGAACGCTGATCGGGACGTGATCCCTAACGAGAACTCTGCATTGCTTCTTGAATGTGTCAGCAGCATTCTTAGGAAGCTTGGGTTCGCCCGTAGGAAATATCACCTCAAAGGTGTAATGCGTCCGTGCATCCAACTTTCTAGTCGGGCCTCGTTTCGTAGCTTTGCTCGACGTGGAGGCCTAAGAGGGAGAAACATTCGTCAAATGAATGTATATGTATACAATATAGAGCTATCTCCAATACTTTTCACATATTGCAAGTGATTGTCGAACTTCATATGTATACCTCGCCAGACTTTATTATTTCTTCACCGGCTTCTCCACTGGCTTCTCCATCAGTGGAGCTATCACCTTCTCCGTCATTGGACCTATCTCCTGCCCCATCGGCTTCATCTTCGTTTTGCTCGACCTCCATTCCATATCCGAAGGGGTTTAGATATGACGACGGAGATTCAGCTGGTTCAACGTCGGGGCCGTCTTTGATTATATCTTCGAGAAGTTCTTCCTCTTCGAGGTTCCTGATATGTGGATCCATAGTTCTGCAAAAAACGGACATTTGATTAACTAATAAACTAACAAACTATATAAGAGGGGTTGGAAACTTCGAAGTTTCGTTTTATATAGGAGGACCTTTAGTCCCGGGTCTTGGCTAGAACCTAAACTCTAAAATACCAGCCGGGCGGAGCCCAGTCCCGGACACTTAAGCATATACAATAGCAAAATTAAACTAGTTCTATTAATTTTCTTGCTAAAAATAAACTATTAACACTTAAGCATATACAATACCAAAATTAAACTATTAACACTTAAGCATATACAATAGCAAAATTAAGCAATAATCTAAGAAACACTAAGCATATACACTATACAATAGCAAAATTAAATGACAAAAAAATATTTCTTCTTCTTGTAACCCTAAACTAATTTTTCCTCTTCTTCTATTTCTCCTCTTCTTCTACTTCTACTTCTCCTCTTCTTCTACTACTTCTCCTCTTCTCTTCTTCTACTTCTCCTCTCCTCCTCTTCTAATTTTTTCTCTTCTTCTACTTCTCCTCTTCTTCTAGTTTTCCTCTTCTTCTCCTCTCCTCCTCTTCTTATTCTCCTTTTTCTTCTTTTCTTCTCCTCCTCTTCTTATTTTCCTTTTTCCTAATTCTACATATTACTAACCCTAATAATCTAGCACAAACCTAATAACAATAGGAATTAAATGACAAAAAAATATTTTTCTTATTTTCTTCCCTTTTTCTTCCTTTCTTCTCCTTTTTCTTCCTTTCTTCCCTTTTTCTTCTTTTCTTCTCCTTTTTCTTCTTTTCTTCTCCTTTTTCTTCTTTTCTTCTCCTTCCCTTTTTCTTCCTTTCTTCTCCTTTTTCTTCCTTTCTTCTCCTTTTTCTTCCTTTCTTCTCCTTTTTCTTCCTTTCTTCTCCTTTTTCTTCCTTTCTTCCCTTTTTCTTCTTTTCTTCTCCTTTTTCTTCTTTTCTTCTCCTTTTTCTTCTTTTCTTCTCCTTCCCTTTTTCTTCCTTTCTTCTCCTTTTTCTTCCTTTCTTCTCCTTTTTCTTCTTTTCTTCTCCTTTTACTTCCTTTCTTCTCCTTTTTCTTCTTTTCTTCTCCTTTTTCTTATTTTCTTCTATTGGTCGGAGTGTTGGGGAGGAGGGGGCGGGGGGCTTACCGGCCGGAGGTGTCGACGGCGCGCGGCGAGGAGGGCGGCGCGCGGCGAGGAGGACGGCGGCGGCGAGCAGGACGACGGCGACGGCGAGCAGGACGGCAGGCGGCGGCGAGCAGGATGGCGGGCAGCCTGACGGCGTCGTCGAGTTCGTCGCTGTGCCGCGCCGGGCAGGAGAACGAGGAAGAAGGAGAGAAGGAAATGCGATTTGGGTTCAAAATTTTCTAACTCCCGCTTATATAGGTGGATCTTTAGTCCCGGTTCGGGGCTCGATCCGGGACTAAAGACACCCTTTAGTCCCGGGTGGAGCCACGACCCGGGACTAAAGGCCCTTTTTCGGCAGACCAGAAGGCGGGAAGCAGGGGCCTTTAGTCCCGGCGCGGAGCTCCAACCGGGACTAAAGGTTAGGATATTAGTCCCGGTTTTAGACAAAAGCCGGGACTAAAGTGTTGCCTATATAAACCCTCGCCCCTGCCCACCATATCCCCTGTTTTTTGGTTGTTGAAGTGTGACCATGCCATGCTCTTGCCACTCTAGTTCATGCACATGACGTGTTCGATGAAATGCCCGAGCCACTCTACTTAAGCTTTCTCCTCTCCAAGCTCGACCTCCAAGCTCCATTTTCCTTAATATTTGTCTAGGTTTGGCCGTGCACCAACTGCACAAGTGTTCTAAAAGGTTAGCTACTTCATCCTTTCATTTTTAACTGCTAGTGTAGCTCATTTCAAATGCTCAAATTAACTTCTTAGAGTGTGCACATGCGTAGGGTGTCGTCCCGTGCCCGTCCTCACCATTGTCGATCGCCCCGTGCCGATCTCGTCGCGAGCACCACCGTGGTGAGCCTCTTGTTCTTATCTTCTTTTTAAAAGAAAAAAATCTTACTTGTAAGATTTAGATACATACTTGTATAAATTACTCACTTTCATTATTTTTTGTTATTATATAGTGTGATGGTTTTGGTATCCGCCTCCGTCGGCCCTCGTCCTGTCTATGATTCGGATGTGGTATATATTATCTTTTATAACTATTTGTTTTATTTAGTGTTTATGACAATTATGACGACCAATGTGACATATATTTTTTAATCTAGGAGGTATGTGAACCGGAAATTCCAACCCACATAGAAATTCTTGTCGAGAAGTTAAATTTGGTTGAAAAAGAAAACAAATACTTGAAGAAAAAATTGAAAATAATTGAGGATAAGAATATGGAACTCGAGTTGCATGTCGCCGATGTCATCGATGATCGCAAGATGAAGATCGATGCGATGCGGTTGAAGATGGATGCAACGCGCTTGAAGATGGATGAAATGCGCTTGAAGATTAGGAATATTAGAAAATATGCCATTGATAAAGAGGCTTGGTATCATTATGCTGTTGGGTTAATTGTTACCTTAGTTGCGATTTTGATCGCACTTTTTTGTTTTATTTAAATGTTTTACATAGTTGTATGTTGTTTTATGAGAGAACTTTATGTATTTATTTTTCGCAATAATAACATTTGATCACTACTGTTCTTTGGCTTTAATGTGATGATGAACTTGTATTAATTTGGTCATATGTTCTACAATGGTTTTTTGATATATTTAATTTCATAATAGAGATGAATCGCCAATGATAATATTTAATTTCATAATATGGTTTTTTGAACTTATTTGAACTCCATACTTTTTGTGTGTTCAAAATGCACCATTCAAAGGCACATCACAAAATTTCAACAATTTTTGACTTCATTTGGTATATTTCGTGCATTTACTTAATTTTTTGAGCTAGTTGACCCTGAAATTGAAAAGCACTACAAATGAACTCTGAAAATGTTGAAAGTTGGCATGCTATCATCATTTCACCCACATAGCATGTGTTAAAAAGTTGAGAGGGCTACGACAAAAACTGGATGCACTTCGTGTACAAAACGGACAATCTCTCTCGAAGTATCAGGGTTTCGAACGAGAACTCATCTCTTACAAAGGGATTTCATTTTTTTGAACTTATTTGAACTCCATACTTTTTGTGTGTTCAAAATGCACCATTCAAAGGCACATCACAAAATTTCAACAATTTCGAACGAGAACTCATCTCTTACAAAGGTTTATTAAAATTCTTTTTGTGTATTTGAGAATTTGACAAAACTATGAAAATGAAAAGTGTTTGAAATTTAGTACATGCCATACATGCATTACATAAAAGGTTTAATACATTATTACATTATTGCACCAATATTCCTATCTATTATTTATGTTTTCTTCTGGGTCGTAGCCATGGAGAATCTTCATCATTCACTAGGATGCTTGGGTCAGTTTTCACTTTGAAGGGCGGAATTTCATGAAACTTATTATAATCTTCTGACATGTCTGTCTTGTCATCTACTCCCACGATGTTTCTTTTCCCTGGAAGAACTATGTGGCGTTTTGGCTCATCGGACGATATCTTCTTTTGCTGATTTCTTTTTCTCGTTTTTGTAGACATGTCCTTCACATAGAAAACCTGAGTGACATCATTGGCTAGGACAAATGGTTCTTCCATGTACGCAAGATTGTTGAGATCCACTGTTGTCATGCCGTACTTTTGGTCTACAACTACCCCGCCTCCTGTCAGCTTCACCCATTTGCACCAAAACAAAGGGATCTTAAAAGTAGGTCCATAGTCAAGTTCCCATATCTCCTTTATGTACCCGTAATATGTTTCCAAATAGTGCCCATTCTCGTCTGTTGCATCAAAGCGGACACCACTATTTTGGTTGGTGCTCTTTTTATCTTGGGCAACCGTGTAAAATGTATTCCCATTTATCTCTTACCCTTGGAAAGTACATATAGTCGAAGATGGTGGCCTGGCCAAACAGTACAGCTCATCTCCAACGGTGTCGTCATTCATGAGATGTGTCTGCAACCAACTGCCGAAAGTCTTCTCGTGTTCCCCTTTAATCCAAGAGTCAACCTTCCCCGGGTTTTCGGAGCGTAGAATATTCTTGTGTCTCACGATATACGGAGCCACCACGGTGGAATTGTGTAGAACTGTGTAGTGTGCTTGAGAGAAAGAATGTCCGTCCATACATACTTTTGCTTTCCTTCCTAGTGTGCCTTTTCCTGTCAGCCTACCCTCATACCGAGATTCAGGAACACCAATCGGCTTAAGGTCAGGAAGAAAGTCCACACAAAACTCAATGACCTCCTCTGTTCCATAACCCTTGGAGATGCTTCCTTCTGGCCTAGCACGGTTACGAACATATTTCTTTAAGACTCCCATGAACCTCTCGAAGGGGAACATATTGTGTAGAAACACAGGACCGAGAATTCTAATCTCTTCGACTAGGTGAACTAGGAGGTGTGTCATTATATTGAAGAAGGATGGCGGGAACAACAACTCAAAGCTGACCAGACATTGGACCACATCAATCTGTAACCCTGATAGACTTTCTCGATCGATTACCTTCTGAGAAATTGCATTGAGGAATGCACATACCTTCACAATTTCCAGGCGAACATTTTCCTGTAGAATTCCCCTCAATGCAACCGGAAGCAATTGCGTCATAAGCACGTGGCAGTCATGAGACTTTAGGTTTTGGAATTTTTTGTCTTTCATATTTACGATTCCCTTTATATTCGATGAGAAGCCAGTCGGGACCTTGATACTGAAAAGGACTTCAAAGAAGATTTCCTTCTCTTCCTTAGTAAGAGCGTAGCTGGATGCCCTTGAAACTGCCCTGGATGCATGCCATCTCTTCCTTTATGACATTCCTGGTCCTCCCGTGCTTCTCGTGTATCTTTTGACTTCCCATACAAGCCCAGGAAGCCTAGAATATTCAGGTGCATCACGTCGATTGCCGAGCGGACCTCATGGACTTCCCAGTAGGGTAGCTCCCAAAATATAGATTTCTTCTTCCACATGGGTGCGCGCTTATCAGGGCCGTTAGGAACAGGTTGGCTGCCAGGACCCTTTCCAAAGATTAATTTTAAATCTTTGACCATATCAAATACTTCAGCACCAGTACGGATGACAGGCTTCCCCCGGGGTTCTGCCTTGCCATTGAAATGCTTGCCTTTTTAATATTTTTGCAAAAAAGGAAATTATGTTCATCATATATTAAAACGATTCATTGCATACGAGCCGTTTTAGAATGTTCACCGCATCATATATTACAAAAAATGTTCAGCGTATTGTATATTAAAAAAGTGTTCATCACTTCGTATATTAAAAAAGTGTATCGTCTATTAAAAATGTTCATCACATCGTATATCTTTTATGTAGGTTTTGTAATAGACGACATACGTTTTTCTAATATTGTCAACATTTTTTAATTTACAATGAACTTTATAGTATGTGATAATTTTTTGTAAATACACATTAAACACTATTGTATAAATACCTTGACCATTTTTAATGAACAGTGATCTTATATAAATATATGATAAACATATTTAAAATATACGATCAACTTTTTAGTATACGATGTGATGAACCTTTTTATATATGATACAATGTGCAGTTCTTTAGTATATGATACGCTGAATATTTATTTAATTAATCATTTTCAATATAAGATGAACATAATTTCATATTACTACGAAACCTATGGAAACAAGAAATGTGTAAAAGGCTAGGACGTGTCTGTATTGTAAGAGTATAAAATGTTAGATGCCTTTATGTGGTGTCAGGCAATTGAACGGCCTCGTTGTGAGCACGTGCGCTGCATACATCCTGTTAAATCCTTGTGCGCTAGTTTTTTTTGTTGATTTTTGTTATTTTCCCTTACAGTATAAATATATTTAGGCGTCAAATCAAACATGATGGATTCGGGGGTGTGGTGGTCAGCCGCGTATCTCGTACGGTCGTGTGGTTTCGAATCCTGGCATGTTCAATATTTTCAAGGACCTTTTTTGTAAACAAGTGATATTTATGTAATTAAATATAAATCAAGGGGTTTTTTCGCAAAATAACATGCTACGTGGACCCTGCCAGACGAACCCCACCTATTAGTTTTACCCTCAATATGCACTTATACACAGTTCAGACCAATCTGCACCCATGCGGCCCAGTCTTGATATTGACATGTAAAAATTATCAAAGTTTGTACCAATCCACACGTACTGTCTCAATTATGATACCTTCATGTAATTAACTCCATAGAATATGTGTTTATTACATTTTCATAGTATCTTGTCCTCGTATAAGTGGCCCATACATATTCATAGATGTCTCCAGAAAAAATAACACGAGGAGCGTGTGAGGTAAAGAACGGTTTTATACTAATATAGTTTTGAACTAGGTAAAGAATCTCACGGTCATTTCAAATTATTTGGAATAAATGGCTAGTTACCGCGTCTATTTGATACCTAAATCTGTATATGGATAAACTATCCAAGACTTACTCTATATATTATGAGCTAGCTTTATAATTTAGATGACCCTGTTAACATGCTCAAAATAGCACCAGGGAGTTTTTCTCAATGTGTATTGGTAATTCCTTCTCCATTCTCTATGGTTTGAACAAAACCATCTATTAGCTCATGGGATTCTACCCTGTCGATCTTTGCTTCTAAATGTCCAAGCAATACAAGGTCACTTGGATCAAACTTAACACCAGCGGGGAGTCCTAGCCATCGTGTCAAAACCTTGAATATAAAGCATGAAGTGTAACAAAAAAATGCATAGAAATCATGATTTTTTACACCTTCCATGAAGACACAAACAAAAGCTGAGGATACCACTATTCTGGAACAGATTGTTAAATGGCATCACTAATCAGGAGTGGGGTAGGGGTACACAACGGAAAAAGCTGGTGCACACTTCGGTCGGATAGTAGAATCACATGTGTTTAGAACAAATTGGTAAAACTAGAATGAGATGTATTCAGGAACTCAAGGAGTAAAAGATGTACCCCATTTTAATTTGGGAGGGGGGCTACTATGAGATGTCTTCATATTATATTGTTAACTAGATCATGAGTGGCGCACGTTGCAGCGTCAGTCTATTTTGGCACTAAATGATATGAATCCTTGTAAATACAAAGAGACAAAATATAAATATAATTAAAATATAAAGAATTGAAAATGATCAAATAGTTTGATTTTTTTGTTTCAGAGGTTTTATTTTATTTCAGAACATGAGGCGCTCAACTCAAGTAGTAACCAAAAAAGAGAAAAATATATCCTATGCTCGGAAGAATTATTCCAATTTTACTAATGTACATGGCACGACGTGATGATATAAGGTCGTAGTTAAGAAATGAAAAATTAATAAATGCTTTCACATTGTTAGTCAAAACTAAGATTACAAAAAAATACAACTAAGAGTTAATAGCTTTGATGAAAGATAAAGAGCCATCCTTCAATCAGTGGACTAATGGTAGTACCGGAAAAAGAGAGTTGCAAATCAGGAATTGACAAAACATCAATGTATGGATTAACTCGGTACATTTACCGAGATTACACTATGCATTTTGTGAGCGGCATACTGCACACTTTATGACATGTCAAATACTCTAAAACTGAATCTAAGTTCCAAAACTTAATTGCTTTATAAGAAAATCATGCATGTGTGCATCTCGGATGAATGATCATCATGGTACCTACGAATATGTGTACATAGTATCAGTTATATCATTTCTGAACAAGCCAACACACAAATACCTTATTAAGTAGAGCACACAACTTACTTGTAATGAAACACAAGAATTCATGCAATGTTTTGGAAGTAATCTGATCTGAAATGGTAATGCATAACCATTGCTTGACCTCACAATACATCAAAACCTCCATTAACTTCCTTGCAGCCCTACTTGGATTGGTATCTAGTTCGACACCTATAGGGTTGCACGCTGCACTACTTTTGTAGGTGAATGAAATTTAATTTTAAAAGCATAACTGAGAGGTTATAGTATAGTCCAAGAGACCATTATGCAACCACGTGTCATAGTCTTGGGACTGACATGTAAAAATTACCAAAAATGATACACATTCTCTTGTACTTCGCCAATTATGGTATTTCCATGCAAATAATTTCGTTCCACATGACAATGGAACTAAGAGTGGGTAAAAATAAAATATTTAAAATCGCATGGATGTGTCAAGTGAAAGCAAAATATACCATGCCACCATTTAAGCATGAAGTAGGATGAGTTTTTTCTTTCACTCCTTTCATACAAAAATTATGATTTTGACCTTAGCGAAGATGAATTCAAAGTAACCTTATGTTCGAACCTCTATCATGTATCATTAATTGAACTTGTTATCTCCCACACATCGAAATATGATTCCTAAAATAGATTTATGTCATAGTATAACGAGGCTATTTAGGAAGACAATTGGCAAGATGATAACAAAAACAACACATCACACGTGCCTTACCGAATTGAGTTTCTAAACTACAGATACCACATTCATAACATTGATGTATGTACCATTAACTATTTAACATGAATACATCTCATTCTAGCCCCGCCCCCAATAAAAATCTGGTACATCTTGTACTCCCTCTGCTCCGCCACACATCCCAATATATTTTGTGAATTTTATTAGAAATACAAGTAACTGTATGATTCGAATGGACTATGCACCACCTTTTTCCCATTGTATACCCGCTCTCTATTTCCAATCTTTCATAGTAGAACACACCATCCAAGAATAATTCACGACCATCTGTTCCTGCATAGTGGCATAGTGATTTTTAATTTGTATCTTGGTTATAGGTGTAAAACGTCATGGTTACTAGCATATTTTGTTTGCACTTCATGGTTTATATTTCATGTTTCATCCCTATGCCCAGGAGTCCCTTTTGGTGTTAATTTTGACCCAACTGAACTTATACTACTTGGACAGTTACAAGAAAGATTGGTAGGGCAAAATCTCATAAACTAATAGATAGTTTTATTCCAACCATTGAGAAGGTGGAAGGAATATGCTATAGAGATCCAAAAAATCTACTCTTACATGATTCTTATTTCGCACATGCTATTAGGGCCTTTTAAACTAAATACCTAGCTCATAGTTTCTTGAGTAAGTTCTAGCTAGTTCATTCATATACTGTGACGCCCTCGATTTAATCGTACGCTAGTCATACACGCAAATGCGTACGATCAAACTCAAGGACTCACGGGAAGATATTAAACACAACACTAGACACAAATAAAATAATACAAGCTTCATATTACAAGCAAGGGGTCTCGAGGACTAGAATACGGAAGCTCGATAAACACACGAGTCAGCGGAAGCAACAATATCTGACTACACACATAAAACATGGGGTGCCTTAGAGAAGGCAAGCACAAAAGAAACACGATCGAACGAGGCGAGGCCTCATGCCTCGGAACCTCCTAAACTAATCTTGCTCTTCAGCGGCCTCCACGAAGAAGTCACCAACGCGGGGAGGGGGGGCAGGCGTCGGCAGGAAACTCCACTCGTGGGCTCCATCGTCTGGTTGCAGCAACGGATCAAGGGGACAAAGGGGGAGCCAAGCAATGGTGAGTACTCATCGAAAGTACTCGCAAGTCTTACATCAGAAATATTCTAAATATGCAACAGTATCGAAGAAGGGGGTGGTTATGTGTGGACTGACTGCAGCAATGCGAGATTAGAGAGAGAAGGCCTGGTCCTATGAAGACTAGCATCTTGAGGGTCTTGCAGCAATAGACGAGAGTAGATCAGGTGTAACACAAATAATAGTCATATTATTGCAGCAATATTAAAGTGAGGTCACGCCCACAGATCCTCCCTCGACTCCCTGCGAGGAAGCGATCCCAGGGCAACTAATTCCAGTTAAGTAACAATTGTAATTGTATAAGATCAGGGCACAACTCCAAGTCGTCCTGTAACGTTGGACATGGCTATTCGAATAGATAAGTTCTTCCCTGCAGGGGTGCACAACATATTCCCCGACGCGCTCGATAACACTTTGGACGGACACACTTTAATGGGTCATGACCGGCCTCGGAATGTCGAAACGTCGCAGCCCCACCTAAGCTCAACAGAGAGGCAACCCGTCGGTCTAACTCCTAAGCACAGAGGGTTTGTGGGCCCACTTTCCCTCCGCGCTCCTGCATGATGCGTGGGTGGCCGAGGTCAGTCCTAGCATCCCTTAATCACAAGCGCGATGCATCTCAAGACCACTCGGGCGCGCGCGCGCTCCATTGCTGACGTCTAAAGAGCTTCGGCTGATACCGCGACGTCGAGTACCCATAATTCTTCCCACCCAGACGGTTAGTGCGTAATAATGCCTTCCGACCAACCGAGATCAAATACCCAAATCCATTATCATTTTAATTAGGTCATCGACACAAACACGCGGGAATCCACCCGCCTAACATCTATTCATCAATGATCCCAGTAACATGATCAAGTAACTGTGTGGTTGTAACATCGGGGGGAATCCGAGGTATCACCCTCGTTGGATTCTAAACGATGTATCCGTCAAGGTGGACCTACAGGAATCACCGTCGAGGGTCCCACACTTGAGGGGTTGCACGACAGAGGCATTGTCGGAAATGGTGAAAGAGGAATCACCCTCAATAACCACGACCGACTAGCTGTACTACAGAGATATCATCAGGGGTACTTCGCGAGGTGTCACCCTCGGTACCCGATAGTATCTTTGTAGCGTCGCACAACTAAGGGGGGGGGGGTAAGTGTTGTGCCGGATCTGGCTCGTCGATGAGGGATCGAGACTTGAAAACAAAGCGGGGCAACTGGACTACAGGGTCAGAGGGGATGACTGCTCCACCTATACTAAATAGTTTAAAGTGCAGTACTGAAAGTAGCAGTTCATCAAAAATAGGTTATGCATTAGATATAGGAGCTAACTACAACAGTACGAAAATTCTAATGCAAGCAGGAGGAAGAAAGACATAGGCGATATAGGGGTGATCAAGGGGGTTTGCTTGCCTTGTTGCTCTGCAGACACATAGAGATCCTCGACATTGAAGTAGTCGATCACCGGATCAACATCGGTCTCGGGGTCTACCGGAAAGGAAAATAACGAAGGGGAAACACATTAATTAAGAGAGCAAGCAAACACACCATAAAGCATGACAAGGTAATACACCGTGCTAGGGGTGACCTAACGCAGCAACACGTGTCGCAGACGGGTCGGAAGAATATCTGACGATATTTTTCGAGTCTTTGGCTATTACCGAGCAGATAAACCTAATGCAAAATGTCCATATCCAACATGCTCCGAGCATGTGACAGATGAAGGGACACCGTATTCGGATTTATGGGATTTTTCTGAACAACTTTCATATATAAATTATTTTCATTCGAGTTGCGAATTATTTTATATGAATTTTCAGAGTTTTAACAATATTCTAGATTATCCTAATTCAAAAATAAATGTGGAAATATTTTTCTTACATGGGGCTATGCTAGCCAATGGTATGACGGTGGGGTGAGGGGTCTAGTTAGCAGTAGTTCACCAGTCAATGTTGCCTGGTCAACATGGTCAATGGGGCCGTGTGACATTGACTATATCTGAACAAATAATTTTAAACTAACTTGAATAAATGGGGTCCACTTGTCATTTGTGCATTGAACTAAATAATCAACTAACCTAATTAGAAGAGTACGGGCGAGCCGGACACACACGCACGCATATGGCCATGCTCGTCGGCTTGGCATCCTGTGTTAGCATGCACAGCACACATGCCATGATGCCCAGCGGTACAAGCAGCAACAGCAGCTGGCAGCAGCCATAGCAAGCAACAACAGCAGCTCGCAGCAGCCATAGCAAGCAGCAATACCCAGCAACATCCAGCGACAACACCATGCGGCAGCAGGCAGCAGTAGCCAATGGCAACAGCAGCGGCAAGACGGGAGCAGCAGTGGCCAATGGCAACAGCAGCGGCAAGCAGGAGCCAGCAGCGGAGCAGCAACGCAGTGAAGCCCGCAACAGCTCAGCGCGGCAAGTGCACGCGCCAGAATCACGGGCGACGAGCGCGGCCGTGGGCGCGGGGCTGCGCGAGCACGGGGCGGGGCGTGTACGCGGACGGCTCAGCATGAGGCGGTCGCGACAACTTCGGACAACATCAGCAGGTGCACGGGCAGCCAAGGCAGCAAGCACAGAGCATGTACGTGCTCGTACGTGTACGTTCGGACGAGCTCGGGGACGACAGCTATGGCCACGGATCGAGGAGGAGACAAGGGGAATGGGGGTGCCGCTCACAGGGGAAGGCGGCGGCCGTAGTTGAGGAAGACGACGTCGATCCCGGCGATGTAGAGGCATAGAGCTCGAGGTGGTGGTCGTAGACGACGTAGAGGAGGCCGACGGAGTTGCAGGACATGGACTCCGGGCACGGGGTCGACGGAGGGCGCGAGCTTCACGGTGAGGCGGCCATGGGGTCGTGAACGTCGACGGGTGTGAGCGAATGGGGCCTCCTAGCTCGAGCCCTTCCGCGTGGGGATGAATTCGACGACGACGAAGGTCCTGGACATGGTCTCAGTCGATGGGGAGGTCGTTGGTCGCGAGGACGGTGATGGCCATGGCGGCTGCAGCCACGGGCGTGCTTCAGATTGAGGGACAGAAACGAGGAGGAAGGTTGAGGGGATTAGGGTTCGTGCACGGGGTTGGGGTGGGTCTTATCTACCCTGGGGACTCGTTGGATGCTCGACACGAAGGCAAGGATGGCCATGGAGGCGGAGATGGCCGCCACGCACAGGTTCTGCCTCCTCTGTGTACAGAGGAGGAAGAAAAGGGCTCTGATGGGTTTGGGTCTTGCACTGGAGCAACATAGGGTCCACATGCGCAATAGCTTTTTAATATTTTCCTGTTCTTTTACTGTATTTATTTTTCTCTCCTGTTTTCTATTTTTGTTGTACCAAACAAATTTTGTTGCATATGAAACTTGTCACATAATTACTAGAGAATATATTAAGCTAGTACAAAAAGTTTGAGCCCAATTTTAATTGATTTGAATTATGTTAGGATTTAGATAGGCCACTTAGGTGTTGTTGGTTTAATTCAAAAATAGATAAGGGCAACTTTTATGTTTCAAATGATGTTGTTTTCTTATTGAAAATTACTTGGGGAATATTTGCAACTCAATCATGATTTTTATTTTATAGTTTTAATAAATAATTTATTTGACTTAAATTTTAATGTTAATTTTGTTTTGTTTTTTGTCAAGTGGCAATTTGGCTTAGCTAATCTTGATGACATGGCACCATTAGCATGTGATTACTGTAGCTTGATTACAGGGTTACTGTAGCCTAATCCGGGATGTCAGAACTCTCCACCACTAAAAGAAGTTCTCGTCCCGAGAATTAAGGGGTAGAGGTAAGGGGGAAACGTTTGGTTACGAAATTCTAACGAGTCTTCTCGGTCTTGTTTGTTCTTCCCCATGAAATTTATCCTTTTCGTTGAAGTCTTCAATTCTCTGTCTCGTGTCATCCTGATGAAGTCGCCATCCTTCCTTCGGGATTTTCATCGCCCTACGAATGGGATAATAGGGAAAACTTTGGAAGAACGTAGCTACACAAAGTTGGGCATCTGCCAGCGAACTCATAGAAGAGGACATGAATTATTCCTCAAGTTGTAACTCACGGAATTCATTGGAAATAATACGTGATGATACAAAGGTTTCGAACGATTAGGCAACCGTTTGATGCCTAAACATATATGAAAAAGGGGGTTTAGAGCAATGAACATGAATATTGCTCCTGATACAAGAATAGATCGTCCCATTGAACGGTGGCTCGGGAATTCCATACGAAGGCAAGTGCAAAGGGTACTCTGGAGTCAAAAATGTACATGAGAGTCAGGTTTCGATCCTGTGGAACTTGGGTTATGGGTCCACCATGTGGGTTAAGAGTAGGCAGAGCGGTGACATCTTGCACGGTCTTGGTAGCAAGACGTGTGAGATGGTAGCCTGTCAGTTATGTTGGCAACAACGTCGGCACCAAGGCCGAGGAATGAATATAACCATTTTCCTGCTCGTTGAAACGAGGCGGACCAATAGGCAAGGCTCTCGTCCACCGGTGGCTACCGGAATGTTATCCACAATAGTAACAGGGTTTTACTGACAGAGTTGTATACCGAAATTTTTACCTAAGCAGGGAATTAACACTGCTTAGATGAGTTCAGATTCAAGAAAGGTCAAACTGACCAATGGGAAGGAAAACGTGTTCACACACACCAGTATTAGAGTATACCATTCCCAAGGAAAAACATAAAGTATGGTATACAAGATAGGTCATCATGTACATAACCATTTTGATAAGAGGGCAAGGAGAATCGAGATGTTTACCCATACCATATGGTTTCGATAATTGATCAGGAACAATTTAGCATTGTGCTTCCAATGTTCCTGTTGAAATTTGAAGTACCACATCCGTGCTTCGAGGTAGCATCGACACGTTCATCAGATAAAGGTTGGACTTTGGGTACACAAAGGATTCATCAAAAACAACTTATAAAATAAGCCATTTAGTTTCCGCATGGTAGAATGGCGAACCTTTCATACGGAAGAATTTATAACAATAGGTCTTGCGGCCCGGTGTGCCAAACAAGACATCACCGTACCGGGTTACATAGGACCAAAGTTATAATTACTGAAAAAATGTTCCAACCATCGTATGTGCCCGAGATTCAGATCTGGTTGGTGTTAGGATACCTCAGACTAAAGATGCCTGCGAAGAAAGATGATGATGCAATATTCTCAGGATATGACCTACGGAAGCAAGTATTGGATCATGAGTTGGATTGTAAGACACATGAACACAATGTCAAGATATTCGTGCCCACATGGAATTCTTACAATGAAATGCATCTTAGTTATGATTTTTGAAGCATCATTGAGAATATCAAGGCCCTTGTGTAAGCCTCAATTAACCCTTATGACAGAACTTCTTTCCCTTGATCAAATCATCTAGTGGCTTGGCGTGCTAAGAGAAGTTATATGAAGTGAAGATAACAAATCTTCAAAGCATATAACACTTCGCACATGCGTGAATGATTTGGGATGACCCCGAAGGAAGTGAAATAAAACTTTCACATATTCACGGCGATAAGAGTGCACATGAACCTTGGGAAAAACATTTTTGTTATCAAACACATTCTTCATGAGCTAGGCACAAGTGTAATGCTTTAAAGAGCTTCATCGTGGGACATGGAAAAGTTGAGGGTGTGGCTAATGGGGCTCAGCAACAATCCCTCAAGATTTTTATAGGGATGAATTTCCAAAATTATAATATCAAGGAGATAGCATTTGTCAAATCAAATGGTATAATGTCGTATGCTCGAGGGAACAACAACAATTAAACATTGGTCGAAGGGTGCACTCGGAAATACGGACGGAGTAGCACAACCAATGTCAAAAATGATGAGTCAACATCCAACACACTAAGAATGAAACAATCAGTTGTTAACCTCAAGGCAATAGTGTTGCCAGAAGTATTGGGATCACACATCAGAGTTCACTTGTTGGTATTCCGGTTTGAAACAACAAGAAATGAATGGTGATGGCGAGAAGTATTACTATATCAAGAATTCTTAAGATGTGTGCAATCCTCACAACATTCTTAACATAAAAGATGTTAATACTCCAAGGTAGAAGATAACATAAGCTGGATAGTGAGGAACACAAAGGACAACACAAACATGAACACATTTGTGTTGGAGGGAAGGCAAACAAGGATGCCGATGATAATACAAATCATCAAGGGGGCAAGTATGGTATTTCTCATCATGCATTCGTTTGATACCCTGCAAGAGCTTGGAATGTTGATGATGATCACGACACATTTGTCGAGAAGCTTCACGAAGATGCAATCGATCAGCGACGACATCAAGCAAGGGAATGGTGAAGCTAAAGGTTGTCGGAAACACATATAAGGCTTCTAGATTTATGATTGAGATTGCCTTTCAGGACAACCAACATGATGTGGAAAACTCGATGCAAGCTTAACGCACCGCTGGAAATGTGTTCCAGGGATGGAGGACATAGATAGATGGTCAAGCTCTAGCATGATGATGATTATGTAGCTTAATAACTTGGAATGGTATGATTGAGTACAAACTCATAAACAAA
Source organism: Hordeum vulgare subsp. vulgare (assembly GCF_904849725.1). Taxonomy (NCBI): domain Eukaryota; kingdom Viridiplantae; phylum Streptophyta; class Magnoliopsida; order Poales; family Poaceae; genus Hordeum; species Hordeum vulgare. The sequence goes on from NC_058521.1 coordinate 565,496,961, forward strand.
GAATACTACTAAGAGTTGTTGGATCGAAATGCGTACCCGATTCAGTTATCGATGTACTCGCGTGTCCAACAACTCAAACACGAGGAAACTGGAATTAATGAAAATACCATTTTTGTTGAGGAGCTCACAAGAAGTTATATAGATCCGTAATATCCTCGAGCTACAAGGAATAATACTCGGAGGTAGATCAACATTAAGGCTTGAACTGATGTATTGATCTGAAGAAGACAAGTACTTTAACTCGTCTACATATGAGATCAAAGGAGAACAATCATGGTCGGAACCACGGTTGCAAAGTACAAGATCACAGATACCATACTAATTCACAAAATGAATGTTTATTGATACGAGAAGTTTCTATGGTAGGATCAACGTCGTTTCCATGGGCATGAACACAAAGTTCCAGGTCGACTCCCACTTCATCAATGCATCACGTGCCATTTATTCCTCGCCTTTGATTAGGTTGTAGCTTAAAAAGATTATCTAGCAAAACACCGGAAGAGCAAGTCTCGTGAAAACTCTTCGGGTCATATTTATTTAGGAAGGCATAGGTTCAACCCATCGGGGCTTCTTAGGAACATATACCACAATCTTCAGGAGTAATTAACACATGCTTGAAGAGGATGGCTGACAAAGGCGTAGGGTAAAAATTATTAGAGGGAGAAGACACAATTTACCAATGGCATTATGTATCAAGGGAACAATATCACAAGAATTTTTTTAATGTAAAGGATGCCGTCGGATAATAACCCAGCAATGAGCCTGGCAGTCCACAAAGGACCTGATGTGATTATCGGTACTCAATCAGAGGAAGATAGGATGCAATGCATCGGGTTATAGAACATATGAAAAATATTGATACTTAATTACCAAAGGAATTAAGATTTCCAGATTGGTGTATCATAAACAGATGCTCTGGTCAAATACCAGTAAGTTGAATGGACTTAGATGGGCAGCCAACCAAATTGATTTGCCGAGAACCAGCTCTGTTTGAAAGGACGTCTCAGCCAGAAAATAATCTATGAGTATCAACAGATGATTGTGTGCAATCGCACAAAGGTAGAATCAATAAGATCACAGGAAAATCACAAAGGATCTTAGTGAATGCTGCTAGACATATGTATTTAACCATAACACAAGCATGTGAGAAAGGTCAAAAGCAATAGGCTACAAGGGATTCCGAAAGATCGAATAATGATTTGAAGAACTTTCGAAACCCATGACAACTGATGATGGACGAATCCCCGATAAGATAATTCGTTGCATCTCGTAAAACAAGAGCAATTGGAAAAGAAAGTATGGACGACATTTGTATGTCGTCATCCATAGGGGTCGACGGAGGAAGGAAATCGTAGAAGCGATGAGCACAAGTTCTCAACAGAACATCGAAGAGTAACTGCAGTTGTTTTGACGAATAAAGCCATCGTCTGGAATATGGGGTTCTCCGGGAGGAAGTATTTACGAGAACGTAATGTTAGAGTTAGTAAATTCTTTAACCCGAAAGAGAAGAGAGAGTAGAGCCCAGAGTATAGGAAAGGAGTAAACGATACTAATACAACCCAATTGAGATGTGGGCCCATAAGCCACAACATCAGTGTTAGTAAAGTTTTTCAAACACTAGACTCAACTTCGGCCAAGGAGTTGGAAAGGGGGCTACCTACAGTCAGTCGGCTCTGATACCAACTTGTGACGCCCTCGATTTAATCATACGCTAATCATACACGCAAATGCGTACGATCAAACTCAAGGACTCACGGAAAGATATCACAACACAACTATAGACACAAATAAAATAATACAAGCTTCATATTCCAAGGCAGGTGTCTCGAGGACTAGAATACGGAAGCTCGATAAACCCACGAGTCAGCGGAAGCAACAATATCTGAGTACAGACATAAAATATGGGGTGCCTTAGAGAAGGCAAGCACAAAAGAAACACGATCGAACGAGGCGAGGCCTCCTGCCTGGGAACCTCCTAAACTACTCCTGGTCTTTAGCGGCCTCCACGAAGAAGTCACCAACGGGGGGGGGGGGGGGGGACAGGCGTCGGCAGGAAAGTCCACTCCTGGGCTCCATCATCTGGTCGCAGCAACGGATCAAGGGGACAAAGGGGGAGCAAAGCAATGGTGAATACTCATCCAAAGTACTCGCAAGTCTTACATCAGAACTATTCTAAATATGCAACAATATCAAAGAAGGGGGATAGTTATATGTGGACTGACTGCAGCAATGCGAGAATGGAGAGAGAAGGCCTAGTCCTATCAAAGACTAGCATCTTCAGGGTCTTGCAGGAATAGACGAGAGTAGATCAGGTGTAACACAAATAATAGTCATATTGTTGCAGCAATATTAAAGTGAGGTCACGCTGAGAGATCCTCCCTCGACTCCCTGCGAGGAAGCGATCTCGGGGCAACTAATTCCAGTTAAGTAACAATTGTAGTTGTATAAGATCAGGGCACAACTCCAAGTTGTCCTGTAACCGTGGACACGACTATTCGAATAGATAAGTTCTTCCCTGCAGGGGTGCACAACATATTCCCCGACGCGCTCGATAACAATCTGGCCGGACACACTTTTCTGGGTCATGACCGGCCTTGGAATATCGACACGTCACAGCCCCACCTAAGCTCAGTAGAGAGGCCAACTCGCCGGTCTAATTTCTAAGCACAGAGGGTTCATGGGCCCACTTGCTCTCCGCGCTCGTGCATGATGCGTGGGCGGCCGAGGTCAGTCCTAGCATCCCTTAATCACAAGCGCGATGCATCTTGGGACCACTCGGGCGCGCGCCGCTCCATTGCTGACGTCTGAAGAGCTTCGGCTGATACCGCGACGTCGAGTATCCATAATTCTTCCCACGCAGACGGTTAGTGTGTAATAAGGCCTTCCTACCTCACCGAGATCAAATACCCAAATCCATTATCATTTTAATTAGGTCATTGACACAAACACGCGAGAATCCACCCGCCTAACATCTATTCATCAAAGATCCCAGTAACATGGTCAAGTAACTGTGTGGTTGTAACATCGGGGGGAATCCGAGGTTTCACCCTCGTTGGATTCCGAACGATGTATCCGTCAAGCTGGACCTAGAGGAATCACCCTCGAGAGTCCCACACTTGAGGGGTTGCACGACAGAGGCATCGTCGGAAATGGTGAAAGAGGAATCACCCTCGAGAACCATGACCGACTAGCTTAACTACAGAGATATCATCAGGGGTACTTCGCGAGGTGTCACCCTCGGTAGCCTATAGTATCTCTGTAGCGTCACACAACTAAGGGGGGTGTAAGTGGTGTGCCCGATCTGGCTCGTCGAACAGGAATCGAGACTTGAAAACAAAGCGGGACAACTGGACTACACGGTCAGAGGGGATGAATGCTCCACCTATACTAAACAGTTTAAAGTGCAGTACTGAAAGTAGCAGTGCATCAAAAATAGGCTATGCATCTGATATAGGAGCTAACTACAACAGTAGCAAAATTCTAATGCAAGCAGGAGGAAGAACGACATATGCGATATAGGGATGAGCAAGGGGGTTTGCTTGCCTTGTTGCTCTGCAGACAGATACAGATCCTCGACGTTGAAGTAGTCGATCACCGGATCAACATCGGTCTCGGGGTGTGCCAGAAAGGAAAATAGCGAAGGGGAAACACAATAATTAAGAGAGCAAGCAAACACACCACAAAGCATGACAAGGTAATACACCGTGCTAGGGTGACCTAATGCAACAACATGTGTCGCAGACGGGTCGAAAGAATATCTGACGATATTTTCCGGGTCTTTGGCTATTACCGAGTAGATAATCCTAATGCAAAATGTCCATATTCAACATGCTCCGAGCATGTGACAGATGAACGGACACCGTATTCGGATTCGTGGGATTTTTCTGAACAAATTTCATATATAAATTATTTTCATTCGAGTTGCGGATTATTTTATATGAATTTTCAGAGTTTTAACAATATTCTAGATTATCCTAATTCGGAAATAAATGCGGAAATACTTTCTCACATGGGACTATGCTAGCCAATGGTATGACGGTGGGGTCAGGGGTCTAGTTAGCACTAGTTGACCAGTCAATGTTGCCTCGTCAACATGGTCAATGGGGTCGTGTGACATTGACTATATGTGAACAAATAATTTCAAACTAACTTTAATAAATTGGGTCCACTTGTAATTTGTGCATTAGACTAAATAAATAATCAACTAAGGCAGCCAAGGCAACTACGGACAGCATCAGCAGGTGCACGGGCAGCCAAGGCAGCAAGCACAGAGCATGTACGTGCTCGTACGTGTACGTTCGGACGAGCTCGGGGACGACAGCTACGACAACGGATCATGGTGGAGACAAGGGGAATGGGGGTGCCGCTCACACGGGAAGGCGGAGGACGCGTCAGACGGGTCGGAGGAGCTCTGGTGAGGTAGATCGGGCGAGGCAACGGCGGCCGTAGTTGAGGAAGACGACGTCGATCCCGGTGATGTAGAGGCATAGAGCTCGAGGTGGTGGTCGTAGACGACGTAGAGGAGGCCGACGTTGCTGCATGACATGGACTCCGGGCACGGGGTCAACGGAGGGCGCGAGCTTCACGGCGAGGCGGCCATGGGGTCGTGAACGTCGACGGGTGTGAGCGAATGGGGCCTCCTAGCTCGAGCCCTTCCGCGCGGGGATGAATTCGACGACGACGAAGGTCCTGGACATGGTCTCAGTCGATGGGGAGATCGTTGGTCGCGAGGACGGCGATGGCCATGGCGGCTGCAGCCACGGGCGTGCTTCAGATTGAGGGACATAAACGAGGAGGAAGGTTGAGGGGATTAGGGTTCGTCCACGGGGTCGGGGTGGGTCTTATCTACCCTGGGGACTCGTTGGATGCTCGACACGAAGGCAAGGACGACCATGAAGGCGGGATGGCCGCCACGCACAGGTTCTGCCTCCTCTGTGTACAGAGGAGGAAGAAAAGGTATCTGATGGGCTTGGGCCTTGCACTGGAGCAACATAGGGTCCACATGCGCAGTAGCTTTTTAATATTTTCCTTTTCTTTTAATGTATGTATTTTTCTCTCCTGTTTTGTATTTTTGTTGTACCAAGCAAATTTTGTTGCATATGAAACTTGTCACATAATTACTAGAGAATATATTAAGCTAGTACAAAAAGTTTGAGGCCAATTTTAATTGATTTGAATTATGTTAGGATTTAAATAGGCCACTTAGGTGTTGTTGGTTTAATTCAAAAATAGATAAGGGCAACTTTTATGTTTCAAATGATGTTGGTTTCTTATTGAAAATTACTTGGGGAATACTTTCAACTCAATCGTGATTTTTATTTTATAGTTTTTAATAAATAATTTATTTGACTTAAATTTTAATTTTAATTTTGTTTTGTTTTTTGTCAAGTGGCAATTTGGCTTAGCTAATCTTGATGACATGGCACCATTAGCATGTGATTACTGTAGCTTGATTACATGGTTACTGTAGCCTAATCCGGGGATGTCACATATACCCCCGCATGTATCAAGATACATGGGAGTACTAGTCATTTCTTCCACAAAATATAAAATGACATGTTGTTATTACCTCGCATAGAATTATATCAGTAGAGAATTGTTCTTTACCTAACTATATGCATGCTCTTTTTCTTGAAAACACCTATGAAAATGTATGAGCGAGTTACATGTCGCTAAGTTACTATGAAATGTTAGATACACATATTCCATGTAACATTGAAACTAAGAGTGGAAAAATCAAAATTTAATATTATGTGGATGTCTCATGTGAAAGAAAAATGTCTTATGACACCATTTAAGAAGACAAAAGCATGAGTGGTGGGGTTCCCTCGTTTGAGGCCAAAATCACTTCTTTGACCTTATCAAAGATTAACTCAAACTAACCTTATTATGAATATATTTCATGTGGGATCTCTCTCATGTAGCATTGATTGAATTTTTAATCTGTTAGTCATCTAATTAGAATTCCTAGAATAGCTTTATCTTACAAATTCATAAATTCATCGAGCAAGATAGTTGACGTGATGATAAATATCAATCAAGTTTTGACAATTCGTTACACGTATATGTGATTCAGCGATTCAAGGGAACTATACACCACCTTTTCCACCGCATTGATGATTGGTAAATTAGCTTTATGTCATAGATTTATCACGTCATTGAGATGAACAATTAATGCGATGAAAGAAAAACTAACTTATCCCTTTCCTTACTGAATTGAGTTCCCAAACTACAAATACCGCATTGATAAAATTGATGTTAGAACCTTTAACTATTTCAAATGAATACATCTAATTCTAGTCCTCCACAAATTAAAATATTATATATCTTGTGCACTCTGTGTTCTTGAGTACATCGCATTCTAGTTTTAACTTTTTTAGAAATACATGTCATTCTATGATTCAAGTGAACTTCGCGCCAGCTTTTTTCCATTCTATAAACCTTCCCCTCTCAATATTTGATGCCATTTAATACTAACCACACCATCCAAGAATAATATACGACCATATTTTGTAGAATAGTGGTATTGTCATCTTTTCTTAGTGACTTGGTCAAAGGTCTAAATGTAATGATTTCTAGGAATATTTTCTTTATGTTGCGAGTTTCACCATGATGGACAAATCTGCCCGCTGGTGTTAAGTTTGATCTCACAGCTCTAATAGTGATTCGACATTTAGAAGGAAAGATTGGAAGGGCAACATCCCATTAACTAATAGATGGCTTTACTCCAAGCATAGAGAAGGCAGAAGGACTCAACAAAAGACATCTATAAAATCTCCTTCGGACATGACTCTTATTTTAGATATGTCATCATGGACTTTGAATTAAATAACTAGTTCATACTATCTGGATTAAGTCATGGCTAGTTCATTCACAAACTCTCTATCAGGATGGACGAAACAACTAGTCATTTCTTACACAAAATATAAAATAAACATGTTGTTACTTACCTCAATAGAGATTTGTTCTTTACCTCAGACTATCTCCATGTTCTTTTTCTTGAAAAAACTATGGAAATGTATGACCCACTTACAGGATTCGATCCCAGTTGTACACATCGTGCGCGTGCTGACGAACAGGCAAGCGAATAGCTAGCGACGAACGGAGGCCAAAATATTTTTCATATGCTCAATACATGCAGGTTCTAGCCTTCTTCGACTGTCCTTTTTTAAGTATTTTGTTAGGGTTTCTTTTATCTTTTCTTATATCTTGGGTGTTCTTCGGGTTCTTCTTTTTAACATTTTTTGCAAAAAAGGAAATTATGTTCACCATATATTAAAAAAAATCATCGCATACGAGCTGTTTTAGAATGTTCATAGCATCATATATTACAAAAAAGTTCAGCGTATTGTATATTAAAAAGTGTTCATCACTTCGTATATTAAAAAAGTGTATCGTCTATTAAAAATGTTCATCACATTGTATATCTTTTATGTAGGTTTTGCAATAGACGTCATACGTTTTTCTAATTTTGTCAACATTTTTTAATTTACAATGAACTTTATAGTATGTGATATTTTTTGTAAATACACATTAAACACTATTGTATAAATACGCACTGAACATTATTGTATAATATAGGATGTACATTTTTATATACCTTGACCATTTTAAATGAACAGTGATCTTATATAAATATATGCTAAACATATTTAAAATATACGATGAACTTTTTAGTATACGATGTGATGAACTTTTTTATATATGATACAATGTGTAGTTCTTTAGTATATGATACGCTGAATATTTATTTAATTAATCATTTTTAATATAAGATGAATATAATTTCATATTAATACGAAACCTTTGGAAACAAGAAATGTGTAAAAGGCTAGGACGTGTCTGTATTGTAAGAGTATAAAATGTTAGATGCCTTTCTGTGGTGTTAAGCAATTGAATGGCCACGTGCGCTGCATACATCCTGCTAAATCCTTGTGCGCTAGTTTTTTTTGTTGATTTTTGTTATTTTCCCTCACAAAGTGTGTGTAGTGATAGTATAACTAAACTTAGGCCTCAAATCAAACATGATGGATTCGGTGGTGTGGTGGTCAGCGCGCGTATCTCGTATGGTCATGCGGTTTCGAATCCTAGCGTGTGGAATATTTCCAGGGACATTTTTTGTAGACAAGTGATATTCATGTAATTGAATATAAAGCAAGGGGGTTTTACGCAAAACAACATGCTACGTGGAGCCTGACAGCCGAACCCCACCGGTTAGTTTTACTCTCAGTATGCACTTATACACAGTTTAGACCAATCTGCACCCATGCACCCCAGTCTTGATACTGACATGTAAAAATTACCAAAGTTTGTACCAATCCACACGTACTGCCTTAATTATGATACTTCCATGTGTAAGTGGCCCATACATATTCATAGATGTCTCCAGGAAAAATAACACGAGCAGAGTGTCAGGTAAAGAACGGTTTTCTACTAATATAGTTTTAAGCCAGGTAAAGAATATCACGGTCATTTTAAATTATTTAGGATAAATGGCGAGTTACCGCGTGTATCTTGATACCTAAATCTCTATATGGATAAACTTTCCAAGACTTACTCTATATATTATGAGCTTGCTTTATAATTTAGATGACCCTGATAACATGCTCAAAATAGTACCACTGAGTTTTTCTCAGTGTGTATTGGTAATTCCTTCTCCGTTCTCTATGGTTGGAACAAAACCATCTATTAGCTCATGGGATTCTACCCTGTCGATCTTTGCTTCTAAATGTCCAAGCAATACAAGGTCACTTCGATCAAACTTAACACCAGCGGGGAGTCCTAGCCATCGTGTCAAAACCTTGAATATAAAGCATGAAGTGTAACCAAAAAATGCCTAGAAATCATGACTTTTTACACCTTTCATGAAGACACAAATAAAAGCTGAGGATACCACTATTTTGGAACAGATTGTTGCGTGTTCTTTATGGGTGGTGTGGGGTAATGTTAAATAGCATCACTAATCAGGAGTGGGTAGGGGTATACAATGGAAAAAGGTGGTGCACAGTTTGGTCGGATAGTAGAATCACATGTGTTTAGAACAAATTCGTAAAACTAGATTGAGATGTATTCAGGAACTCAAGGAGTAAAAGATGTACGAGATTTTAATTTGGGAGGGGGGCTACTATGGGATGTCTTGATGTTATATTGTTCACTAGATCATGAGTGGCGCACGTTGCAGCGTCCGTCTATTTTGGCATTAAAATGATATGAATCCATGTAAATACAAAGAGACAAAAGATAAATATAATTAAAATATAAAGTATTGAAAATGATCAAATAGTTTGATTTTTTTATTGTTTTAGAGGCTTTATTTTATTTCAGAACATGAGGCGTTCAACTCAAGTAGTAACCAAAAAAGGGAAAAATATATCCTAAGCTCGGAAATATTATTCAAATTTTAGTAATGTACATGGCACGGCATTATGATATAAGGTCGTAGTTAAGCAATGAAAAATCAATCAATGCTTTCACATTGTTAGTCAAAACTAAGAATACAAAAAATACAAATAAGAGTTAATAGCTTTGATCAAAGAAAAAGAGCCATCCTTCAATCACTGGACTAGTGGTAGTACCTGAAAAAGAGAGTTGCAAATCAGGAATTGACAAAACATCAATGTATGGATTAACTGAGTAAATTTACCGAGATTAAACTATGCATTTTGTGAGCGGCGTACTACACACTTTATGACATGTCAAATACTCTAAAACTGAATCTAAGTTCCAAAACTTAATTGCTTTATAAGAAAATCATGCATGTGTGCATCTCGGATGAATGATCATCATGGTACCTGCGAATATGTGTACATCATATCAGTTATATCATTTCTGAACAAGCCAACACACAAACACCTTATTGAGTAGAGCACACAACTTACTTGTAATGAAACACAATAATTCATGCAATGTTTTGGAAGTAATCTAATCTGAAATGGTAATGCAGAACCATTGCATGACCTCACAACACATCAAAACCTCCATTAACTTCCTTGCAGCCCTACTTGGATTGGTATCTACTTCGACACCTATAGGGTTACACGCTGCACTACTTTTGTAGGTGAATGAAATTTATTTTTAAAAGCATAACTGTGAGCTTATAGTATAGTACAAGAGACCATTATGCAACCACGCGTCATAGTCTTGGGACTGACATGTAAAAATTGCCAAAAATGATACACATTCGCACGTACTGCCCCAATTATGGTATTTCCATGCAAATAATTCCGTTCCACATGACAATGAAACTAAGAGTGGCTAAAATAAAATATTTGAAATCGCGTGGATGTGTCAAGTGAAAGCAAAATATACCATGCCACAATTTAAGGATGAAGTAGGATGAGTTTTTCTTTCACTCCTTTCATACAAAAATCATGATTTTGACCTTAGCGAATATGAATTCAAAGTAACCTTATTTTTGAACCTCTATCATGTATCATTAATTGAACTTGTTACCTCCCACACATTGAAATATGATTCCTAAAATAGCTTTATGTCATAGTATCATGAGGCTATTTAGGAAGACAATTGACAAGATGATAACAAAAACAACACATCACATGTGCCTTACCGAATTGAGTTTCTAAACTACAGATACCACATTCATAACATTGATGTAAGTACCATTAACTATTTAACATGAATACATCTCATTCTAGCCCCGCTCCCAATTAAAATCTGGCACATCTTGTACTCCCTCTGTTCCGGCACATATCTCAATATATTTCGAGAATTTTATTAAAAATACCACTACTAGAAAAAGGACTATAGCTAATATGGACATTAATGGCGCACGATGTATGTGGTGCGTCACTGCTATATAGCAGAGGCGCACCAGAGACTGGTGCGCCATTAGTGTCCATATTACTAATGGCGCACCTTGTGTGTGGTGCGCCATTACTATCTTTGTCCTGGCCCCACACCCTTTCCTAGAAATATCAATGGCGCACTAGGGGAAGTGCACCATTACTAGTTTTAAAAACTAGTAATGGCGCACCACATCCACGGTGCGCGAGAACTAACAATTATTTTTCAGTTTTTTTTCAAAAGTACTAATGGCGCATTCTTACCATGTGCGCCATTAGTAACCCTGGTTACCAATGGCGCATTCTTAGGTGGGTGCGCCATTGATAACCAGAAGTGAAAAATACTCCCGCTCCCCTCCCCTCATGGCTCTCCTCTTGATCCAATCCAGCGAAACTCCCGCTCTCGCGCGAGCCCTCCGGCCGCCCCTCCCACCGCACCTGCCTTCGCCGGCTGGCCCTCCGGCCGCCTCCCCCACCGCACCTGCCGCCACCGGCTGAACCCCCTGCTCCCCCTCGCCGCTGCGCCACCGTCCGCCTCGCACCGCACCCTCCCCGCTCCCTGCCTCTCCCCACCGCCGCCAGGAACCCCCGATGATGGGCGACGACAAGGGCGCTGCCGCCTCCCCCTCCGCCTCCGCCGCGCTCCCCTCCTTTGGCCGCGAGGTTCGCCGCGAGGTTCGCCCCCTCCCTCCCCCGTATAGAACCCTCTAAGATAAGAATGAGCAGATAGTTTCTACAATTCCACTAGAGAACGCATCACATGATTCTCATAGGTGATTCTATTCTGAGTACACCACATCATCCAACAAATGGCATACAACCAAGAAATACTTTTCCATAGAGTATTGGGGCAACTATTAGTGCCAAGCACTTCGGCAACAATGCCCCAGGTTACTTTAGCCACTCCACAACCGAAAAAGATATGTTGATTATTCAATTTTCAGGGTTAACTATGGGGTTAGAATTTCTAACGGGCGTTGTGAGTATTCCTTACCCATGTGAACTGGTGGGATTAGAATTTCTCGGTAGACCCCAATTGTCATTGGCACTGAGAGTTCTTTATGGGCACTTGCGATAGCCCATAGGGAAGTGCTAGGCTCTGTACTGTGCAGTGATATACGAGCAACAATGATGCGATGACCAATATATAGAGAACTCAATTCGGAAGATTTAATTCCTAGAACTCAAACGAGTACATCTATGCTTTAAACTTGTAGTTGCCCGTTGGTGAATGCAATTTTCATAGCAGCCTAAGTGGCTTGCAAAGTACTTAATTAGTATAACACAAGTTCACAAATAAGTGATGTTTATGTTATTGATATGGTCTTTAAGATGTATGACCTCTAGTTTATACTGTAGTTAGTGTATACTCCATACATATGATTTGAAGTTTCCAATCTTGATATTTCAAATAATATGTCGTCAAACTTTACAAAGTTTGACTCAAACTATGTGCAGAAGACAATTTTGTGAGCCGGGGGAAGTACATAGTGTCACACCGCGAAATTGCTATGTAAAACCGCTTTGAAGCATTATTTGAGCTAGTTGTGACAACAAGACGGTAGAATACAAAATAGGTTTATGTTTGAGATGGTTGAGTTGGCTATGTATCGAACATGAGTGTTTGACCTACATTTGGGTTATTCCGGTTCACACATATCACTGTACTACTGTTTTTGTCTTGCTTGAAACTCTTATGATTTGACACTGTGTGACAATCTACACTGGACATGTTTGTCTACTACAAAATGTCGTAGATATCAACAATCGATCAAATGTCATGGAGCAGCCAGGGATTTCTATGAATTCTACTGTTTTGATTGTGCACAGATGGAAGGACGACTGAAATATGTAATTGTGTGATGCAATAATCAATAAACCTTGTAGTATCAAATTGTAGAATTAGCATACCAATCATTACAAGTGATAATGTCACCTTTTTCGGTTGTGAAGTGGCTAATAAAGAGGCCGACCCCTTCCAGTGAAACATAGAAGAATATTATTGTTTACTTCTATCCATTTTCTAGTAAAATGGGTTTATGTCCATAGTAGATTCTTCCATCAACATGAGAGCTTCTAAAGGCCTTGTACAATGCAGGGAGAAATAAATTAGTCTTCCTTTATGCATTTCTTGACTTGCCATAAACCATGGTACCAAGAGAGGTATCATTCATCTTACTTTTACATTTTACATGCTAATATTACAATTGTGCCATGGTACCGAGAGAGGTATCATTCATCTTACTTTTACTTGCCATGAACCATGTTACCGAGATAGGTATACCTGTAATATATTGCACCGAAAGAGTGCTCTTCATGTTTGGTAGCTTTTCTTGTTTTGCCGGAATGTTGATCCATTTCCGTTCCGGCAAATTTCAGGCGCTCCATATGTCCATTTTTTAGTAAATGTCATGCCCAAATTTTCTCTATTTTAGGAATTGTTGTCTGACGACGAATACGTTATGTGTGAATACTGCCAACACAAGCGCGGCCTTTGCGACACGCCTTTCCTAGTTGATGAGAGGCGCTTCAGCATCATGCTGGATGAGGACTTCGAAGTGGATACAGTAAGTCACAATGACAAGTCTTTTTTCGTAATTAAGCATGACTTCTTTTGCTTCAACTTATAATTTTTATTTTTTACTATTCTACTAGCGTATCCCGTGCCATGCAAGACATTATGTGTTGGATAAGATTGGTTTCAGGACTGAAGAAACTATGGAGGTAAAGATAGTTCACTTGAGGACCGAGCATGGTTATACTTTTGTCGTAATATTGTACAATGCAGACACCTACTCCTTTTTTGAATGCAAAACTTGGGTAGCACTGTGCAAGGCTTATGCATTTGAGCCTAATATGCTTATCACCTTTGATATTCGTTCGGAAGATGAAATTCAAGGTAATATCGACATCTCGGTCGATGTGCAGACGCCTCTAGTTCTACCATTATGTGAGTTTCTCAACCACATTTATTAAGTAATTTATATTGTTTATTTAAATAGAGTTGACAACTTATTTCCATTGACAGCTTATTTTCATTCTTCAAAAAATGTACGGAAAATGGTAGACAAAACCTATTACTACAATGATGAAGCAGAATTAACTTGTCAGGAGATACATCATCTTGTCCAATTTATCATTGATCTTGAGAATTACAATACCAATCAGCAAACTTCCCAACATTATGGTCAATATGTGCCACTAGTGCACGTGGTGAACTACGTTAACATGCATGGAGATTGCATGGTTAGATTTTCTACTATTACGACATCCATGCATCTTTTACATAAATTCTTGTAAAACTAAACTACATTGCTAGCTACAAAGCTAATACTATGTTTTTCAACAGAAAATCCTGGAAGATTGTGTGCCTCATCAGATGTTACCAAGAGGTCGCGTTAATGTTATGATGATACGACCAAACGGCCAGGTCAGCCTAGGTATCTGATTTACTCTTGTCCATACTGGATTTCTAAAACCGATGAAGAAATGACAATCAAAGATTGGAAAAAATGTATGGTCTATCCTAGAGAGCTACTTGGAAGCAACATTGTGCGTAGGCCAAGAATTGGAGACAAGATGATCTCCATTCTCCATAATGGAGAGTCAGGGCCTATCTTGTTTTTTGATATTCTACCTAAGCAGAGGAGTAGGTCCTAGGTTCAATGTGTTATTCTGTGCTACAATGTGATGATGTGCTACAATGTGTTAATGTGATGATGTGCTACAATATGTTAATGTGATGATGTGCTACAATGTATTAAATAGTATTGGTGGTAATGACTATGATGATTATTAGCTATTTCTGAGATGATGTGATGATGTGCTACAATGTGTTAGAGTTGACGATGATGATGAGGAGGAGTTGTGATTATGACTAGTGACCAACTTTTGTTGTATGATGTCTCATTGACTATGATGATTACTTCCACATCATTATGTATCGCTATTTTCGAGATGATGTGATGATATTTTATGAAACTATTGTATAGAATATGTATCACTTACTTCTACATCACTTATATTCTGTGCTGTAATGTATTTTGTAACCTGTGCAAATATCAAAAAAGAAAAAAAAATCCTAATATTCATAGTAGTGGCGCACCATCTAAAAGTGCGCCATTAGTAAACCCACAGCAGTGGCGCACTTCTGGGTCTACTAATGGCGCACCAGGCGGTGCGCCACTATTATGTATATTAACAGTGGCGCACCAGGGGTGCGCCATTACTATTTATTAGTAGTGGCGTGATAATAGTGGCGCACCTATAGTGCGCCATTAATAGGCAGAGTAGGTGCACCACTAATAGCCTTTTTTCTAGTAGTGTACAACTCATTATATGATTTGAATGGACTATGCACCAACTTTTTCCCATTGTATACCCCCTCTCTATTTCCAATTCCATTTCATAGTAGCACACACCATCCAAGAATAATTCACGACCATCTGTTCATGTATAGTGGCATAGTGATCTTTAGTTTGTATCTTGGTTATAGGTGTAAAACGTCATGGTTACATGCATATTTTGTTTGCACTTCATGGTTTATATAGCATGTTTCATCCCTATGCCTAGGATTCCCTTTTGGTGTGAAGTTTGACCCAACTGAACTTATACTAATTGGACAGTTACAAGGAAAGATTGGTAGGGCGGTGTCTCATAAACTAATAGATAGTTTTATTCCAACCATTGAGAAGGTGGAAGGAATATGCTATACACATCCAAAAAATCAACTCCTACATGATTCTTATTTTGCACATGTTGTTAGGGCCTTTTAAACTAAAAACCTAGCTCATAGTTTCTTGAGTAAGTTCTAGCTAGTTCATTCATATACCCCCGCATGGATCAAGATGCACGGGAGTACTAGTCATTTCTTCCACAAAATATAAAATGACATGTTGTTATTACCTCGCATAGAACTATATTAGTAGATAATTGTTCTTTGCCTAACTATCTGCATGCTATTTATCTTGGAAACGCCTATGTACATGCATGAGCGAGTTACATGTCGCTAAGTTACTATGAAATGTAGGATACACATATTCCATGTATAATTGAAACTAAGAGTGGAAGAATCAAAATTTAATATTGTGTGGATGTCTCATGTGAAAGAAAAATGTCTTATGACACCATTTAAGAAGACAATCGTATGAGTGGTGGGCTTCCGTCGTTTGAGGCCAAAATCACTTATTTGACCTTATCAAAGATTAACTCAAACTAACCTTATTAGGAATATATTCCATGTGGGATCTCTCTCATGTAGCATTAATTGAATTTGTAATTTGTTAGTCATGCAATTATAATTCCTAGAATAGCTTTATCTTACAAATTCACAAATTCATCGAGCAAGATAGTTGACGTGATGATAAATATCAATCAAGTTTTGACAATTCGTTACAAGTATATGTGATTAAGTGATTCAAGGGAACTCTACACCACCTTTTCCACTGTATTTCCCTCCCATTGTGTTGTATTATGCCATTTAATACAAAGACACACCATCCAACAAGACTAACTGACCATTTATTATTGAATATAGTATCATGATATTTTCTGTTTGTCATGGTTATAGGCGTATATTGTCGTGATTTTTGGGCATCTTTTGGTTGCACTTCATGTTTTATATTTCTTGGTTTCATCACAATGTCCGGGACTCCCTGGTAGTGTTATATCTGATCCAACTAATCTTGTAATACTTGGACATTTATAAAGAAATATGTCAGCCAACATTCCATGAACTAATAGATGGTTTTATTCTAAACACAGAGAAGGTGGAGGAAATATGCAATCCACATCTAGAAATTCCCTATGGTACATGATTTCCATTTTGGAAATGTTATTAGGTCCTTCTAAATTGAATAGCTAGCTCATACTTTCTTGAGTAAGTCTAGGCTAGGTCATTCATATACCCGTGTAGGTACGAAGATGGAAGGGATCACTAGTCATTTATTCCACAAAATATAAATTGACTATGCTTTTCTTTACCTACCATGAAACTATATAATTAGAGATTTTGTAATTTCCTCGGTATATCTCAACATTATTTTTCCTGAAAAATCAATGAAAATGTATAACCACTTAGATGAGGCCAAGCTACTATAAAAATATAGGATACACATAATCCACATGGCAATGAAATTAATAGTGGATTATTTTTGAAGAGTTTGAAACCATATAGACGTGTCTTGTGAAACAAAATTGTACTATGACACCATTTAAGCAAATAGTGGGATGAGTTATTTACCTCATTTGAGGGAAACATCATTTTTACCATACCATACATTAGCTCAGCCCAACAACATTTTCGGATCTCTCTCCATTAGGATCTATTGCATGTATCATTAATTGAATTTATTATCTTCTAAGCCTCAAAATATGATTAGTAAATTAGCTTGATGTCATAGATTTATCACGTCATTGAGATGAATAATTAATGCGATGATAGAAAGCTAACTTATCCCTTTCCTTACCGAATTGAGTTCCCAAACTACAAATACCGCATTGATAAGATTGATGTAAGAACCTTTACTATTGCAAATGAATACATCTAATTCTAGGCCGCCACCAATTAAAATGTTGTATATCCTCTGCACCGTGTGTTCTTGAGTACATAGCATTCTAGTTTTAACTCTGTTTTAGAAATACATGTCTTTCTATGATTCAAGTGAACTTCACGCCACCTCTTTCCCATTGTATAAACATTCCCCTCTCATTTTTAGCCATTTAATACTAACCACGCCATGCAAGAAGAATATACGACCATCTTTTGCAGAATAATGGTATTGTGATCTTTTCTTAGTGTCTTGGTCATAGTTCTAAATGTAATGATTTCTAGGAATCTTTTATTTACATTTTTTTATTTATATTGCAAGTTTCACCATGATGGCCAAATCTCCCCGCTGGTGTTAAGTTTGATCTAACAGATCTAATAGTGATTGGACATTTAGAAGGAAAGATTGGAAGGGCAACATCCACTAGTAGAAAAGAGGGCTTTGGTCCACTTGATGAAATCCCATTAGTCTCGGTTCACTCATGAACCGGGACCCATGTGGGCATAGGTCCCGGTTTGTGAGGCCATTTGTCCCGGTTTGCTTGTCACCTTCGGTCCAGGTTCCAGACACGAACCGGGACCAACATGCCTCGCTCCTGGCCCACAACCAGTAGTCCCAGTTTGTGGCTGGAACCGGGACCTCAGGTTGTCCTTTAGTCTCGGTTACAGCCACAAACCGGGACCAAGGGTTGGCCTATATATACCCTCGCGAGAAGAGCAGTGCACTGCTCTGTTTTTTCGGCCGGTCGTGGGAGAGCTTTGTGGTGCTCTAGCTCACCTCCTATGCACATGAGGTGTTCGATGAAATGCCCGAGCAACACTTAAGCTTTCTCCTTTAGAAGCTCCTTGTCAAAGCTCCATTTTCATCAAGATTTGTGTAGTTCATAATACACTTTATTATATAACGCACGCACATGAACCGTGAATGGATGTACGGTGACCGACGCACCTCCGAGTATATTAATGGTCTGCATAATTTTCTCGAAGCGGCTAAGGCAAACAAGCAGAATGGTTTTATGCATTGTCCATGTATTGTCTGTGGGAATACGAAGGAATTCTAAAACCCTTCACTTCCACCTCCTTCAGAAGGGTTTTATGCCACACTATAATGTTTGGACCAAGAACGGAGAAAGAGGGGTTATGATGGAAGACAACATAGAAGAAGAGGATGATGACAACTACCCAGATACGGTGCAATGGGGGAAGCTGAAGATCAAGAGGAACCAGATGATGTTCCCGATGATGATCTTCGTCGGGTCATTGTTGATGCACATAGAGAATGCGAAAGTGAAAGGGAGAAGTTGAAGTTCGATCGCATGTTAGAGGATCACAAAAAAGGGTTGTACCCAAATTGCGAAGATGACAACACAAAGCTCGATACCACACTGGAATTGCTGCAACGGAAGGCACACAATGGTGTATCTGACAAGGCATTTAGTTCACTACTGAAATTAATGAAGAAGAAGCTTCCAAAGGATAACGAATTGCCCGGCTACGAAGCAAAGAAGGTTCTATGGCCTCTAGGATTGGAGGTGCAGAAGATACATGCATGCCCTAATGACTGCCTCCTCTACCGCGGTGCGTACGAGGATTTGAACGCATTCCCGGTATGCGGCGCATTTTGGTATAAGATCAGAAGAGATGACCCTGGTGATGTTGAGGGCCAGCGCACCGGGATGATAGTTCCTGCCAAGGTGATGTGGTATGCTCCTATAATACCACGGTTGAAACGTCTGTTCGAAAAAAGCATGCCGAGTTGATGCAATGGCACATAAAAGACCGTAAGAAAGACGGGAAGTTGAGAGCACGCGCTGACGGGTCGCAGTGGAGAAAGATTGAGAGAAAGTGGAGCGACTTTACACGTGACCCAAGGAACGTATGGTTTGGTTTAAGTGCGGATGGCGTTAATCCTTTTGGGGAGCAGAGCAGCAAGCATAACACATGGCCTGTGACTCTATGTATGTATAACCTTCCTCCTTGGTTGTGCATGAAGCGGAAGTTCATTATGATGCCGGTGCTCATCCAAGGCCCTAGGCAACCCGGCAATGACATTGATGTGTACCTACGGCCATTAGTTCATGAACTTTTACAGCTATGGATTATGACGCAACTGCTTCTGGTTGCATTGAGGGGGCTTCTACCGAAAAACATTCGATTAACCATTGTGAAACTATGTGCATTCCTCAATGCAATCTCTCAGAAGGTGATTGATCCAGTAATCCTGCCAAGGTTAAGGAGTGATTTGGTGCAATGTCTTGTTAGTTTCGAGCTGGTGTTCCATTATCCTTCTTTTATATCATGACGCACGTCCTAGTTAATCTAGTCGACGAGATTGTCGTTCTACGCCCTATATTTCTAGACAATATGTTCCCCTTTGAAAGGTTCATGGGGGTCTTAATGAAATATGTGCGTAACCACGCTAGGCCAGAAGGAAGCATCTCCATGGGTCATCAAACAGAGGATGTCATTGGGTTTTGTGTTGACTTTGTTCTTCACCTTAAGAAGATTGGTCTCCCTCAATCGCGGTATGAGGGGAGACTGACTTGAAAAGCCACACTTGAGCGGACTCAATAATATGTACGGACGGGCATTCTTGGTCTCAAGCACACTACACAATTCTACAAAATTCTACCTTGGTGACCTCGTATGTCGATGAACACAAGAACATTCTGAGCTCCATACACCCGGAGCAGTGTGACGACTGGATTACATTTGAACACATCAGGACTTTCGGCAGTTGGTTGCAAAAACGCCTCATGTGTGACAACACTGTTTGTGATGAGCTGTACTCGTTGGCCAGGGGACCATCTTCAACTGTATTGACTTACCAAGGGTACGAGATAAATGGGAATACATTTTACATGATCACCTAAGATCAAAAGAGCACCAACCAAAACAGCGGTGTCCGCTTTGATGCAGCAACCAAGAGGGGAAAGGACACATATTATGGTTACATAGTGGACATATGGGAACTTGACTATGCACATGATTTGAAGGTCCCTCTGTTTTAGTGCAAATGGGTCAATGTGTCAGGAGGCGGGGTACATATAGACCCACAGTACGGAATGACAACAGTGGATCTGAACAATCTTGCGCACGCAAAGGAACCATTCGTCCTAGCCAATGATGTGGCGCGGGTTTTCTATGTCAAGGACATGTCTACCAAACCGATAAAAAGAAAATATAAGGAAGCGAATACATCATACGATGAGCCAAAGCACCACATAGTTTCTTTCAGGAAAAAGAGACATCGTGGGATTGGAGAGCAAGACAAACATGTCTGAAGATTATGAAAAGTTTCATGAAATTCCTCCCTTCAAAGTCAAGACTGGCCCAAGCACCCTGTTAAACGATGAAGATTATCCATGGTTACAGTGCAATAAGCAAAGAACACAAGCGAAGGAAAAGTGAAGAAATGAAATGCCCTTTGTAACTGATGTGTTTTCGTAGTGCTTTTCATCCACAATGTGGCTTTGAATGGTGCAATTGAATAGTTGAAAATTGATGATGTTGATTTGAATGGTGCATTTTGAACACACAAAAAGTCTGGAGTTCAAATAAGTTCAAAAAAATGAAATCCCTTTTTAACAGATGAGTTTTCATATGAAACCTTGATAGTTCCAAAGAGATTGTCCGTTTTGTACACGAAGTGCATCCAGTTTTTTGCCGCAACCCTCTCACCTTTTTAGTGTTGGAATTATGCCCTAGAGGCAATAATAAATATGGTTATTACTATAATTCCTGTATCAAGATAATAGTTTATTATCCATGCTATAATTGTATTGAATGAAGACTCATTTACATGTGTGGATACATAGACAAAACACCGTCCCTAGCATGCCTCTAGTTGGCTAGCCAGTTGATCAATGATAGTTAGTGTCTTCTGATTATGAACAAGGTGTTGTTGCTTGATAACTGGATCACGTCATTGGGAGAATCACGTGATGGACTAGACCCAAATTAATAGACGTAGCATGTTGATCGTGTCATTTTGTTGCTACTGTTTTCTGCGTGTCAAGTATTTATTCCTATGACCATGAGATCATATAACTCACTGACACCGGAGGAATGCTTTGTGTGTATCAAACGTCGCAACGTAACTAGGTGACTATAAATATGCTCTACAGGTATCTCCGATGGTGTTGGTTGAGTTAGTATGGATCAAGACTGGGATTTGTCACTCCGTGTGATGGAGAGGTATCTCGGGGCCCACTCGGTAATACAACATCACACACAAGCCTTGCAAGCAATGTAACTTAGTGTAAGTTGCGGGATCTTGTATTACGGAACGAGTAAAGAGACTTGCTGGTAAACGAGATTGAAATAGGTATGTGGATACTGACGATCGAATCTCGGGCAAGTAGCATACCGAAGGACAAAGGGAATGACATACGGGATTATACGAATCCTTGGCACTGAGGTTCAAACGATCAGATCTTCGTAGAATATGTAGGATCCAATATGGGCATCCAGGTCCCGCTATTGGATATTGACCGAGGAGTCTCTCGGGTCATGTCTACATAGTTCTCGAACCCGCAGGGTCTGCACACTTAAGGTTCGACGTTGTTTTATGTGTATTTGAGTTATATGGTTGGTTACCGAATGTTGTTCGGAGTCCCGGATAAGATCACGGACGTCATGAGGGTTTCCATAATGGTCCGGAAACAAATATTGATATATAGGATGACCTCATTTGATTACCGGAAGGTTTTCGGAGTTACCGGGAATGTACCGGGAATGACGAATGGGTTCCGGGAGTTCACCGGGGGGGGGGGGGGGGCAACCCAACCCGGGGAAGCCCATCGGCCTTAGGGGAGACACACCAGCCCTTAGTGGGCTGGTGGGACAGCGCACAAGTGCCCTATGCGCCAAGGAGAAGAAAATCAAGAGAGAAAGAAAAAAAAGGAGGAGGTGGGAAGGAAGGGGGACTCCCTCCCACGAAACCTAGTCCAACTCGGTTTGGGGGGGGGGGAGAGTCCTCCCCCTTGGACTCGGCCGACCCCCTTGGGGCTCCTTGAGCCCCAAGGCAAGGCCCCCTCCCTCCCACCTATATATACGGAGGTTTTAGGGCTGATTTGAGACGACTTTTCCACGGCAGCCCGACCACATACCTCCACGGTTTTTCCTCTAGATCGCGTTTCTGCGGAGCTCGGGCGGAGCCCTGCTGAGACAAGGTCATCACCAACCTCCGGAGCGCCGTCACGCTGCCGGAGAACTCTTCTACCTCTCCGTCTCTCTTGCTGGATCAAGAAGGCCGAGATCATCATCGAGCTGTACGTGTGCTGAACGCGGAGGTGCCGTCAGTTCGGTACTAGATCGTGGGACTGATCGCGGGATTGTGCGCGGGGCGGATCGAGGGACGTGAGGACGTTCCACTACATCAACCGCGTTCTCTAACGCTTCTGCTGTACGGTCTACAAGGGTACGTAGATCACTCATCCCCTCTCGTAGATGGACATCACCATGATAGGTCTTCGTGCGCGTAGGAAATTTTTTGTTTCCCATGCGACGTTCCCCAACAGTGGCATCATGAGCTAGGTTCATGCGTAGATGTCTTCTCGAGTAGAACACAAAAGTTTTTGTGGGCGGTGATGTGCGTTTTGCTGCCCTCCTTAGTCTTTTCTTGATTCCCCGGTATTGTTGGATTGAAGCGGCTTGGACCGACATTACTCGTACGCTTACGAGAGACTGGTTTCATCGTTACGAGTAACCCCCTTTGCTCAAAGATGACTGGCAAGTGACGGTTTCTCCAACTTTAGTTGAATCGGATTTGACCGAGGAGGTCCTTGGATGAGGTTAAATAGCAACTCATATATCTCCATTATGGTGTTTGCGTAAGTAAGATGCGATCCTACTAGATACCCTTGGTCACCACGTAAAACATGCAACAACAAAATTAGAGGACGTCTAACTTGTTTTT
Source organism: Hordeum vulgare subsp. vulgare (assembly GCF_904849725.1). Classification (NCBI taxonomy): domain Eukaryota; kingdom Viridiplantae; phylum Streptophyta; class Magnoliopsida; order Poales; family Poaceae; genus Hordeum; species Hordeum vulgare. Next base: position 565,520,230 of record NC_058521.1, read on the forward strand.
GCAGGGTATGATTGTGATGTGATATGGCCAACGATGTGATGTGATATATTGGATGTATGAGATGATCATGTTCTAATAGAAATATCGACTTGCACGTCGATGGTACGGCAACCGGCAGGAGCCATAGGGTTGTCTTTATACTAACGTTTGTGCTTGCAGATGCGTTTACTATTTTGCTAGGATGTAGCTTTAGTAGTAATAGCATAAGTAGCACGACAACCCCGATGGCAACACGTTGATGGATGATCATGGTGTGGCGCCCGTGACAAGAAGATCGTGTCGGTGCTTTGGTGATGGAGATCAAGAAGCACGTGATGATGGCCATATCATGTCACTTATGAATTGCATGTGATGTTAATCCTTTTATGCACCTTATTTTGCTTAGAACGACGGTAGCATTATGAGGTGATCTCTCACTAAAATTTCAAGACGAAATTGTGTTCTCCCCGACTGTGCACCGTTGCTACAGTTCGTCGTTTCGAGACACCACGTGATGATCGGGTGTGATAGACTCAACGTTCACATACAACGGGTGCAAAACAGTTGCGCACGCGGAACACTCGGGTTAAGCTTGACGAGCCTAGCATGTGCAGACATGGCCTCGGAACACATGAGACCGAAAGGTCGATCATGAATCATATAGTTGATATGATTAGCATAGGGATGCTTACCACTGAAACTATACTCAACTCACGTGATGATCGGACTTGGGATAGTGTAAGTGGATCATGAACCACTCAAATGACTAGAGAGATGTACTTTTTGAGTGGGAGTTTAGCATATAATTTGATTAAGTTAAACTCTAATTATCTTGAACATAGTCTAAGTCCACTTTGAATATATTTGTGTTGTAGATCATGGCTCACGTGACAGTCATCCTGAATTTTAATACGTTCCTAGAGAAAGCTAAGTTGAAAGATGATGGAAGCAACTTTGTAGACTGGGCTCGTAATCTTAAGCTAATCTTACAAGATGGCAAGAAGGATTATGTCCTTAATGTTGCGCTAGGAGATGAACCACCCGCTACGGCTGATCAGGATGTTAAGAACGCTTGGTTAGCACGTAAGGAGGACTACTCAATAGTTCAATGTGCAGTCTTGTATGGCTTAGAGCCGGGACTTCAACGTCGCTTTGAGCGTCATGGAGCATTTGAGATGTTCCAGGAGTTGGAGTTTATCTTTCAGAAGAACGCCCGGATCGAGAGGTATGAGACCTCCGATAAATTCTATGCTTGCAAGATGGAGGAAAACTCGTCTGTCAGTGAACATGTGCTCAAAATGTCTGGGTACTCAAACCGTCTGGCTGAACTAGGGATTGAACTCCCGCAAGAAGCTATCACTGACAGAATCCTTCAATCACTGCCGCCAAGCTACAAAGGCTTTGTGTTGAACTACAACATGCAAGGGATGAACAAGTCTCCCGGCGAGTTGTTTGCGATGTTGAAAGTCGCAGAGTCTGAACTCCGTAAAGAGCATCAAGTGTTGATGGTGAATAAGACCACTAGTTTCAAGAGAAACGGCAAAGGCAAGAAGGGGAATTCGAAGAAGAGCGGCAAGCCTGTTGCCAATCCGCCGAAGAAACCCAAAGCTGGACCTAAGCCTGAAACGGAGTGTTTCTATTGCAAGGGTACGGGTCACTGGAAGCGCAATTGCCCCAAGTATCTGGCAGATAAGAAGGCGGGCAAAGAAAAATCAGGTATATTTGATATACATGTTATTGATGTGTACTTAACCGGCTCTCGTAGTAGTGCCTGGGTATTTGATACCGGTTCTGTTGCTCATATTTGCAACTCGAAGCAGGAACTGCGGAATAGACGAAGGCTGGTGAAAGACGAAGTGACGATGCGCGTAGGAAATGGTTCCAAGGTTGATGCAATCGCCGTCGGCACAATGTCACTTCAGCTACCATCGGGATTAGTGATGAACTTAAATCATTGTTATTTAGTGCCTGCGTTGAGCATGAACATTATATCTGGATCTTGTTTATTGCAAGACGGTTACTCTTTTAAGTCTGAGAATAATGGTTGTTCTATTTCTATGAGTAACATCTTTTATGGTCATGCACCGAATGTGAGAGGATTGTTCATATTGAATCTTGATAGCGATACGCATATACATAACATTGAGACCAAAAGAGTCAGAGTAAACAATGATAGCGCCATATTTTTGTGGCACTGCCGCTTGGGTCATATTGGTGTAAAGCGCATGAAGAAACTCCATGCTGATGGACTTTTGGAGTCACTTGACTTTGATTCACTTGACACGTGCGAACCATGCCTCATGGGCAAGATGACTAAGACTCCGTTCTCCGGAACAATGGAGCGTGCAAGTGACTTATTGAAAATCATACATACCGATGTGTGTGGTCCAATGAGCGTGGAGGCACGCGGCGGATATCGTTATTTTCTCACCTTCACTGACGATTTAAGTAGATATGGTTATGTCTACTTGATGAAGCACAAGTCTGAAACATTTGAAAAGTTCAAGAAATTTCAGAGTGAAGTGGAAAATCATCGTAACAAGAAGATCAAGTTCCTACGGTCTGATCGTGGGGGTGAATATCTGAGTTTCGAGTTTGGTGCTCACTTAAGACAATGTGGAATTGTTTCACAGTTAACACCGCCTGGAACACCACAGCGTAATGGTGTGTCCGAACGTCGTAATCGTACTTTGTTAGAGATGGTGCGATCTATGATGTCTCTTACCGATTTGCCGTTATCATTTTGGGGTTATGCATTAGAAACAGCTGCATTCACTTTAAATAGGGCACCATCAAAATCCGTTGAGACGACACCATACGAACTGTGGTATGGCAAGAGGCCAAAGTTGTCGTTTCTTAAAGTTTGGGGATGTGATGCTTATGTCAAAAAGCTTCAGCCTGAAAAGCTGGAACCCAAAGCGGAAAAGTGCGTCTTCATAGGTTACCCAAAAGAGACAGTTGGGTACACCTTCTATCTCAAATCCAAGGGAAAAGTGTTTGTTGCTAAGAACAGAGCTTTTCTCGAGAAGGAGTTTCTCTTGAGAGAATTGAGTGGGAGGAAGATAGAACTTGACGAGGTTGTCGAACCTCTCATCCCTCTGGATGGTGGCGCAGGGCAAGGGGAAACCTCTGTCGTTGCGACGCCGGTTGAGGAGGAAGTTAATGATGATGATCATGAAACTCCAGTTCAAGTTTCTGTTGAACCACGCAGGTCGACGAGATCACGCGCTGCTCCAGAGTGGTACGGTAATCCCGTCTTATCAATCATGTTGTTGGACAACAATGAACCTGCAAATTATGAAGAAGCAATGGTGGGCCCAGATTCCAACAAATGGCTAGAAGCCATGAAATCCGAGATAGGATCCATGTATGAGAACAAAGTGTGGACTTTGGAGATACTACCTGAGGGCCGCAAGGCTGTTCAGAACAAATGGATCTTTAAGAAGAAGACGGACGTTGACGGTAATGTGACCGTTTATAAAGCTCGACTTGTGGCAAAGGGTTTTTCACAAGTTCCAGGAATTGACTACGATGAGACTTTCTCACCTGTAGCAATGCTTGAGTCCGTCAGAATCATGTTAGCAATAGCTGCATTTTTCGATTATGAAATCTGGCAGATGGATGTCAAAACGGCGTTCCTTAACGGTTTCCTTAAGGAAGAGTTGTATATGATGCAACCCGAAGGTTTTGTCGATCCTAAGAATGCTAACAAGGTGTGCAAGCTCCAGCGATCCATTTATGGACTGGTGCAAGCATCTCGGAGTTGGAACAAACGCTTTGATGAGGTGATCAAGGCATTTGGGTTTATACAAGTGGTTGGAGAATCTTGTATTTACAAGAAAGTGAGTGGGAGCTCTGTGGCGTTTCTAATATTATATGTGGATGACATATTACTGATTGGAAACAACGTAGAGTTTTTGGAGAGCATAAAAGGTTACTTGAATAAAAGTTTCTCTATGAAGGACCTAGGAGAAGCTGCTTACATTCTAGGCATTAAGATCTATAGGGATAGATCAAAACGCCTGATAGGACTTTCACAAAGCACATACCTTGATAAAGTTTTGAAGAGGTTCAAAATGGAACAGTCCAAGAAAGGGTTCTTGCCAGTTTTACAAGGTACGAGATTGAGTAAGACTCAGTGCCCAGCAACTGATGAAGATAGAGAGCATATGCGCTCCGTCCCCTGTGCTTCAGCCATAGGTTCTATCATGTATGCGATGCTGTGCACTAGACTGGATGTTAGCCTGGCCATAAGTATGGCAGGTAGGTTCCAGAGTAATCCAGGAGTAGATCACTGGACAGCGGTCAAAAATATCCTGAAGTACCTGAAAAGGACTAAGGAGATGTTTCTCGTGTATGGAGGTGACGAAGAGCTCGCCGTAAAAGGTTACGTCGATGCAAGCTTTGACACAGATCCGGACGACTCTAAGTCGCAAACCGGATACGTATTTAATCTTAATGGGGGTGCAGTAAGCTGGTGCAGTTCCAAGCAAAGCGTCGTAGCCGATTCTACATGTGAAGCGGAGTACATGGCTGCCTCGGAGGCGGCTAAGGAGGGTGTCTGGATGAAGCAGTTCATGACAGATCTTGGAGTGGTGCCAAGTGCACTGGATCCAATAACCTTGTTCTGTGACAACACGGGTGCCATTGCCTTAGCAAAGGAACCACGGTTTCACAAGAAGACCAGACACATCAAACGACGCTTCAACCTCATCCGCGACTACGTCGAGGAAGAGGACGTAAATATATGCCAAGTGCACACGGATCTGAATGTAGCAGACCCGCTGACTAAACCTCTTCCACGGCCAAAACATGATCGACACCAGAACTGTATGGGTGTTAGATTTATTACAATGTAATTCACATGGTGATGTGAGGGCTGGATTATTGACTCTAGTGCAAGTGGGAGACTGTTGGAATTATGCCCTAGAGGCAATAATAAATATGGTTATTATTATAATTCCTGTATCAAGATAATAGTTTATTATCCATGCTATAATTGTATTGAATGAAGACTCATTTACATGTGTGGATACATAGACAAAACACCGTCCCTAGCATGCCTCTAGTTGGCTAGCCAGTTGATCAATGATAGTCAGTGTCTTCTGATTATGAACAAGGTGTTGTTGCTTGATAACTGGATCACGTCATTGGGAGAATCACGTGATGGACTAGACCCAAATTAATAGACGTAGCATGTTGATCGTGTCATTTTGTTGCTACTGTTTTCTGCGTGTCAAGTATTTATTCCTATGACCATGAGATCATATAACTCACTGACACCGGAGGAATGCTTTGTGTGTATCAAACGTCGCAACATAACTGGGTGACTATAAAGATGCTCTACAGGTATCTCCGATGGTGTTGGTTGAGTTAGTATGGATCAAGACTGGGATTTGTCACTCCGTGTGACGGAGAGGTATCTCGGGGCCCACTCGGTAATACAACATCACACACAAGCCTTGCAAGCAATGTAACTTAGTGTAAGTTGCGGGATCTTGTATTACGGAATGAGTAAAGAGACTTGCCGGTAAACGAGATTGAAATAGGTATGCGGATACTGATGATCGAATCTCGGGCAAGTAGCATACCGAAGGACAAAGGGAATGACATACGGGATTATACGAATCCTTGGCACTGAGGTTCAAACGATAAGATCTTCGCAGAATATGTAGGATCCAATATGGGCATCCAGGTCCCGCTATTGGATATTGACCGAGGAGTCTCTTGGGTCATGTCTACATAGTTCTCGAACCCGCAGGGTCTGCACACTTAAGGTTCGACGTTGTTTTATGTGTATTTGAGTTATATGGTTGGTTACCGAATGTTTTCGGAGTCCCGGATGAGATCACGGACGTCATGAGGGTTTCCGGAATGGTCCGGAAAGAAGATTGATATATAGGATGACCTCATTTGATTACCGGAAGGTTTTCGGAGTTACCGGGAATGTACCGGGAATGACGAATGGGTTCCGGGAGTTCACCGGGGGGGGGGGGGGCAACCCACCCCGGGGAAGCCCATAGGCCTTAGGGGAGACACACCAGCCCTTAGTGGGCTGGTGGAACAGCCCACAAGTGCCCTATGCGCCAAGGAGAAGAAAATGAAGAGAGAAAAAAAAGGAGGAGGTGGGAAGGAAGGGGGACTCCCTCCCACCAAACCTAGTCCAACTCGGTTTGGGGGGGGGGGAGAGTCCTCCCCCTTGGACTCGGCCGACCCCCTTGGGGCTCCTTGAGCCCCAAGGCAAGGCCCCCTCCCTCCCACCTATATATACGGAGGTTTTAGGGCTGATTTGAGACGACTTTTCCACGGCAGCCCGACCACATACCTCCACGGTTTTTCCTCTAGATCGCGTTTCTGCGGAGCTCGGGCGGAGCCCTGCTGAGACAAGGTCATCACCAACCTCCGGAGCGCCGTCACGCTGCCGGAGAACTCTTCTACCTCTCCGTCTCTCTTGCTGGATCAAGAAGGCCGAGATCATCATCGAGCTGTACGTGTGCTGAACGCGGAGGTGCCGTCCGTTCGGTACTAGATCGTGGGACTGATCGCGGGATTGTTTGCGGGGCGGATCGAGGGACGTGAGGACGTTCCACTACATCAACCGCGTTCTCTAAGGCTTCTGCTGTACGGTCTACAAGGGTACGTAGATCACTCATCCCCTCTCGTAGATGGACATCACCATGATAGGTTTTCGTGCGCGTAGGAAATTTTTTGTTTCCCAGGCAACGTTCCCCAACATTTAGCACATGCTATGTGGGTGAAATGATGATACCATGCCAAATTTCTACCTTTTCATAGTTCATTTGTAGTGCTTTTCAATTTAAGGGTCATTTAGCTCAAAACAAATCAGTAAATGCATGAAAAATACCAAATGAAGTCAGAAATAGTTCAAAATTGATGATGTGTCTTTGAATGGTGCATTTTGAACACACAAAAAGTCTAGAGTTCAAATAAGTTCATAAAAATGAAATCCCTTTGTAACAGATGAGTTTTCGTATGAAACCGTGATACTTCAAAAGAGATTCTCCGTTTTGTACACGAGGTGCATCCAGTTTTTGCCGCAACCCTCTCAACTTTTTAGCACATGCTATGTGGGTGAATTGATGATACCATGCCAACTTTCAACCTTTTGAGAGTTCATTTGTAGTGCTTTTCAATTTAAGGGTCATTTAGCTCAAAAAAAAATCAGTAAATACATGAAAAATACCAAATGAAGTCAGAAATAGTTAAAAATGATGATGTGTCTTTGAATGGTGCATTTTGAACACACAAAAAGTCTGGAGTTCAAATAAGTTCAAAAAATGAAATCCCTTTGAAAGAGATGAGTTTTCGTATGAAACCCTAATACTTCGAAAGAGATTGTCTGTTTTGTACACGATGTGCATCCAGTTTTTGCCGCAACCCTCTCAAATTTTTGGCACATGCTATGTGGGTGAAATGATGATACCATGCCAGCTTTCAACATTTTCAGAGTTCATTTGTAGTTCTTTTCAATTTAAGGGCCATTTAGCTCAAAAAAATTAGTAAATGTATGAAAAATATCAAATGGGCCGACGGACCTTTTGTCCCGGTTCTAGCCAACAACCCGTACGAAAGTACTCTTCTTCCCGCCCTTTTGGGCCAGTGGAAGTGTGGCTTTGGTCCCAGTTGGTGCCACCAACTGGAACCAAAGGTTTCGCATATAGTGCGGGAGTTGTCAAAATTGACCTTTAGTCCCGGTTGGTGTAACAAACCGGGACTAAAGTGATGCTTTGGTCTTGGTTTGAGCCACCAACCGGAACAAAGGTGTTCTTATATTGCGGGAGTTGTCGAAATTTCCACCAACTTCGATTCCCCCCGCCCCTTTCTCTCTTCGTCGTCGACGCACCCGAGCCCGTCGCCGCCGCCCGCGCCTCCTCCACGAGCCCGTCATCGCCGTCACCATCGGTCACGAGCCCGTCGTCGCCCCGAGCCCATAGCCATTGTCGTCGGTCCCGAGCCCGTCATCATTGCCGTCGCTGTCGCCCCCGAGCCCATCATTGTCACCGTCTACCCTGAGCCCATCATCGTCGCCATCGTCCCCGAGCCCATCGTCGTCGCAGTCGCCGTCGCCCCCGAGCCCATCGTCGTCGTCGTCGTCCCCGTCGCCGCAAGTCATCCCCGTCGCCATAGTCGACGTAGCCCCCGAGCCCATCGTCGTCGTCATCGTTGCCCGTCGTCGTTCCGAAGCCCGCTGTCGTCACCCGTAGATGCACCGGTAGCACGTCCATCGGTCTCCATCTCCCTATTTCGAATCCATGTGTGTGAGAAAACGTAGTCTAATTGTGAATCCATGTGTGTGTATTTTAGTCGTATTAGAATATGTTGGGTACATTTTTGAACTCTCTAATGTGACACTAGTTATAAAAATTATAAAAAATATTTATATTAGATTAAGTTACAATAGCAAATAAAGTTATAAAAATTATAAAAATATTTAGATTAGATTAACTTACAAATTAAGTTTTTATGTTAATATTTGGGATTATGCATAAAGGGATTCCCCCACTTTGTAATATTTGGAGAAACAATGGATATTCCAAGAGACATGGAAAAAGAACAAAATTTGGGGGATATAATCCACGACGACGGTAATGTCGAGTTTTTGCTCAGCGACATCGATGGTCTGAAAGAAGAGGATTACGGCTTCAGTGAATGAACAATGGAGGAGGAAGGACATTATCATGATGGATTCCGTGACTACCGAATCCCGGAGGAAGGAGACCATGATGATGGCTCCGGTGACCGAATGGAGGAAGGAGCTATTGAAAAGTCCGGATCGAGCCAAACTTCGGTAACGAGACGAGGCCCGACGAGAAGGGTGGGTAAGGATCAAAAGTTCACGATAACAGAACTCTCGAACGATGGCCTACCGATTGAACCCAAGCGGACCACGGACACATTTTCGGCTCAGTGCGGAGCTATTGTCACGGACAACATCCCGATCAGCATCAAGTAATGGAATAATCCTAAGGGCGACAAGGTCCCTGAAGGTGATTATGTCACCGATAGGCTGAAAGATGATCTCTGGACCGTGTTGAAGGAAAATTTCACCCTACCGCTAGATGAGGATCCAAATAAGCCAGTTATAGAGCCACTGGTCAAGGAGTGTGCTCTTAAGAAGATGGGAGAACTATTCAGGAGGTGGAAGAAAGAGTTGAAATCAAAGTATGTCGACAAAGGGAAGACTCCAGAATTCGTCGGCCGATTTGAGAAGATGAGAGATCACTGGCCCGCATTTGGGGCCTACAAGACATCGGACAAGACTAAGGAAATGTCAGAGAGAAACAAGAACAATGCTGCAAAGAAGCAGTATCACCATCACACGAGGCAAGGTGGCTACCTCCAAGGCCGTCTGTTGTGGGACAAAGCTGAGAATGACCTGATTGCTAAAGGGGGTCCAACCACAGACATGGAACTGGCCCGACCATTCAAGGAATTGGTTCTTCGGGGTTGGGGGAACTTTGGACCCTGAAACACGGGAGTGTCATTGGACGGACGAGCAACTTGCAACACCCATCAACAAGTTTCAGCAGTGTATCACCGCAGCGCATGAATGGGAGTTCTTTCCCGAAAGAGAGAAGGACGAGCTAACTCAGGCCCTAGGGAATGCTGAGCACCCTGGACGAACACAAGGCACACCAGGCTCCGTTCCGTGGAATTTTGGGTTTCCCGACGCAGCAGGTTACAGAAGCTGAGCGATAAAGAGGAAATTGGAGCTGAGCGACATGCAGAAGATCAATGCAAGACTACAAATTCTAGAGGAACTTGAGAGCCAGCGAGCTGCCGACCAAGCACCTCAGCGGCACGAAACTACCCCAGAATTTACCCTGCCATCTCAGTGGAGAAGCAGCATGGCTTCCACGGAGCTCGTTCAGCCTGACTTCACGGCTCATAGCTACCCTATGGATACTATCACGGAGTCTCAACCTTGCGAGATTTTGACGAAATCTCGGAACCTCACTTTCAAGGCTGCTATCGGCGTTGTTGCACCTCCTCAATCCAACGGAACTTTTCACTGCCTTCCAATTCCACGTGGCTTTGCTATTGTGATGGTGGATGAAGTGAAGGAGGGATTTGAGGAGCTCGAGCTTGACCACCCTATAGGTGAAGATGAGAATAAGCTGGTTCATGCTTTGAGGTGTACATGTCTATGGCCGAAGGAGTACATAAAGCTTCCAAACTGGACGCCTCCTCCTCCTCCTCCGACGAGTGATCAGGGCACTCTTCATCCTCCTCCGGCGACTGATCACGGCACTCTGGCTCCTCCGACGCGTGAGGGCAATCCGCCTTCTTCTTCGGCTCCTCCTCCGGCGCATGAGGGCACTCCGCCTCCTTCTTCGACTCCTCCTCCGGCGTGTCGGAGCAGCCCGCCTCCTTCTTCGGCTCCTCCTCCGGTGCGTGAGGGCACTCCGCCTCCTTCTTCGACTCCTCCTCCGGCGCGTCGGGGCACTCCGCCTCATTTTTCGGCTCCTCCTCCAGCGCGTCGGAGCAATCCTCCTCCTTTGGCTCCTACTCAGGCGCGTCATAGCAGTCCTCCTCCTTCTGCTCATCCTCAGGCGCATCGGAGCAGTCCTCCTCCTTCAGCTCCTCCTCTGGCGCGTCGTAGCAGTCCGCCTCCTCCGCAACGGCGGAAGAAACATCGCCGCCTCTCCGCCGAAAATTACACAAGTAAGAAAGATGTCGCCTCCTCCTCCTTCTCTCAAGCGGAAGACAGACTCCGCCGCCGCTCTGGCGGCTAGCAGTGATGCAATGTTAGCAAAACAAAGAAGTGGGAAAACAATTCCCCAGCTCGGGCAACAGAAGAAGCAATCATGACCCCCGCTCATGGTGTCTAGTGATATCGTCATCGCTAATGATTCGGGGTTGCCGCCCGGTACCAATCCTGGTGATTATGTGAATGATTCAGTAATTTTTGAGATAGCTGAGGTAACAAATAAAGAAACATATGAATACGTGCTCGGGAAGCCTCTCGTCAATCCTGGTCATCCTCCTCTAACACCGAGGATGCACGAATTGCATGAGTGGTACATGAACATCTTCAGGGAGACTAGGAAAGACTCTATCTATATGAGAGTGAAAAAAGATCTTCATTTCATTGGAGCTTCAGTGCTGCTTGTTCAATTTGAGGAGTTATTTCAGTTATACAATCATCTGGCCCTCGACAAAGAACTCCTGACTTCCTACTATTTGTAAGTATTACTTCTATAGTTAAGTCTCTAGCTCAGCTCGTTCATTGCATGTATCTATAATTATCCTCACTATATATATTATGGAGATTGAAGATTGTCGAATTAAAAAAAGTAGGAATCTTCGACGTTGGGTTCATTAGCCCAGAATCGGTAAATGTATTGTTGGTACGAAATGAAACCAAAGAAACCGAGGTTAAGTTGCTAAAGTCGTTGCTTGCAAATCAAAACAAAAGGGAAATACTCTTTCCTTACAACTTCAAGTAAGTGTTGATGTCTTCTTTGTATACTCGGTTTCGCTTACTCGAGGTTAAGTAAATGTAAATGATGAGTAATATATGCGTGCGTAGTTACCACTTTATTCTGTTGTCTTTTAAGTTTGACGGGGCAAAAGTAAATGTCTTAGACTCGAGACGTAAAGATCCCGAGGGTTATGCGGACATGACTACAATGCTCAAGAAGAAAGTTCACTCAATACCGAGACCATACTGGCATGCAACTTTCGTTAATTTCCTGATATCAAGTAATCATTTTCTTTGCCTGGCAGGGTTTGGAAGAAGTTCATCAAGCTTGCTCCCAGTCTAAAGAAAGAGTTGCAATTTATGCACCCCCAGTAAGTAGTACTAGCTAGTTCCGCGCATCTCTAATTGATTCAAATTTTCATCAATATATCATTACCATGCTTGCTTATAAGTTTGATTGAACTCTATTCTCGTAAAGTGTTTGTACCAGGTAGTTGGGACTGAAAAATGAGATACTACGTATGCGAGTTCATTCGCCTCTCGACCTTTGGGCGGGGCATCTCTGACGAACAATTTGAAGTTCGTAAATAATATTCACAATTTTATTTTATATATTACCATCAATTGTGTTGAGTTTCATTCATATATATGCATGTATTGACCCCTTCTTTAAATTAGATCTGGAAGAAGCGGGATGAACCCCTATCAGATGATGGCATACAATTTAAGTGGGTAGTGTGATGAGTTATTTTCCCATCTTTGAGGTAAAAGTCATTGTTTTAACAATACCAAAAATTAGCTCAAAATAACCCTATTTTCTAATCCCTGTCATGTATCATTAATTGAATTTTTTATTTGTCATGCATTAAAATATGATTACTAAAATAGCCACATCTCATAGATTCATCCGGTCATTGATCAAGTCAATTAATGTGATGATAAGAAACCCAACTAATCACCCACTTTACGAGATGGAATTCCCAAATTGGAAATACCGCACCCATAACATTTATGGAAATATCATTAAATATTTCAGAGCAATACTTCTCGTTCTCACCCCTCTCCCAATTAAAATTTGGTACATATTTTACCCCTGTGTTGTTGAATACATCTCATTCTATTTTTGAAATTTTGTTACAAATACATGTCATTCTACCATGGTTTATAATGCATGTTTCATCATGATTGATGCTTGTGTCAAAACCGGTAGATCTCGAGTAGGGGGTCCCAAGTTGTGGATCTTGGATCAATGGGGAACAGGAAAACGCAGGGTCAATATTTACCCAGGTTCAGGCCCTCTCGAAGAGGTAACACCCTATGTCTTGCTTTATTATATTGATGTGTGTATGAGATCAGATGAACTAAACCCTAGATAGGTATGATAATGATTTTGTTCATGTGTCTAATACTCTATTGACGAGCCTAGCCTCGGCTTATATAATGCACAAGAGGCCTACGATAACAGGAGTCCTAGTCGGCACGTCAGTGGAGAGGAGTCCTTGTCTTGATCACCACATTTTGTGGAATCTTCTTCGTATATGTCATGGGCTGTCCGAAGTGGTCCATTAGTAAACCGTCATAAGGGTCCTCGGCCTGACCCACTAGGCGGGAGATGATGTGGTGAGTACCCCTAGTCCTCGACACCATCAGTAGCCCCTTGAACCAGTCTTCAAGTTGGGGACACTACTCGTTTCTTACGAATAGTTCTTCGCCTTCGCTCGTCGGTCTTAAAAACTGGTTCAACAAATCTGGCTATCGTTGATCTTGAGGATCATCGAGGAGAATCCAAAGATTTCACACGTTGGGCATCCGAGGAGCCCATTTAAGTTCTCGGACTTTTTCAATGCCTTGTTATTTTTTACGCCACACCTCGGGTTCGAAGTGTTCCCCATGCGGTGATGTCCTCTTGCATCCGAGCTCCAACGCCGGACTACATTCGAGGTGTCTTTTTGCATCCGAGCTTTATGTTGGACTGCTTCCGAGGTGATGTACCACCTCTACTATGGGCTGATTTTTGTGGATTGTTTGATTGGTGTAATTTATTTTCTAACGAGTTTTTTAACCAGTAGCCACCGAGACTTGGGTTGGGAAACATGGACGACCCTAGGATCGTATTGTTGGAAATATGCCCTAGAGGCAATAATAAATTAGTTATTATTATATTTCTTTGTTCATGATAATCGTTTATTATCCATGCTATAATTGTATTGATTGGAAATACAAATACATGTGTGGATACATAGAAAAAACACTGCCCCTAGTAAGCCTCTAGTTGACTAGCTCGTTGATCAAAGATGGTCAAGGTTTCCTGATCATAGACAAGTGTTGTCACTTGATAACGGGATCACATCATTAGGAGAATCATGTGATGGACAAGACCCAAATTATAAATGTAGCGTGTGATCGTGTCATTTTGTTGCTATTGTTTTCTGCGTGTCAAGTATTCATTCCTATGACCATGAGATCATGTGACTCACCGACACCGAAGGAATACCTTGTGTGTATCAAACGTCACAACGTTACTGGGTGACTATAAATGTGCTCTACAGGTGTCTCCGAAGGTGTCCATTGAGTTAGCATGGATCAATACTAGGATTTGTCACTCCATGTGACGGAGAGGTATCTCGGGGCCCACTCGGTAATACAACATCACATACAAGCCTTGCAAGCAATAGGACTCAAGTGTAAAGTCACGGGATCTTGTATTACGGAATGAGTAAAGAGACTTGTCGGTAACGAGATTGAAATAGGTATAGGGATACCGACGATCAAATCTCAGGCAAGTAACATACCGAAGGACAAAGGGAATGATATACAGAATTATATGAATCCTTGGCACAGAGGTTCGACTGATAAGATCTTCATAGAATATGTAGGATCCAATATGGACATCCAGGTCCTGCTATTGGATATTGACCGAGGAGTCTCTCGGGTCATGTCTACATAGTTCTCGAACCCGCAGGGTCTGCACACTTAAGGTTCGATGATGTTTTAGTATAGTTGAGTTATATGTGTTTGTGACCGAAGGTTGATCGGAGTCCCGGATGAGATCACGGACGTCATGAGGGTTTCCGAAATGGTCCGGAAATGAAGATTGATATATAGGATGGTTTCATTTGGTCACGGAAAGATTTCGGGCATTACCGGCAGTGTACCAGGAGTGACGAATGGGTTCCAGGTATTCACCGGGAGGGGCCCACCCACCCAGTAGTGATCCAAGTAGAACTAGGGTGGCGCACCAGCCCTTAGTGGGCTGGTGAGGCCAGCCCAAGTGAGCTATGGCGTAGAAGAAGAAAAATTCAAAGGAAAAAAAGGAAAGAGGGAGGTGGGAAGGAAGGAGTGGACTCCTTCCCCCAAACCGAATTGGGGTGGGAGTCCTCCTCCCCCTCCTTGGCCGGCGCCCTTGAGGCTCCCTTTAGCCTCAAGGCTAGCCCCTCCCCGCCCCTCCTATACCCCACGTGATATTGGTGGTTTTAGGGCTTTTGAGACACAACTTTGCCACGTGCAACGCAAACCTATACCCCACGTAGTTCTTCATCTAGAGCGGATTTCTGCGGAGCTCGGGCAGAGCCCTGCAGGAGTAGATCATCACCACCACCGGCGCGCCGTCACACTGCCGGAGAACTCATTTACTTCTCCATCTCTCTTGCTAGATCAAGAAGGCCGAGATCGTCATCGAGCTATACGTGTGCTGAACGCGGAGGTGCCCTCCGTTCGGCGCTAGATCGGAACGGATCGCGGGACGGATCATGGGACGACGGTGATTTGAATCATGAAGCTATACCACTACATCAATCGCGTTTCTTAACCTTCCCGCTTAGCGATCTACAAGGGTATGTGGATCAAATCTCCCTCTCGTAGATGAATATCACCATGATTGGTCTTCATGTGCGTAGGATTTTTTTTGTTTCCCATGCAACGTTCCCCAACACGTATCTCCTCGGGAACTAGTTCATCCATTGAGTTTGTTTTCACAACACTGAGGTGCAGCTCGGCAAGGAAGATGCCAAACTACGGATCAAAAGAGATTTCCCGAGCGGAACAACCACCCAGAACACCTTGAACAAGAGGATGTCCTGCCTCTTGAAAGAAAAAAAAATGTAAAAATAGGTTAAAGGTGACATAAAATCCATAATACCAAAAAAATTCACAAAAACTTTACGTCTGAACTGAATCAAGTTTCTTGGTGCCAATCCAAAAATTGGTCTTAAAATTAGTTTATGCTTCTATCACTCTTTATCATGACACATCCGATCTCAAGACTTTAAGCGGGCAGCCTTCGGCTTCAATCTCCTATCTCGAAGCTGGAGTGCTTCTTAGGCCAGTTTAATGAACTAAACTCGAGCGTCTTTAAAGAGAAACCAGGCTATCCGGCTGCTGACCACACACTCAGGTCAAGAAAGGAGTGGTAGAAAAAGAGTTTGGAATGACCAAGAAGAAAACACATGTATTGTAAAACAACTCATATCAATTTAAGCGCCCCCAGTTAACATGGGAAAAAGAAGTGTTTCTAACAATCATAGTTTTTCACTAACAACTTTTTTGTTTAATACAAATATAACGATTGGTAAAACTAAACAAAATACAAAAATTGAAAAAAAGTTGAGCATGAAAGCGACTTAGCTGGTCAATGTGCTCGGGGTTGATCACAAGGGCCGACCTTGCGGCGGGTCGAGGTCCCAACCCCCAAGCCGGTCCCGAGGTGCCCAAGTGAAGAGCTCGGCTTGATGAAGTGGCGATGCAGCATGATTGACGTGTAGAGCTGAATCCATGGTCCATCCGAGGTGACGAAGTTGGTTGGCCGGTGACGCTGAAGTCCTCGAAGGAGGTTGATGAAGACATGAGGAAGCCCTCGGTCTGGTCGAGGTGACGGAGGAGGTCAATAAGGTGGCGCTAGAGCTCCCATGATATCCTACGTGTAGAAGCAGGTCGGTGTGTTGGATGTCGTCTTGAAGAAGTGATGACACGGCAATACCGATGCACGTTGGAATTTGTATCACGGGTAATGCTATCTTGATGAAGCAGTGGTGCACCCAACCCATGCAATCCAAAGGGCAGCAAGGTTCTCTTGATGATTATTTGATCCTCCCAATACCGAACTCTTGGTCGGTTTGTCGAGGTGATGATTCGATGTGGTTGACCTCGGCTCGACGAAGTGATGATCTGTCTAGCGCAGGTCGGCAGCCGTCGTGCAATGTTGTTGAGCTGGTTTGACACTAATGCAATTGTGAAGACTATCTCAGAAAAGACTTTACAATTTGTGGACATGTGTTTGAGAACAACAGAAATTACCCTAACAAAAATTCCTTCAAAATATTGTCCAATACCCCTTCAAGAAGAAATATGAACTCAAGTCAAATTCATTTTCGCGTAGACACTCGGGTTAAACATGACGAGCCTAACATGTACAGACATGGCCTCGGCACACAAGAGACCGAAAGGTCGAGCATGAATCATATAGTTGATATGATCAACATGGAGATGTTCACCACTCAAACTATACTCAACTCACGTGATGATCGGACTTGAGTTAGTGGGTTTGGATCATGCGCCACTCGAATGACTAGAGGGATGTCTATTTTGAGTGGGAAATATTAGTAATATGATTAGCTAAACTCAATTATCATGAACATAGTCAAAAGTTCTTTGAAAATTATGTTGTAGCTTGCGTTGTAGCTCTATTGTTTTTGACATGTTCCTAGAGAAAATTTAGTTGAAAGATGATAGTAGCAATTATGCGGACTGGGTCCTAAACTGAGTATTGTCCTCATTGCTGCGCAGAAGGCTTATGTCCTTAATGCACCACTCGTTGTGCTGAACCTCGAGCGTTGTCTGTCGATGTTACGAACATCTGACATACACGTTTTTTTGATGACTACATGATAGTTCAGTGCGTAATGCTTAAACGGCTTAGAATTGAGGCACCGAAGATGTTTTGAAACGTCACGGAACATGCGAGATGTTCCAAGATATGAAATTGGTATTTCATGCTCGTGCCCTTGTTCAGAGGTATGAGACCTCCGACAAGATTCTTTGTCTACAAAGTAAGGGAGAAAAGCTCAATCGTTGAGCATGTGCTCATATTGTCTAAGTGCTACAATCCCTTGAATTGAGTGGGAGTTAATCTTCTAGATGAGATAGTGATGGTTCTCCAAAGTCACTGCCACCAAGCTACTAGAGATTCGTGATGAACTATGACATATCAAGGATAGATATGATGATCCTTAAGCTATTCACGATGTTTGACATCGCGAAAGTAGAAATCAAATAGGAGCATCAATTGTTGATGGTTAGTAAAACCACTAGTTTCAAGAAGGTCAAGGGAAAGAAGGGATACTTCATGAAACAACAAACGAGTTGCTGCTCTAGTGAAGAAACCCAAGGTTGAACCCAAACCAGAGACTAAGTGCTTCTATTATGAGGGGAACGGTCACTAAGGCGGGACTACCCTAGATACTTGGTAGATGAGAAGGCTGGCAAAGTCAACAAAAGTATATTGGATATATCTGATATTGATCTGTATCTTACTAGTACTCATAGTAGCACCAGGGTATTAGATACCGGTTCAGTTGCTAAGTGTTAGTAACTCGAAATTCTAGCTACGGATTATAAGGATAGTAGCAATGGTAAGGTGACGATGTTTGTTGGAAGTAATTCTAAGGTTGATGTGAGCAAACATCGCACGCTCCCTCTACCATCGGGATTGGTGTTAAACCAAAATAATTATTATTTGGTGTTTGCATTGAGCATGAACATGATTGGATCGTGTTTATTGCAATATATTATTCATTTAAAGAGAATAATGGTTATTATATTTGCTTGAATAAATGCCTTCAATGGTTTATTGAATCTCAATCATAGTGCTACACATGTTCATAATATTGATGCCAAAAGATACAAAGTAGTAATGATAGCACCACTTACTTGTGGCACTGTCGCTTGAGTCATATTGGTATAAAATACATGAAGAAGCTCCATGCTGATGGATCTTTATACTCACTCATTTTTGAAATGTTTGAGACATGCAAACCTTACCTATTGGTATAAACACATGAAGAAACTCCATGCAGATGGATCGTTTGGACTCACTTAAGTTTGAATCACTTGAGACATGCAAATCATACCACATGGGCAAGATGACTGAAGGCCTCGTTTTCCAGTGAGATGGAACTAGAAAGTAACTTATTGGAAGTAATACATTTGGATGTATGCATTGCAATGAGTGTTGAGGCACGCAGTGGATATCGTTATGTTCTTACTTCACAGATGATTTGAGTAGATACTAGTGTATTTGCTTGATGAAACACACGTATGAATTATTGAAAGGTTCAAGTAGTTTCAGAGTGAATTTGAAGATCGTCGTGACAAGAGGGTAACATGTCTATGATATGATCATAGAGATAAATATCTGAGTTGCGAGTTTGGTACACAATTAAGACAAATGTGAAAATTGTTTCACATCTCATGCCACCTAGAACACCATAGTGTGATGGTGTGTCCGAACGTCATAGCCACACCCTATTTGATATGGTGCATACTATGATGTCTCTTATCGAATTACTATTATCGTTTATGGGTTATGCATTAGAGACAACTGCATTCACTTTAAATAGGGCACCACGTATTTCCGTTGAGATGACACCGTATGAACTACGGTTTGGAGAAACCTAAGCTGTCGTTTCTTAAAAGTTTGGGGTTGCGATGCTTATGTGGAAAAGTTTCAGCATGATAAGCTCGAACGGAAAGCGGATAAATGCATCTTCATAGGACACCCAAAACAGTTGGTGTACCTCCTATCTCAGACCCGGAAGCAAAGTGTTTGTTTCTAGAAACGGGTCCTTTCTCGAGGAAAAGTTTTTCTTGAAGGAATTGAGTGGGAGGGTGGTGGAACTTGACGAGGTTATTGAACCGTCACTTCAACTAGTGTGTAGCAGGGCACAGGAAGTTATTCTTGGGGTGCCTACGCCAATTGAACTAGAAACTGATGATAATGATCATTAAGCTTTGAATCAAGTTACTACAAACCTCGTAGGTCGACAAGGTCGCGTGCTGCTACAGAGTGGTACGATAACCATGTCTTGGAGGTCATGTTGTTGAACAACAATCAACCTACAAGCTATGGAGAAGCGATGGTGAGCCCGGATTCCGACAAATGGTTGGAGGCCATGAAATCCGAGAGAGGATCCGTGTATAAAACAAAGTGTAGACTTTGAAAGAACTACTTGATGGTCGTCAGACTATTAAGTACAGATGGATCTTTGAAAGAAGACAGACAATGATGGTGAAAGTCACCATTTAAGAAAGCTCGACTTGTTGCAAAGAAGTTTCCGACAAGTTCAAGGAATTGACTGCGATGGGACTTTCTCACTCGTAGCGATGCTAAAAATTCTGTTGGAATTATGTTAGCAGTTGCTGCATTTTGCGGATGGATGTCAAAACATTGTTTCCTCGACAGTTTCCTTAAGGAAATACTGTATGTGATACAACCAGAAGGTTTTTCGATCCTAAGGATGCTAACAAGTATGCAAGCTCTAGCGATCCTTCTAAGGACTGGAGTAAACATCTCAGAGTTGGATATACGCTTTGATGAGATGATCAAACCTTTTGGGTTTATACAAGGTTTATGAGAAACTTGCATTTCCAAAGAAGTGAGTGGGAGCACTATAGAATTTCTGATAAGTATATGTGGTTGACATATTGTTGATCGGAAGTAATGTAGAATTTATGGGAAGCATAAAGGGTGGTTTGAAAGGTGTTTTTTCAAAGGAAAACCTAGATTAAGCTACTTGAACATTGTGCATCAAGACCTATGGATATAGATCAAAATGCTTGATAAAAAAACTTTCAATGAAATGCATACCTTGAAAAGTTTTTGAAGGAGTTCAAAATAGATCAGCAAAGAAGGAGTTCTTGGTTGTGTTGTAAGGTCTGAATTTGAGTAAGACTCAAAGCCCGACCACAGAAGAATAAAGAGGAAGGATGAAGGTCGTCCCCTATGCCTTAGCCGTAGGCTCTAAAGTATGCCATGTTGTGTACCGCACCTGATGTGTGCCCTGCCACGAATCTATCAAGGGGCACAAAGAGTGATCCAGGATTGAACCACCGAACAGCGGTCAAGGTTATCCTTAGTAAATAGTGGACTGAGGAATTTTTCTTGATTATGGAGGTGATTAAAGAGTTCGTCGTAAAGGGTTACGTCGATGCAAGCTTTGACACTAATCCAAATAACTCTGAGTAGTAAACCAGATTCATATAGTGGAGCAGTCATTTGGAATAGTTCCAAATGGCACATAGTAGCATCTATAGGATGACATTTGTAAATCACACACGGATCTGAAAGGTTCAGATCTATTGACTAGAAAAAACTCTCTCACAAGCAAGACATGATCGAACCCTAGAACTGTATGGGTGTTACATTCATTACAATCACACAGTGATGTGAACTAGATTATTGACTCTAGTGCAAGTGGGAGACTATTGGAAATATGCCCTAGAGGAAATAATAAATTGGTTATTATTATATTTCCTTGTTCATGATAATCATTTTTTATCCATGCAAGAATTGTATTGATTGGAAACTCAAATACATGTGTGGATACATAGACAACACACTGTCCCTAGTGAGCCTCTAGTTGACTAGCTCGCTGATCAAACATGGTCAAGGTTTCCTGGCCATAGGTAAGTGTTGTCACTTGATAACGGGATCACGTCATTAGGAGAATGATGTGATGGACAAGGCCCAAACTATAAATTTAGCATATGATCGTGTCAGTTTATTGCTACTGTTTTTTCTGCATGTCAATGTATCTGTTCCTATGACCATGAGATTATGAAACTCCCGGACACCGTAGGAATACCTTGTGTGTATCAAACGTCGCAACGTTACTGGGTGACTATAAAGGTGCTCTACAGGTATCTCCAAACGTGTCTGTTGGGTTGACATGGATCAAGACTGGGATTTGTCACTCCGTGTGACGAAGAGGTATCTCGGGGCCCACTCGGTAATACAACATCACAACAAGCCTTGCAAGAAATGTAGCTAAGGAGTTAGTTACGGGATCTTGTATTACGGAACGAGTAAATATACTTGTCGGTAACAAGATTAAACTAGGTATGGAGATACCGACGATCGAATCTCGGGCAAGTAACATACCGAAGGACAAAGGGAACAACATATCGGATTAACTGAATCCTTGACATAGAAGTTCAACCGATAGAGATCTTCGTAGAATATGTAGGAGCCAATATGGACATCCAGGTCCTGCTATTGGTTATTGACCAGAGAATGTCTCAGGTCATGTCTGCATAGTTCTCGAACCCGCAGGATCTGCACACTTAACGTTCGGTGACGTTTCGATATAGTTGAATTATAGGTGTTGGTGACAGATGGTTGTTCCCAGACGTCACGAGGAGCTCTGGAATGGTTCGGAGGTAAAGATTGATATATAGGAAGTCTTGTTTTGGTCACCGAAAAAGTTTCGGGCTCATCGGTAGTGTACCGGGAGTGCTGGTAGGGGTGCCGGGGACCATCGGGAGGGGTTTCACGCCCCAAGGGGCCTCATGGCACTACAAGGAATACGGTCTATTGCAACCAAATATATTTCTACGACTATATTTCGTGGCAATAAAACGGTATATTACCACAAACTTTCAGTTCGTGGTAATATGCCCTACATATTGCCACTTTTCAGTTTTGTCGCTCTAGGTACTCCGTTTTGTTGCAATAGAAATCGTGTATTGCCACAAACTGGATCACCGTTGTAATATGGCAGTGATATTGCAACAAATAAGTTTCATTGATGGGATTAGTCATTTTGTTGTGATAGAGACTTAGGTAATGCGACAAAGTAAATATTTGTGGTAATATTCTCGCGCATATTGCAACAATTTTGAAGTGAGGCACTAGAAATAGACATTGTTGCAAAAAAATGGCTTCGTATTGCAACAAAACATGTATTGGTTGTAATAGGACGACGTTTTGCCTCACCTTCATTGTGTTGCAATAACTATTATATATTGCGACAAATTGTTTAATCATGGTAATATCTACATCATGCTGCAACAATCCCCTAGTGATGCAAAAAGGAACAATAGAACATATCTGCATTTTCGTCTTAATTATAGACATATAATTAATATTCGGATTTATAGATATTAAGTGAAGATTTTTGCAAGTTTTAAGGAGAAATTAAAGTATTTATTAATTGCATAAATTTTAATTAACCAAAACAATGAACAAAGTTTACAAATGGATATAACAAATTTTCTGCTAAAAATATCAATTTTATTTTTCTGATAGGACTGCATATTTTATTTTGGAACTAGGGTGTTTTCTCCCTAAAACAAGGACTTGTGGGATAGAAATAAAAAACAAAGTGGTAAAAGGATTGGTACTCACGCCCTCTAGGGTGCAGAAGCAGATTCACACCACTCGGATATGCATGTGTTGGTGACAATATAGTGGCCTCGCTGTAGATATCGTATACCCCAAGGTTAACATCACTTGAAGCAAAACTTCAAAGTTGCAGTCTGATGGTGACGGGAAAATGCATATCGATTCCTTTGAAAAAATATAGTATGTAGTGTCATAAAAAATTGAAGTACATACTTCTGTGAAAATCGGAGAGTAAAATGTATATTGCTTCCTTTCAAAAGAACATTATATACTCCTTTGAGAAGAAGAAAAAGTATAATCATTACCAAGTAGTATATACTGCTTTAAAATATATTCTTAAATTGCAAGCAGTATATACTCTTTAAAAAAGTAAGTATAGGTCATGAAGTACTAGTAAATACATCAAGGTTCAAACGGAAGTAGTATACACTCGTTTGGTTTACTAGCACACACTACTTTTTTAGATAAGCATGTAGACGGCTCTAAAATTAGCATCGCGTCAACGTTCCTAACTTTATGGGTGTTGTTTTGCATGCAATGGAGATTAACCTTCTTTCTTAATTTTAATACAGTTAGTTTGTTACAACAGAGTCTTCCACGCCTCCACTAAAGATGGGAGTATGTACACCGAGGAGTATAAAACAACAGTCCATATATATTTATATACACACACACATATGTATATATATATAAGGACATATGACACAAAATTTTAGTAGGGTATAACAAACCATCTCAGCGAGATATCTAACTCATCTTTCAGCATTACAACACAAAAGAATTAGCAGTCATACTTGTACAGATGGTTCACACAAAAGAGCATAAGTTCACGAAAAAATAATGAAAATAGTAACAACACTAACAGACCACAATTTCATAGCAACAGTGTGTACATAGCATCACTATCAAAATAGAAACAACGCTAAAATAAAAACATCCATGATATTACACTTCCGCAACTACTCTTATCTTCTCTTATCTTCTCTTCATCACCAAACTGTTAGCGCTGAGCACTAGCTTCTGTTCCCATTCGCCACGACAGATGACACTATGCATGTGCATCGTGTTTGAACCTGTTTCACATCATATCAAACTTCAGAAGAGATACCACTCGTAGGTAACCATAAAAAAGTTCAGGAATTTATATTCATGGCTTTAACATGTGAAAAGCACCTTACCAAGAGATTTAAGTCTACACAAAGAACCCCTCGTCATCATCCAATTCTTCTTCTCCCAAAGGAGCAACGTGGCCATCATTTACGTAAGTCTCATCATCATCTATATCATCATCAGATTCGAATTGAACATCTTCAAACTGAACAGGTTTTATATTTGTTATGACTGAAACATCAACGCTTGATCCTTCGTCATCATTTCTACTCCAACTAGTGGTATTTTCAGGTAGTGTAATCTTTGGCACTGTAATTTCTGCATCTATGACATCCATTACATCTGCCTCACCACCTTCATCATCTTCAACAGCTTCATCAAGTCCAACACCATTTAAAACAGAAGGAGCAAACAAATTGCGTGGATTCATTTTAATAACAGCTACCCAATCAAGGTTCTTCACATCTCTCATATAGAAAACTAGTTGAGCTTGGAGGCCTAGAATGTAAGGATCCCCCTTGAATCTGTGTAGAGTAGTGTCGAGTTCCATAATTCCATATTTGGTGTCCTTCTTATACCCCTTAATCTCAGTTCTATTGGAAGGAGGCACATCAAACCAATCACACTGGAATAGAACAACTCCTTATCAGGAGGAAAGTCAAGAAATATGATTTTCTTGATCACCCCCTAATAATTAATATTGCCCGTGGTTGCATCGCCCTTAACTACGATGCCACTATTTTGGGTACTTAAATCCTTCTCTATATAGGAATTCCGAAAAAAATATCCATTCAAAATTGTACGGTTGTATACACGAGCTAGGTGATCAGGTCCTTTAGCTAGTGCATAAATAAGACTCCTAACCTTGCCATCATTGTGGAGTTCTGTGATCTGTTTCATCGAATAGAATATGTGTGAGTGTAATGTACAGCGTTGATACATTATTATGAGGAACACTAGTGAAAATGCGAAATAAACTTACCCGTCTCTCAAACCAGCCAATAAACTCTTCCTTGTGCTGTTTCTGAGGATTAGGAGAATTGTTACTTGTGAGCTCCTCAAGATGTTCACTTCAATGAGAAATTATTTTAGTTGAAAATAAATTATTAATGCATATCACGATGTGAAATAAATACACAAGTATGCTTACTCAATCCATGGCGCATTTTCCTCACAGTTTGTTATTATGAAATGCCTCACTCTATTAATCTCAGCCAAAGAGAATGATTCACAAACAAAACCTTTCTTGGAGTAATCAACTGTACTCATTATGCTAATCCCTGTTGGTGGTTGATCTGTACCTCCATCTTCATGACGTTCAGACTGACTTAGCTTGGTAGGCATTCCATCAAGGAATCGGCTGCAAAAAGTCATGCACTCTTCAAGTATGTACCCCTCTGCAATAGAACCTTCTGGTTGAGCCTTGTTACACACATATCCTTTGAGCGCAAGTATCGCTCAATTGGATATATTCATCTATACAAGACAGGCCCTCCCAACCAGGCCTCTTCAGCAAGATGAATTGGGAGATTCATCATAATATCAAAGAATGCTGGTGGAAAGATCATCTCGAGCTGACATAGAGTTTCTGGAATTGTTTTGATCAACTTCTCCAAATCTTCATCCCTTAACTCCTTGGAGCATAAATTAGAAAATAATTTACTCAGCTGAAGCAATGGGTTAACAACATTATCTGGCAAAAGCTTGCGCAACGCAATAGGAAGAAGTTTCTGAAATATAACATGGCAGTCATGAGTTTTGAGTCCACTAATCTTGCACTTATCAAGGACCACACATCGCTTAATGTGTGAAGCATAGCCATCAGGCATCTTAATGCTTTGCAGAAACTTGAGGAGCATTATATTCTCTTCCCTTTTTAAAGTCTAGCAACCTTTCTTTATTTCATACTTATGCTTACCGGGCTTTGGATGCTGGTCCTTCCTAATTTTCAAGTCCTCCAAATCAAGACAAGCCTTCACACATGCTTCATCATCAGCTGGGGTTATTCATGCGTTGGATCATGTTATTCTTGTTTCATCTTTTATAGTGTCAATATTAATGCCATATTTATAATTGTTCTTTCCATTTTTAGGACAGAGCATGTGAAGAGTTTAAAAACAAGGAGACTGAAACTCAAGGTCCACTTTCAGATGAGCAAAGAAACATTTTTTCCAGACCACATACAAAGGCACTCTGCAATGCAAGTCATCGCAGCCTCGTGGGTACGGATACATGGCCAAACCGTCAACTGGTTCTGAAAGGTTTCGTATCCAGATTGAAGAGCAAGCTCGTGCTACAGCAGCCTTCCAGCAGCGAAACTCTGAGCTCAGCCACCAGGTCAATGATTTACAAGATCAACTACAAGCTGAGCGTGCAAACACACAAGAGATTATTAACTTGGAGCGCGCTAAGAGAGAACAACTTGAGGGGAAGTTAAAAGAAGAGCGTGCTGAAAGGGAAAGATTGTTGGAAGCGGAGCGAACATCAAGATTGAAATTTGAAAAAAACATGATGGCAAAGTTTGCAGAATTCAGCAAACAGATGGGAACCCAACAGGTGATTACATGCATATGCTTCAAACCTCTTAAGATTTATGTTGGTTACTTGCATTGTTAAAAGTGCACTTCTATTTACAGGTGTTTACGAACAGGATTGGCAAAGAAAATAGTAATCCAAACTTCCAAAATACTCTTTTACAGAGACCTAGTCCTAATAAGGCTGCAGGTCCAAGGCCAACTGTTATTTCTTCAAATGCGCTCATACATGCTTCAACAAGGAACTCTCGAATGTTTAAAGCAATTGTAAGTCACAACTTTGCTTTCTCTTCATTTTCACCTGCATTTTATACGTCATAGACCTTTATAATTATCTAGCTTCTTCTTCTTTTTTACCATGTGTTGTTGTTGCATCGAGTCATAACTTGAACAAAAACCGAATATGTGCTAGGTAGGACATGAACTTAACTAAAATTATACATCGAGCCACAACTTAAATCAATAGTGGAAGCCATACACTCTAGGGGACCACTCTCAAGAATGCAGTAACCTCAGTACCTTGGCTACCACATGGAAACTGGGACGCAGCTGTAGCATCAACCGTTTTTTTTTCTGCAGTTTGACTATCTAGTGCAGATCTCATAGAGATAAAAACCATAATAATGTTCCACATGTTGATCTTAAAGACTAGGTTTTAGACGACCGTGCAATGCCATCGTAAATTAGGGTAATTTACTCTTAGTTTGATCATTTGTACAACTAGATTAGAATAATTTTGCATTATTGCAGTACCGTCCATATGATTTTTTAGGTATGAAATAATCGTTTCCATAATATTCATATCGGTTTTCTTGTTTACCTTAATTCCTTGGATACTTCTATATATTTAAAATAAAAAAATCCCATAATCAGTCTAAGAAGTACTCTACTTTTTATATAAAAATTTCTTCTAGGAAAATTTATGGAGTGAGACTCACCTATGAATCGACCTTTTTGGTACATCTACTCATGTGGTTAAGGTATAGAGTATAGACTCACAGTAAACATAGTTTTGCATTTGTAAGTATATATTGTGATAGATTTTCTTCATGAGCCATCATATATACCTTGGGGTACTCGTGAAACTGCGGCCACATAGATCACAAGTGTTTATTCTTAGAACATTAAACAAGTAGATCCCAAGTGTTTATTGTTAGAAACTTAAACATATATATACACTGATTATTATTGCTATGACATTTATATTAAGCGGCCCCGAGTGATGGTTTCGCCCTCGCCCCCCAAAATCACAGAACCGCCCTGCTTTTAGTACATGTTTGCTAACACGATATCAATCCAGTTAGCACGAAGACATTTATTTTTAACAATGGTTGGAATAATTGTATGATGTATGTTATGTTGGGCTCATTAACTAGAATTTTTTTGATTTCTTGAGTGTAGTTTCCAAATAACTAGTTGGACTGGACTCGGGATAACGGAGGATCCAAAGAACCACCTGGACTAGACTCGAGACCACGCACAATTTAGTCTTGGCACTTAACTAGGATGGCTGGGCCAGTTTCATTTGATGGTTTGCTATGAGAATTATGAGATTTATGAATCTATTATATGTACGGATTTGAATAGTGTAATTGAATGGCATATCTTTTTAATGGTTGCAATAGGCTATTACCACGATCCACTTTTGGTTGCCACATTTTTGCACAACGAAAAATATAGTGTTGCAACAGAGCACTTTATATTGTCGCAATAGCTTTGGCACCACAATTTTTTCCATGATGCAATAACTGTGTGGCGCGACAAAAGCAAGTTTTGTTGAAACAGAGTATAACCACGAAAGTTTACATTGTCGCGGTAGCTTCTCGCTATAGACATGTTGGTCGATGCGATAACTATTTTGTGCCACCAAGCTAAGTTTTGTTGAAATACACTATCACCACGAAATGTGTAAATTGTCGCAATAGTTTCTCGCTGCAAACATTTCATCCGCTGCGATACCTATTTATCACCACCAACATGATTTTGTTGCAATTTCCTGTTACGATGAATGAAATATTTGTTGAGATAAGTTAATGCCACAAGTGTAGTGGTTCATGGAAAAATTCTTAATGCCACGAAAATAAGGATTGTTGCCATAGTCTGTTGCCACAATTTACTATTGCCACGAAAGAGTATGCGCCATAAAATGATTGTCGTTGTTATAGGTTCTTGCCACAAATGTCTATTGCCAGGAACTATCAGGCGCCACGATTTGTGGCATGTTGCATTAAAGCTATCTCCACAAATCAAATTGTGGCATCAGGTGAGTATTGCGACGGGGGAACATTTGGCAACTTTCCGCAATAGATGTTGCAATAGAACACTTTATTGCCACGATTGATTTTTTGTGGCAATAACCTATTACCATGCGTCTAGTCGCAACGGCTACCAACGAATGTCGTTTTGTGGCAATAGGTACTTATCGCCACAAATCGTCATGTATTGCGACGCACGATTTCATTGCAATAGACTGAAATCCTTGTAGTGTGGGCTGTGGGAAGAGATAAACCAGCCCCTAGTGGGCTGGAATAAGTTCCCACAAAGGCCCATAAGGTTTGAGAAGGAAAAAACACAAGATGGAAAGAGTTTCCAAGTGGGAAGGACGAATCCTACTCGAAATAGGATTGGAGGAGGACTCCTCCTCTCCTCCTTGCGCAAGGAAAAAAGAGAGGCAGCCTTAGGGCGCAGCCCTCTCCCTCCTCTTCTCCTATATATACTAAGGGTTTTGAGGGTTTTAGACACAACAGAAAACAGCCACGTGCTGCCCTCTCTCTCTAAATCTGTTTCTCCTCTAGTTTCAGCAGTGCTTAGGCGAAGCCCTGCTGGAATAGCACCACCACCACCACCACCACGCCGCCGTGCTGGAGAACTCATCTACCTCTCCACCCTCTCTTGCTGGATCAAGAAGGCCGAGATCATCATCGAGCTGTACGTGTGCTGAACATGGAGGTGCCGTCCGTTCGGCACTAGATCGGGAAGGATCGTGATGGGATCGCGGAACGGATCGTGATGAGATCGCGGGACGGGCTATGATTTGGATCGCGAAGATGTTCTACTACATCAACCGCGTTATATAGGCTTCCGCTTAGCAATCTACAAGGGTATGTATATTTACTCTTCCCTCTCGTAGATGATCATCACCATGGATAGGTATTGCGTGTGCGTAGGAATTTTTTTGTTTCCCATGCAACGGTCCCCAACAAAAAGGGCATTTAATAAATGATTTGTCCTCTGTTTTAATTATTTTGAGGCACGACAAGACGATGAAGTTATGGTTTCATATTTTGTAATTATCATATGAATATTGGCAATCCAACCATGATTTTAGTTTTCATGTTTGAGAATTTTGAATTTTTGACTTTAACTCAGATTTGAATTTGAATTTGGGGTTTAACTCAAGCGAGGATTTGCAACAGTAAAAATGATGACATGGCACCATTAATAGGGGATGACTGTAGCTGATAATTGAGAGTGTCACATAGCGTGAATTCTTCGTGGATGGTGTGTGCTAGTATGAAATGGCATTGGAAATAGGGAGCGGGAATACAATGGGGATAAGGTGGTGCATAGTTCAACCGAATCATAGAATGATATGTATTTGTAATAAAATTCAAAAAATAGATTGATATGTATGCATCAACAAAGAGAGTACAAGATATAACATATTTCAATAGGGACATGGCTAAAATGATACTCCCTCCGTCTGTAGTTATTTGTCACACAAATGAATAAAAATGGATGTATCTAGAATTGAAATACATCTAGATACATCCATTTCTATGACAAATATTTCCGGATGGCAGGAGTATGTATTCATGTTGAATAGTTAATTCTACTTACATCACTCTTATGAATGCGGTATTTGCAGTTTGGAACCTCATTTTCATAAGGGGCGTGATGAGACGTGTTTGTTATCATTGAATCAATTTTCCTCCACCATGGCCTCATGAATCTATGAGATAAAGCTATTTTAGGAAAAAAATCGATGCCTAATAGATAACAAGTTTAATGAATGATACATGATAGAGATCCCCACTTTAGAGATTATGAAATAGGACTAGTTTGAGATACTTTTTTGTAACATCAAAACCATGAATTTGGCCTTAATGGATGGAGAAAATAACACATCCCACTCTCTTCTTAAATGATGGCATAGTACACTTTGTTTTCACATTACACATCCACTCGATGCCAAATTTTGCATTTTCTTGCAATTATTAGTTTCATTGTCCCATGGAATATGTGTATCCAACATTTTTATAGTAACTTGGCCTCATGTAAGTGGATCATACATTTTCATAGATGCATGCATGAAAAACATGGAATATGGCCATGTATAGAACAATTCTCCATCGATGAAGTTATTTGCCAGGTAAAGGACAACATGGTCATTTTATATTTTGTGGAAGAAATGTCTAGTGCCCCGTTCATGTTGATACATGTGGGGGTATATTAATGAACTGGCTAGGACTTACTCAAGGTTGTATGAGCTGGATATTTAGTTCCGAAGACCCTAATAACAAGTCCAAAATAAGAATCATGTACCAAGAAGACTTTTCGGATGTGTATAGGAAATTCCTTACACCTTCTCTAAGGTTGGAATACCATCTATTAGTTAATAGGACATGGCGCTACCATATTTACTTCTAACTGTCCAAGCAGTACAATATCGGTTGGATCAAACTTAGCACCAACAAGGAGTCCTGTTCATCACTATGAATCCTGCATATAAAGCATGAAATGGAAATAAAATATGCCCATGCTTCATTACATTTTACACCTTTAACCAATGCACGAATTGAAGATCAGGATGCCACTATGCATGAAAATATGGTCATGTATTCTTCTTGGATAGTTTGTGCTAGTATTAAATGGCATTGGAAACTCGGAGGGGGTATACAACAGGGAAAATGTGGAGAAGAGTTCATTTGAATCGTAGAATGACTTGCATTTTTCATAAAATTCGGAAAATATATTGAGATATATGCATGAACACACGGGGTACAAGATGTGCTAGATTTTAATTGGGTGCAGAGCTAGAATGAGATGTATTCATGTTAAATAGTTAATGGTACTTACATCACTATTATGAATGTGGTATGTGTAATTTAGAAACTCAATTTGGTAAGGAATGTGATTTGTTGCTTATGTTATCATCTTATCAAATTGTCTTCCTTCATGGCCTCATGATACTATGACATAAAGCCATTTTAGGAATGATATTTTGATGTGTGGGAGATAACAAATTCAATTATGGTGATACATGATATAGATTCGACATAATATTAGTTTGAATAAATCTTCGTTGAGGTCAAAATCATGATTTTGGCATGAAATGAGGGAAAGAAATAACTCGTCCTAATATGTTGTTAAATGAAGGAGGGGTCCATGTGGCATATTTTTTGTGGAAAACCCCTTGCTTTATATTTAATCATGTAAATATCCCTTGTTTACAAATAAGATGGTCATTGAAAATCTTGCGCCGCCTCGGAATCGAACCCGCGTCGGCCTTATGCGATACGTGCATGCTGACCAACAAAGCAGTCAATTAGTTACGTTGTCTTAGAGGCCTAATTGTTTTCATACCCTCATAGCAAACACGCCCTGTGATAAAAATAAAATGAACTATATACACATCCAAGCTAGGATTCTAACACAGTTGTACACATCGTGCGCGTGCTCACGAACAGGCAAGCGAATAGCTAGCGACGAACGGAGGCCTAAATGTTTTCCATATGCTCAATACATGCAGGTTCTAGCCTTCTTCGACTGTCCTTTTTAAAGTGTTTTGTTAGGGTTTCTTTTATCTTTTCTCATATCTTGGGTGTTCTTCGGGTTCTTCTTTTTAATATTTTTGCAAAAAAGGAAATTATGTTCATCGCATCATATATTACAAAAAATGTTCCGCGTATTGTATATTAAAAAGTGTTCATCACTTCGTATATTAAAAAAGTGTATCGTCTATTAAAAATGTTCAAGACATCGTATATCTTTTATGTAGGTTTTGTAATAGACGACATACGTTTTTCTCATATTGTCAACATTTTTTAATTTACAATGAACTTTATAGTATGTGATACTTTTTGTAAATACACATTAAACACTATTGTATAAATACGCACTGAACGTTTTTGTATAATATAGGATGTACATTTTTATATACCTTGACCATTTTTAATGAACGGTGATCTTATATAAATATATGATAAACATATTTAAAATATACGATGACCTTTTTAGTATACGATGTGATGAACTTTTTTATATATGATATAATCTGTAGTTCTTTAGTATATGATACGCTGAATGTTAGATGCCTTTATGTGGTGTCAGGCAATTGAATGGCCTGGTTGTGAGCGGGTGCGCTGCATACATCCTGCTAAATTCTTGTGCGCTAGTTTTTTGTTGATTTTTGTTATTTTCCCTCGCAAAGTGTGTGTAGTGACAGTATAAATAAACTTAGGCCTCAACTCAAACATGAAGGATTTGGTGGTGTGGTGGTCAGCGCGCATGTCTCGTACGGTCGTGCGGTTTTGAATCCAAGCATGTTCAATATTTCCAGGGACCTTTTTTGTAAACAAGTGATATTGATGCAATTAAATATAAATCAAGGGGGTTTTCCACAAAATAACATGCTACGTGGACCCCCTGATAGACGAATCCGACCTATTAGTTTTACTCTCAATATGCACTTATACACAGTTTAGACCAATCTACACCCATGCGCCCCAGTCTTGATACTGACATGTAAATTATCAAAGTTTGTACCCATCCACATGTACTGCCTCAATTATGATACCTCCATGCAATTAACTCCATGGAATATGTGTTTATTACATTTTCATAGTATCTTGTCCTCGTGTAAGTGGCCCATACATATTCATAGATGTCTGCAGGAAAAATAACACGAGGAGAGTGTGAGGTAAAGAACGGTTTTCTACTAATATAGTTTTAAACGAGGTAAAGATTATCATGGTCATTTCAAATTATTTCGAATAAATGGCTAGTTACCTAAATCTGTATATGGATAAACTATCCAAGACTTACTCTATATATTATGAGCTATCTTTATAATTTAGATGACCCTGATAACATGCTCAAAATAGTACCAGGGAGTTTTTCTCAATGTGTATTGGTAATTCCTTCTCCATTCTCTTTGGTTGGAACAAAACCATCTATTAGCTCATGGGATTCTACCCTGTCGATCTTTGCTTCTAAATGTCCAAGCAATACAAGGTCATTTGGATCAAACTTAACACCAGCGGGGAGTCCAAGCCATTGTGTCAAAACCTTGAATATAAAGCATGAAGTGTAACCAAAAAATGCCTAGAAATCATGATTTTTTACACCTTCCATGAAGACGCAAACAAAAGCTGAGGATACCACTATTTTGGAACAGATTGTTGCTTGTTCTTTATGGGTGGTGTGGGGTAATGTTAAATGGCATCACTAATCAGGAGTGGGGTAGGGGTACACAACAGAAAAAGCTGGTGCACACTTCGGTCGGATAGTACAATCACATGTGTTTGGAACAAATTAGTACAACTAGAATGAGATGTATTCACGAACTCAAGGAGTAAAAGATGCACCCGATTTTAATTTGGGAGGGGGGCTACTATGGGATGTCTTCATATTATATTGTTAACTAGATCATGAGTGGCGCACGTTGCAGCGTCCGTCTATTTTGGCATTAAAATGATATGAAGCCTTGTAAATACAAAGAGACAAAAGATAAATATAATTAAAATATAAAGTATTGAAAATGATCAAATAGTTTGTTTTTTTGTTTCAGAGGTTTTATTTTATTTCAGAACATGAGGCGCTCAACTCAAGTAGTAACCAAAAAGAGAAAAATATATCCTAAGCTCGGAAATATTATTCCAATTTTAGTAATGTACATGGCGCGACGTGATGATATAAGGTCGTAGTTAAGCAATGAAAAATCAATAAATGCTTTCACATTGTTAGTCAAAACTGTTGGGTAACGTAGCATAAATTCAAAATTTTCCTACGCATATTCAGATCTTCCTATGGAGAGACCAGCAACGAGAGAGGGGTAAGAGCATCTTCATACCTTTGAATATCGCTAAACGGAAGCGTTGCTAGAGCGCAGTTGATGGAGTCGTACTCGTAGCGATTCCGATCTAGTGCCGAACAACGACACCTCCGCGTTCAACACACGTCCAGCCCGGTGACGTCTCCCGCACCTTGATCCAGCAAGGAGGAGGGAGAGGTTGGGGAAGAACTCCAGCAACACAACGGCGTGGTGTCGATGGAGAGACGAGGTCTCCCGGTAGGGCTTCGCCAAGCACCGGCGGAGAGGAGGAGGGAGAGGAGTGGGGCTGCGCCGAGAGAGAGGAAAAACCGTGTCCCTCAATGGCCAAAAGTGCCCGATATATATAGGGGAAGGGGAGAGGGGGTGCCACCCCTAGGGTTCCCACCCTAGGGGGTGCGGCAGCTTCCCCAGATGGGAGGTGCGGCGGCGAAAAGGGGGAGGAGGGGGTGGCGCACCATCTGGTGGGCCTTAGGCCCACCTGGCCTAGGGTTTGCCCCCCTTTTCTCTCCCTTGCGCTATGGGCTGAGTGGGGAGGCGCACCAGCCCACCTAGGGGCTGGTTCCTACCCCCACTTTGCCCACCTTATCTCCCGGGATCGTTGCCCCCCTTCGGTGATCCCCCGGGGCCACCTCCGGTGGTCCCGGTGGTCCCGGTACGTTACCGGTGATGCCCGAAACACTTCCGGTATCCGAAACCATCCGTCCTATATATCAATCTTTACCTCCGGACCATTCCGGAGCTCCTCGTGACGTCCGGGATCTCATCCGGGACTCCGAACAACTTTCGGTAACCTCGTATAACAATTCCCTATAACCCTAGCGTCATCGAACCTTAAGTGTGTAGACCCTACGGGTTCGGGAGACAGGCAGACATGACCGAGACACCTCTCTGGCCAATAACCATCAGCGGGGTCTGGATACCCATGGTGGCTCCTACTTGCTCCATGGTGATCTCATCGGATGAACCACGATGTCAAGGATTCAATCAATCCCGTATACGATTCCCTTTGTCTGTCGGTATAGAACTTGCCCGAGATTTGATCGTCGGTATACCTATACCTTGTTCAATCTCGTTACCAGTAAGTCTCTTTACTCGTTCCGTAGCACGTCATCGTGTGACCAACTCCTTAGTCACATTGAGCTCATGATGATGTTCTACCGAGTGGGCCCAGAGATACCTCTCCGTCACACGGAGTGACAAATCCCGATCTCGATTCGTACCAACCCAACAGACACTTTCGGAGGTACCCGTAGTGCACCTTTATAGTCACCCAGTTACGTTGTGACGTTTCATACACCCAAAGCACTCCTACGGTATCCGGGAGTTGCACAATCTCACGGTCGAAGGAAAAGATACTTGACATTAGAAAAGCTTTAGCATACGAACAATACGATCTAGTGCTATGCTTAGGATTGGGTCTTGTCCATCACATCATTCTCCCAATGATGTGATCCCGTTAACAATGACATCTAATGCCCATGATCAGGAAACCATGATCATCTATTGACTAACGAGCTAGCCAACTAGAGGCTTGCTAGGGACACATTGTGATCTATTTATTCACACATGTATTACTGTTTCCTGTTAATACAATTATAGCATGAACAATAGACGATTATCATGAACAAGGAAATATGATAATAACCATTTTATTATTGCCTCTAGGGCATATTTCCAACAAAAACTAAGATTACAAAAAAATACAACGAAGAGTTAATAGCTTTGCTCAAATAAAAAGAGCCATCCTTCAATCAGTGGACTAATGGTAGTACCGAAAAAAGAGAGTTGCAAATTAGGAATTGACAAAACATCAATGTACGGATTAACTCGGTAAACTTACCGAGATTAAACTATGTATTTTGTGAGCGGCATACTGCACACTTCATGACATGTCAAATACTCTAAAACTGAATCTAAGTTCCAAAACTTAATTGCTTTATAAGAAAATCATGCGTGTGTGCATCTCGGATGAATGATCATCATGGTAGCTGCGAATATGTGTACATCATATCGGTTATATCATTTCTAAACAAGCCAACGCACAACCACCTTCTTAAGTAGAGCACACAACTTACTTGTAATGAAACACAAGGATTCATGCAATGTTTTGGAAGTAATCCGATCTAAAATGGTAATGCAGAACCATTGCTTGACCTCACAATACATCAAAACCTCCATTAACTTCCTTGCAGCCCTACTTGGATTGGTATCTAGTTCGACACCTAAGGGTTGCACGCTGCACTACTTTGTAGGTGAATGAAACTTAATTTTAAAAGCATAATTAAGAGCTTATAGTATAGTCCAAGAGACCATTCTGCAACCACGTTTCATAGTCTTGGGACTGACATGTAAAAATTACCAAAAATGATACACATTCGCTTGTACTGCCCCAATTATGGTATTTCCGTGCAAATAATTTCGTTCCACATGACAATGGAACTAAGAGTGGCTAAAAATAAAATATTTAAAATCGCGTGGATGTGTCAAGTGGAAGCAAAATATACCATGCCACCATTTAAGCATGAAGTAGGATGAGTTTTTTCTTTCACTCCTTTCATTCAAACATCATGATTTTGACCTTAGCGAAGATGAATTCAAAGTAACCTTATTTTCGAACCTCTAACATGTATCATTAATTGAACTTGTTATCTCCCACACATCGAAATATGATTCCTAAAATAGATTTATGTCATAGTATCATGAGGCTATTTAGGAAGACAATTGACAAGATGATAACAAAAACAACACATCACACCTGCCTTACCGAATTGAGTTTCTAAACTATAGATAGCACATTCGTAACATTGATGTAAGTACCATTAACTATTTAACATGAATACATCTCATTCTAGCCCCGCCCCAATTAAAATTTGGTACATCTTGTACTCCCTCTGCTCCGACACACATCTCAATATATTTTGCGAATTTTATTAGAAATACAAGTCATTGTATGATTCGAATGGACTATGCACCACCCTTTTCCCATTCTATACCCCTCTTTATTTCCAATTCCATTTCATACTAGCACACACCATCCAAGAATAATTCACGACCATCTGTTCCTGCATAGTGGCATAGTGATCTTTAATTTGTATCTTGGTTATAGGTGTAAAACGTCATGGTTACTCGCATATTTTGTTTGCACTTCATGGTTTATATTTCATGTTTCATCCCTATGCCGAGGACTCCCTTTTGGTGTTAAATTTGAACCAACTGAACTTATACTACTTGGACAGTTACAAGAAAAGATTGGTAGGGCAGTGTCTCATAAACTAATAGATAGTTTTATTCCAACCATTGAGAAGGTGGAAGGAATATGCTATATAGATCCAAAAAATCTACTCCTAGATGATTCTTATTTTTCACATGTTATTAGGGCCTTTTAAACTAAATACCTACCTCATAGTTTCTTGAGTAAGTTCTAGCTAGTTCATTCATATATCCCCGCATGTATCAAGAGGCACGGGAGTACTAGTAATTTCTTCCACAACATATAAAATGACATGTTGTTATTACCTCGCATAGAATTATATCAGTAGAGAATTGTTCTTTACCTAACTATATGGATGCTCTTTTTCTTGGAAACGCCTATGAAAATGTATGAGCGAGTTACATGTTGCTAAGTTACTATGAAATGTAGGATACACATATTCCAAGTACCATTGAAACTAAGAGTGGAAAAATCAAAATTTAATATTGTGTGGATGTCTCTTGTGAAAGAAAAATGTCTTACGGCACCATTTAAGAAGACAAAGGCATGAGTGGTGGGGTTCCCTCGTTTGAGGCCAACATCACTTCTTTGACCTTATCAAAGATTAACTCAAACTAACCTTATTATGAATATATTTCATGTGGGATCTCTCTCATGTAGCATTGATTGAATTCTTAATCTGTTAGTCATGCAATTAGAATTCCTAGAATAGCTTTATCTTAAAAATTCATAAATTCATCGAGCAAGATAGTTGACGTGATGATAAATATCAATGAAGTTTTGACAATTCGTTACAAGTATATGTGATTCAGCGATTCAAGGGAACTATACACCACCTTTTCCACTGTATTCCTTCCCATTGTGTTATATTATGCCATTTAATACAAAGACACACCATCCAAGAAGAATAACTGACCATTTATTATTGAATATAGTATCATGATATTTTCTTTTTGTCATGGTTATAAGTGTAAATTGTCGTGATTTTTGGGCATCTTTTGGTTGCACTTCATGTTTTATATTTCTTGGTTTCATCACAATGTCCAGGACTCCCTGCTAGTGTTATGTCTGATCCAACTGATCTTGTAATACTTGGACATTTATAAAGAAATATGTCACGACAACATTCCATGAACTAATAGATGGTTTTATTCTAACCACACAGAAGGTGGAGGAAATATGAAATGCACATATAGAAATTCCCCGTGGTACATGATTTCCATTTTGGAAATGTTATTAGGGACTTCTAAATTGAATATCTAGCTCATACTTTCTTGAGTAAGTCTAGGCTAGGTCATTCATATACCCTTGTAGGTAGCAACATGGACGGGGTCACTAGTCATTTATTCCACAAAATATAAATTGACTATGTTTTTCTTTACCTACCATGAAACTCTATAATTAGAGATTTTATGATTTCCTCGGTTTATCTCAACATTCTTTTTCCTGAAAAAATTCAGTGAACATGTATAAACACTTAGATTAAGCCAAGCTACTATAAAAATATAGGATACACATAATCCGCGTGACAATGAAATCAATAGTGGATTATTTTTGAAGAGTTTGAAACCATATAGACGTGTCTTGTGAACAAAATTGTACTATGACACCATTTAAGCACATAGTGGGATGAGTTATTTACCTCATTTGAGGCAAACATCATTTTTTACCTTTCCATAAATTAGCTCAACCTAACACCATTTTTGAATTTCCCTCCATTAGGGTCTATTGCATGTATCATTAATTGAATTTATTATCTTCTAAGCCTCAAAATATGATTAGTAAATTAGCTTGATGTCATAGATTTATCACGTCATTGAGATGAACAATTAATGCGATGATAGAAAAACTAACTTATCCCTTTCCTTACCGAATTGAGTTCCCAAACTACCAATACCGCATTGATAAAATTGATGTAAGAACCTTTAACTATTGCAAATGAATACATCTAATTCTAGTCTGCCACCAATTAAAATCTTGTATATCTTGTGCACCGTGTGTTCTTGAGTACATCGCATTCTAGTTTTAACTTTTTTTAGAAATACATGTCATTCTATGATTCAAGTGAACTTCGCGCCACCTTTTTCCCATTGTATAAACCTTCCCCTCTCAATATTTGATGCCATTTAATACTAACCACACCATCCAAGAATAATATACGACCATATTTTGCAGAATAGTGGTATTGTGATCTTTTCTTAGTGACTTGGTTAAAGGTCTAAATGTAATGATTTCTCGGAATCTTTTATTTATATTGCAAGTTTCACCATAATGGCCAAATCTCCCCACTGGTGTTAAGTTTGATCTAACAACTCTAATAGTGATTGGACATTTAGAAGGAAAGATTGGAAGGGCAACATCCCATTAACTAATAGATGGCTTTACTCCAAGCATAGAGAAGGCGGAAGGACTCAACAAAAGACATCTATAAAATATCCTTGGGACATGGCTCTTATTTGAGATATGTCATCATGGACTTTGAATTAAATAACTAGTTCATACTATCTGGATTAAGTCATGGCTAGTCCATTCACAAACTCTCTATCAGGATGGACGAAACAACTAGTCATTTCTTACACAAAGTATAAAATAAACATGTTGTTACTTACCTCAATAGAGATTTGTTCTTTACTTCAGACTATCTCCATGTTCTTTTTCTTGAAAAAACTATGGAAATGTATGATCCATTTACAGGATTCGAACCCAATTGTACACATCGTGCGCGTGCTGACAAACAGGCAAGCGAATACACTACTGGAAATCAGTATTTTGCCATCAGCCTAGTCTTTGCCGTCTGCTAGCTGATGGCAAAGATTGTCTTTGCCGTCAGCTTCAGCAAAACAGACGGCAAAGCACAGGCTGATGGCATACAGTCTTTTTGCCATCTGTCACCTCTTTGCCGTCTACTAGCGGACGACAAATAGTCGAGAGGCAGACGGCAAAGATGTAGATAGGCTCACCTGACCGCGGGGTGGCTAGGTCAAACAGGAGTCGGACCTTTGCCGTCTGCTAGCGGACGGCAAAGAGTCCGGAGGCAGACAACAAAGAGTCTAGACTCTTTGCCGTCCGCCGGCAGACGGCAAAGCGCTAACTCCGTTAACGAATCCTTCCCCCCC
Source organism: Hordeum vulgare subsp. vulgare (assembly GCF_904849725.1). Lineage (NCBI taxonomy): Eukaryota > Viridiplantae > Streptophyta > Magnoliopsida > Poales > Poaceae > Hordeum > Hordeum vulgare. Next base: position 565,561,077 of record NC_058521.1, read on the forward strand.
CACCCCGCCCCTCTCTCTGTGTAACGGCTCATCCCCGCGCGCCCCTCGCTCTCTCTCCCCACCCCGCGTGCTCCTCTCTCTGTAACGGCCGCCAGGACCACCGTCGCGCCGCCGCCCCCGTCGCGTCGCCGCCCCTGCCACCGCCCCTGTCGCGCCCCACTGCCGCCCCTGTCGGCCCTGTCGCCCCCGCCGCCGCCCCTCTCTCTCTCCCCCACCTCGCCCCCGCTGCCGCTGCCGCTGCCCCACCACCGTCGCGCCGCCGCACCTGGCGCCCCCGGCGCCGCCCCGCCACCCCGGCCCCTCCACAGTCGTCCCTCTCGGTGAGCCCCCACACCCCCACCCCCACCCCCCCACCCGCATTATTTTTTACTAGTTTTATTATTTTTTAGTAGTTTTAGTAGTTGTTATTGTTAGTAGTTTTAGTTAGGTTAGTAGATTTAGTTAGGTTAGTAGTTTTAGTTAGGTTAGTAGATTTAGTTAGGAGGATAAGAGGAGAAGAGGAGGAGGAGGAGGACAAGAAGAGGAGAAGAAGAAGAGGAGTAGGAGGAGGAGGAGGAGGAGAAGAAAAAGAAGAAGAAGAGGAGAAGAAAAAAATAAGAAGGAGAAGAAGAAGAAAAAGAAGAAGAAGAGAAGAAAAAATAAGAAGGAGAAGAAGTAAAGAAGAAGAGAAGAAGAAGAGAAGAAGAGAATAAGAAAAAAATAAGAAGGAGAAGAAGAGAAAAAAGAAGAAGAAGTTGATTTTTTATTGTTTGGTATTTAGTGGTAGCTAGATTCTTTTTTAGTTACTTAGTGGTAGATTCTGTTTTTGTTATAGTGGTAGATTCTGTTTTTGTTATTTTTTTGCTGTTTAGTGCTATCTAGGTTTAGCGATAGGTTTAGTTAGCTTGGTTAGTTAGGTTAGTTAGTTAGTTAGCTTACTAGAAAGAATAGGAAGAAGAAGAAGAGGAGGAGGAGGAGAAGAGGAGGAGGAGGAGAAGAGGAGAAGAGGAGGAGGAGGAGAAGAAGAAGAAGAAGAAGAATAGGAGGAGGAGAAGACAAAAAGAAGATCACATGTTTTGTATTTAGTTTTTTGGAATTAATTAGTAGTTTTAGTGGTAGGTTCTGTTAGTTAATTAGTAGATTTAGTGGTAGATTCTGTTAGTTTATTCGCCCATCATTATTGCTTAGGTTCAAGACTACTTCAAAGAAGATCACATGTTCTTTTGTTGAAATCAAGTCTGTCAAAATAATGTATCGTCTATATTTATTGGTACCGGAGCAAAACAGGACAACTTAAATAATATTGCCATCCTCAAATGTAGAAAATATCGAAAAGTTTTATATAAACTGAAAAGTAGTATAGGTAACCTGGAAAGTCCTCTCGACCAAAAGGGCAACTTCTAGACCTGCGAACTTTGCATGGTAGGTGCATGTCCATGCAGCAGGGTAATTTCCCCAACAATGACATAATTAGTCCATTTAGCTCCAAAATACCATAATAAGCTCAAAATGGCATAAGAACCTTGGTTAGCTCATTAATATTATATACTTAGCTTGTTTTCCTCTAAAATGGGATAATTAGCCCATTTAGCTCAAAAAAGACATAATTAGGTAATTTAGTTTCAACAAGAGGAGAAGAGGAGAAGAAATAGGCAAAATGAAAAGAAAGAAGAAGAAGAAGAAGAAGAAGAAGAAGAGAAGAAGGAGAAGGAGGAGGAGGAGGAGGAGGAGAAGGCCAAGGACCTTCTATCCTTCTCCTCCTCCTCCTCCTTCTTCTTGATTTCTTCTTCTTCTCCTCCTCCTCCTCTTTCTTGTCCTCTTTCATATTATCCTTGCTCTAATTAACCCAACAATGACATAATTAGCCCATTTAGCTCCAAAATACCATAATAAGCTCAAAATGGGACAAGAACCTTGGTTAGCTCATGAATATTATATACTTAGCTTGTTTTCCTCTAAAATGACATAATTGGAACATTTAGCTCAAAAAGACATAATTAGGTAATTTAGCTCCAACAAGAGGAGAAGAGGAGAAGAAATAGGCAAAATGAAAAGATAGAAGAAGAAGAAGAAGAGAAGAAGAAGAAGAGAAGAAGGAGAAGGAGGAGGAGGAGGAGGAGGAGAAGGCCAAGGACCTTCTAGTCCTTCTCCTCCTCCTCCTTCTCCTCCTCCTCCTCCTTCTTGATTTCTTCTTCTTCTCCTCCTCCTCCTCTTTCTTCTCCTCTTTCATATTATCCTTGCTTTAATTAACCCAACAATGACATAATTAGCCCATTTAGCTCCAAAATACCATAATAAGCTCAAAATGGCATAAGAACCTTGGTTAGCTCATGAATATTATATACTTAGCTTGTTTTCCTCTAAAATGACATAATTAGCCCATTTAGCTCAAAAAGAAGGAGAAGGAAGAAGAAGAAGAAGAAGAGAAGAAGAAGAGAAGGAGAAGGAGAAGAAGAAGAAGGAGGAGGAGAAGAAGATAAGAAGAAGGAGAAGGAGGAGAAGAAGGAGAAGGAGCCCTCCTTCTTCTTCTATCCTTCTCCTCCTTCTTCTCCTTCTTCTTCTCTTCTTTTTCTTCTTATCCTCCTCCTTCTCCTTCTCCTCCCCCTTCCCCTCCTCCTCCTCCTCCTCCTCCTCCTTCTTGTTTTTCTTCTCCTTGTTCTCTTCTTGCTTCTTCTCTTTCTTCTTCAATTTAGCTTATTTGTCATATATATGTTGTTTTTCTTCTTCTTCTAACTTTCTTATTCCCATTTTGCAGATTGGATGTACTACATGCATGGAAGCTCGCGTTGGAGTGCTTTAGTTTCCGTTTTTATTTGAGTTGATGAACAATGTGGAACTATATGTATATGTATATATGGATGAACAATATATGTGCAACTATATGTATGTATATATGGATGAAACTTTGTATGTGTTGGTTCTTTTGATATATGGGATGTACGTTGATGAACAAATGGCATTGATGAGCTTTATATGTATATCATATATGTGTTGTGACCTATTTATGATATATGTGCTATGAATTATATGTATATGTGCTGTGAAATAGAAAAAATAAATAAAAATGTGACAATATAGGCTCTTTGCCGTCTGCCAGCTGATGGCAAAGGCCTTTGCCGTCAGCTGACCGACGACAAAGGTGCCACATGGCGCCCAGCTGTGCAACCTGGGCAGTAGCAGCTGGCCATATAGTCTCTTTGCGGTCTGCTTCCTGGGGGGCAGACGGCAAAGAAGAGGGCACAGAGGAGGGGGGAGGAGGAGGCACACGGCAAAGAGTGGAAAGAGGGGGAGGGGAGGACCCGGCAGACGGCAAAGATGGACGAGGAGGCACACGACAAAGATGGAGGGGGAGGGGAGGGGAGGAGAAGGCAGACGGCAAAGATGGGCGGGGAGGCAGACGGCAAAGATGGAGGAGGAGGCAGATGGCAAAGCCTCCGTTAACCCCTAACGGAGGCAACGCCTGTCGGCTGCCATCTCAAGCGCTTTGCCGACTGCTCCTAAGGAAACCTGACGGCAAAGAGCTTTGCCGTCCGCTTTGGGGGGGCAAACGACAAAGAAGGTCCTATGCCGTCGTAGGCTGACGCAGAAATTTTGTCGGCCGTGACAATCTTTGCCGTCTGTGGTATTGTCTTTGCCGTCTGGGATATTGTCTTTGCCGTCTGTGATGGCAGACGGCAAAGAAGGTGATTCCTGTAGTGATAGCTAGCGATGAACGGAGGCCTAAATATTTTTCATATGCCTAATACATGCAGGTTCTAGCCTTCTTCGAGTGATAGTTGACGTGATGATAAATATCAATCAAGTTTTGACAATTTGTTACAAGTATATGTGATTCAGCGATTGAAGGGAACTATACACCACCTTTTCCACTTTATTTCCCTCCCATTGTGTTATATTATGCCATTTAATACAAATACACACCATCTAAGAAGAATAACTAACCATTTATTATTGAATATAGTATGATGATATTTTCTGTTCGTCATAGTTATAGGTGTATATTGTCGTGATTTTTGGGCATCTTTTGGTTGCACTTCATGTTTTATATTTCTTGCTTTCATCACAATGTCTAGGACTCCCTGCTAGTGTTATGTCTGATCCAACTGATCTTGTAATACTTGGACATTTATAAAGAAATATGTCAGGGCAACATTCCATGAACTAATAGATGGTTTTATTCTAACCACAGAGAAGGTGGAGGAAATATGCAATCCACATCTAGAAATTCCCTGTGGTACATGATTTCCATTTTGGAAATGTTATTAGGGCCTTCTAAATTGAATAGCTAGCTCATAGTTTCTTGAGTAAGTCTAGGCTAGGTCATTCATATACCCATGTAGGTACCAAGATGGACGGAATCACTAGTCATTTATTCCACAAAATATAAATTGACTATGTTTTTCTTTACCTACCATGAAACTATATAATTAGAGATTTTATGATTTCCTTGGTTTATCTCAACATTTTTTTCCTGAAAAAATCAATGAAAATGTATAACCACTTATATGAGGCCAAGCTACTATAAAAATATAGGATACACATAATCCACGTGACAACGAAATTAATAGTGGATTATTTTTCAACAGTTTGAAACCATATAGACGTGTCTTGTGAAACAAAATTGTACTATGACACCATTTAAGCAAATAGTGGGATGAGTTATTTACCTCATTTGAGGAAAACATCATTTTTACCTTACCATAGATTAGCTCAGGTAACACCATTTGTGGATCTCTCTCCATTAGGATCTATTGCATGTATCATTAATTGAATTTATTATCTTCTAAGCCTCAAAATATGATTAGTAGATTAGCTTTATGTCATAGATTTACCACGTCATTGAGATGAACAATTAATGCGATGATAGAAAAACTAACTTATCCCTTTCCTTACCGAATTGAGTTCCCAAACTACAAATACCGCATTGATAAAATTGATGTAAGAACCTTTAACTATTGCAAATGAATACATCTAATTCTAGTCCGCCACCAATTAAAATCCTGTATATATTGTGCACCCTGTGTTCTTGAGTACATAGCATTCTAGTTTTAATTTTTTTTTTAGAAATACATGTCATTCTATGATTCAAGTGAACTTCGCGCCACCTCTTTCCCATTGTATAAACCTTCCCCACTCATTTTTATGCCATTTAATACTAACCGCACCATGCAAGAAGAATATACGACCATCTTTTGCAGAATAATGGTATTGTGATCTTTTCTTAGTGTCTTGGTGAAAGTTCTAAATGTAATGATTTCTAGGAATCTTTTATTTACATTTTATTATTTATATTGCAAGTTTCACCATGATGGCCAAATCTCCCCGCTGGTGTTAAGTTTGATCTAACAGATCTAATAGTGATTGCACATTTAGAAGGAAAGATTGGAAGGGCCACATCCACTAGTAGAAAAGAGGGCTTTGGTCCACTTGATGAAATCCCATTAGTCCCAGTTCACTCACGAACCGGGAACCCATGTGGGCATACGTCCCGGTTCGTGAGGCCAAGGCACCGGCCGTGCCTCGTGGGCCATTTGTCCCGGTTTGTTTGTCACCTTCGGTCCCGGTTCCAGACACGAACCGGGACCAATGGTTTGTGGCTTGTGGCTGGAACCGGGACTCGAGGTTGTCCTTTAGTCTCGGTTCCAGCAACAAACCGGGACCAACGGTTGGCCTATATATACCCTCGCGAGCAGAGCAGTGCACTGCTCTGTTTTTTTGGCCGGTCGTGGGAGAGCTTTGTGGTGCTCTAGCTCACCTCCTATGCACATGAGGTGTTCAATGAAATGCCCGAGACACACTTAAGATTTCTGCTTTAGAAGCTCCTTGTCCAAGCTCCATTTTCATCAAGATTTGTGTAGTTTATAATACACTTTATTATATAACGCACGTAGATGAACCGTCAATGGATGTACGATGACCGACGCACCCCCGAGTATATTAATGGCCTGCATAATTTTCTCGAAGCGGCTAAGGCAAACAAGCAGAATGGTTTTATGCATTGTCCATGTACTGTCTGTGGGAATATGAAGGAATTCTCCGACTATAAAACCCTTCACTTCCACCTGCTTCAGAAGGGGTTTATGCCACACTATAATGTTTGGACCAAAGACGGAGAAAGAGGGGTTATGATGGAAGACAACGTGGAAGAAGAGGATGATGACAACTACCCGCCCCCTGAATACGGTGATGCTGCAATGGGGGAAGGTGAAGATCAAGAGGAACCATACGATGTGCCCGATGATGATCTTCGTCGGGTCATTGTTGATGCACATAGAGAATGCGAAAGTGAAAGAGAGAAGTTCAAGTTCGATCGCATGTTAGAGGATCACAAAAAAGGGTTGTACCCAAATTGCGAAGATGACAACACAAAGCTCGGTACCACACTGGAATTGCTGCAATGGAAGGCAAGCAATGGTGTATCTAACAATTCATTTAGTTCAGTACTGAAATTAATGAAGAAGAAGCTTCCAAAGTATAATGAATTGCCCGGCAGTACGTACGAACCGAAGAAGGTTCTGTGCCCTCTAGGATTGGAGGTGCAGAAGATACACGCATGCCCTAATGACTGCCTCCTCTACCGCGGTGCGTACAAGTATTTGAACGCGTGCCCGGTATGCGGCGCATTGCAGTGTAAGATCCGAAAAGATGACCCTGGTGATGTTGAGGGCCAGCGCACCGGGAAGATGGTTCCTGCCAAGGTGATGTGGTATGATCCTATAATACCATGGTTGAAACGTCTGTTCAGAAACAAAAAGCATGCTGAGTTGATGCAATGGCACATAAAAGACCGTAAGAAAGATGGGAAGTTGAGAGCTCCTGCACACGGGTCGCAGTGGAGAAAGATCGATAGAAATTGGAGCGACTTTACAAGTGACCCAAGGAACGTATGATTTGGTTTAAGTGCATATGGAATTAATCCTTTTGGGGAGCAGAGCAGCAAGCATATCACATGGCATGTGACTCTATGTATGTATAACCTTCCTCCTTGGTTATGCGTGAAGCAAAAGTTCATTATGATGCAAGTGCTCATCCAAGGCCCTAGGTAACCCGGAAATGACATTTATGTGTACCTAAGGCTATTAGTTGATGAACTTTTACATCTATGGAATGGAAATGGTGTACGTGTGTGGAATGAGAACGAACATGAGGAATTTGGCCTACATGCGTTGCTGTTTGTAACCATGAACGATTGGCCTGCTCTCACTAACCTTTCAGGACAGACAAACAAGGGATACAACGCATGCACACACTATTTAGATGACACCGACAGTATATATTTGGACAAATGCAGGAAGAATGTGTACATGGGATATCATCGATTTGTTCCAACTAACCATCAATGTCGAAAGAAAGGAAAGCATTTGAAAGGTGAGGCAGATCACCGGAAGAAGCCTGCCCTCCGTACTGGTGATCACATACTTCATATGGTCAATGATTTATATGTAATCTTTGGAAAGGGTCCTCGCGGACTATCTGTTTCGAATGACGATGCGGGACACGCACCCATGTGGAAGAAGAAATCTATAGTTTGGGACTACCCTATTGGAAAGACTAGAGGTCCGCTCTGCAATCGACGTGATGCACGTGACGAAGAATCTTTGCGTGAACCTGCTAGGATTCTTGGGAGTGTATGGGAAGACAAAAGATACACCAGAGGCACGAGAGGAACATCAACGTGTGCATGAAAAAGACGGCATGCATCCAGAGCAGTATGAAGGTCCTGCCAACTATGTGCATTCCTCAATGCAATCTCTCACAAGGTGATTGATCCAGTAATCCTATCAAGGTTAAGGAGTGATTTGATGCAATGTATTGTTAGTTTCGAGCTGGTGTTCCCACCATCCTTCTTCAATATCATGACGCACGTCCTAGTTCATCTAGTCAACGAGATTGTTGTTCTGGGCCCTGTATTTCAACACAATATGTTCCCCTTTGAGAGGTTCATGGGAGTCTTAAAGAAATATGTTCATAATTGCGCTAGGCCAGAAGGAAGCATCTCCTTGGGCCATCAAACAGAGGATGTCATTGGGTGTTGTGTTGACTTCGTTGTTGACCTTAAGTAGATTGGTCTCCCTCAATTGTGGTATGACGGGAGACTGACTCGAAAAGGCACACTTGAGCGGACTCAATAATATGTACGGACAGGCATTCTTGGTCTCAAGCACACTACACAGTTCTACAAAATTGTACCTTGGTGAACTCGTATGTCGATGAACACAAGAATATTCTGAGGTCCGTACACTCGGAGTAGTGTGACGACTCGATTACATTTGAACACATCAGGACTTTCGGCAGTTGGTTGCGAAAACGTCTCATGTGTGAAATATTGTTTCTGATGAACTGTATTCGTTGGCCAGGGGACCATCTTCGACTGTATTGACTTACCAAGGGTACGAGATAAATGAGAATACATTTTACAAGATCACCCAAGATCAAAATAGCACCAACCAAAACAGCGGTGTCCGCTTTGATGCAGCAACCAAGAGGGGAAAGGATACATATTATGGTTACATAGTGGACATATGGTAACTTGACTATACACATGATTTGAAGGTCCCTTTGTTTCAGTGCAAATGAGTCAATTTGTCAGGAGGCGGGGTACAGATAGACCCATAGTACGAAATGACAACAATGGATTTGAACAATCTTGCGCATGCAGAGGAACAATTCGTCCTAGCCAATGATGTGGCGCAGGTTTTCTATGTCAAGGACATGTCTACCGAACCGATAAAAAGAAAATATAAGGAAGCGAATACATCATACGATGAGCCAAAGCGCCACATAGCTTCTTTCAGGAAAAAGAGACATCATGGGATTGGAGGGCAAGACAAACATGTCTTAAGATTATGAAAAGTTTCATGAAATTCCTCCCTTCAAAGTCAAGGCTGGCCCAAGCACCCTGTTAAACGATGAATATTATCCATGGTTACGGTGCAGTAAGAAAAGAACACAAGCGAAGAAAAAGTGAAGAAATGAAATGCCCTTTGTAACTGATGAGTTTTCGTAGTGCTTTTCATCCGCAATGTGGCTTTGAATGGTGCAATTGAATAGTTGAAAATTGATGATGTTGCTTTGAATGATGCATTTTGAACACACAAAAAGTCTAGAGTTCAAATAAGTTCAAAAAAATTAAATCCCTTTGTAACACATGAGTTTTCGTACGAAACGTGATACTTCGAAAGAGATTGTCCGTTTTGTACACGAAGTGCATCCAGTTTTTGGCCGCAACCCTCTCAACTTTTTAGCGCATGCTATGTGGGTGAAATGATGATACCATGCAACCTTTCAACCTTTTCAGAGTTCATTTGTAGTGCTTTTCAATTTAAGGGTCATTTAGCTCAAAAAAAATCAGTAAATGCATGAAAAATACCAAATGAAATCAGAAATAGTTCAAAATTGATGATGTGTCTTTGAATGGTGCATTTTGAACACAAAAAGTCTGGAGTTCAAATAAGTTCAAAAAAATAAAATCCCTTTGTAACAGATGAGTTTTCGTATGAAACCGTGATACTTCGGAAGAGATTGTCCGTTTTGTGCACGAAGTGCATCCAATTTTTGCCGCAACCCTCTCAAATTTTTAGCACATGCTATGTGGGTGAAATGATGATATCATTCCAACTTTCAACCTTTTAAGAGTTCATTTGTAGTGCTTTTCAATTTATGGGTCATTTAGCTTTAAACAATCAGTAAATGCATGAAAAATACCAAATGATGTCAGAAATAGTTAAAAATTGATGATGTGTATTTCAATGGTGCATTTTGAACACACAAAAATTCTAGAGTTGAAATAAGTTCAAAAAATGAAATCCCTTTTTAACACATGAGTTTTTGTATGAAACCGAGATACTTCAAAAGAGATTGTCCGTTTTGTACACGAAGTGCATCCAGTTTTTGCCGCAACCCTCTCAACTTTTTAGCACATGCTGTGTGGGTGAAATGATGATACCATGCCAACTTTTCAACATTTTCAGAGTTCATTTGTAGTGCTTTTCAATTTAAGGGTCATTTAGCTCAAAAATAATCAGTAAATGCATGAAAAATACCAAATGAAGTCACAAATAGTTGAAAATTGATGATGTGTCTTTGAATGGTGCATTTTGAACACACAAAAAGTCTAGAGTTCAAATAAGTTCAAAAACAAAATGAAATCCCTTTTTAGCACATGAGTTTTCGTATGAAACCCTAATACTATGAAAGAGATTGTCTGTTTTGTACACGATGTGCATCTAGTTTTTGCCGCAACCCTCTCAACTTTTTAGCACATGCAATGTGGGTGAAATGATGATACCATGCCAGCTTTCAACATTTTCATAGTTCATTTGTAGTGCTTTTCAATTTAAGGGCCATTTAGCTCAAAAAAAATCTGGAAATGTATGAAAAATATCAAATGAGTCGACGGACCTTTTGTCCCGGTTCTAGCCAACAACCCGTACGAAACTACTATTCTTCCCGCCCTTTTGGGCCAGCGGAAGTGTGGTTTTGGTCCCTGTTGGTGCCACCAACCGAAACCAAAGGTTTCGCATATAGTGCGGGAGTTGTCGAAATTGACCTTTAGTCCCGGTTGGTGTACAAACCGCGACTGAAGTGATGGTTTGGTCCCGGTTTGAGCCACCAACCGGAACAAAGGTGTTCTTATATTGCGGGAGGTGTCGAAATTTCCACCAACTTCGATTCCCCCCGCCCCGTTCTCTCTTCATCGCCGTCGCACCCGAGCCCGTCACCGCCGCCCGCGCCTCCTCCACGAGCCCGTCATTGTCGTCACCGTCACTCACGAGCCCGTCGTCACCCCGATCCCATAGCCGTCGTCGTCGCCCCGAGCCCATCGTCGTCGCCGTCGCCGTCGCCCCCGAGCCCATCGTCGTCGCTGTCGTCCCTAAACCCATCGGCGTAGCCATCGTCCGCGAGCCCATCGTCGTCGCTGTCGCCATCACCCCCGAGCCCATCGCCGTCGTCGTCGTCCCCGTCGCCGCCCGTCGACGTCGTCGCCGCAGTCGTCGTAGCCCCGGAGCCCATCGCCGTCGTCGTCGTCGCCCGTCGCCCGTCATCGTTCCGAAGCCTCCCGTCGACGCACCGGTAGCACGTCCATTGATCTCCATCTCCCTATTTCGAATCCATGTGTGTGAGAAGATGTAGTCTAATTGCAAATACATGTGTGTGTATTTAAGTCGTATTAGAATATGTTGGGTACATTTTTGAACTCCCCAATGTGACACAAGTTATAAAAATTATAAAAATATTTAGATTAGATTAAGTTACAATAGCAAATAAAGTTATAAAAATTATAAAAATATTTAGATTAGATTAAGTTACAAATTAAGTTTTTATGTTAATATTTGGGATTATGTATAAAGGGATCCCCCCACTTTGTAATATTTGGAGAAACAATGGATATTCCAAGAGACATGGAAAAATAACAAATTTTGGGGGATATAATCCACGGTGACGTTAATGTCGAATTTTTGCTCAGCGATATCGATGGTCTGGAAGGAGAGGATTACAGCTTCGGTGAATGAACAATGGAGGAGGAAGGACATTATCATGATCGCTTCGGTGACTATCGAATCCCGGAGGAAGGAGACCATGATGACGGCTCCGGTGACCGAATGGAGGAAGGAGCTATTGAAAAGTCTGGATCGAGCCAAACTTCGGTAACGAGACGGCGAGCCGCCGACATACCATCTCAGCGGCTCGAAACTACCCGACAATTTACCCCGCCATCTCAGCGGAGAAGCAGCGTGGCTTCCACGGAGATCGTTCTGCCTGACTTCACGGCTCCTAGCTACCCCGTGGATACTATCACGGAGTCTCAACCTTGCGAGCTTTTGACGAAATGTCGGAATCTCACTTTCAAGGCTACTATCGGCGTTGTTGCACCTCCTCAATCGAACGGAACTTTTCACTGCCTTTCGATTCCACGTGGCTTTGCTGTTGTGATGGTGGATGAAGTAAAGGAGGGATTTGAGCAGCTCGAGCTTGACCACCCTACAGGTGAAGATGAGAATAAGCTCGTTCATGCTTTGAGGATTACATGTCTATGGCCGAAGGAGTACATCAAGCTTCCAAACTGGACGCCTCCTCCTCCTCCTCCGGCGAGTGATCAGGGTACTCCTCATCCTCCTCCGGCGATTGATCAGGACACTCTGGCTCCTCCGACACGTGAGGGCACTCCGCCTTCTTCTTCGGCACCTCCTCTGGAGCGTGAGGACACTCTGCCTCCTTCTTCGACTCCTCCTCCGGCGTGTCGGAGCAGCCCGCCTCCTTCTTCGGCTCCTCCTCCCGCACGTGAGGGCACTCCGCCTCCTTCTTCGACTCCTCCTCCGGCGCGTCGGAGCACTCCGCCTCCTTCTTCGGCTCCTCCTCCAGCGCGTTGGAGCAGTCCTCCGCCTTCGGCTCCTCCTCAGGCGCATCATAGCAGTCCTCCTCCTTCGGCTCCTCCTCAGGCGCATCATAGCAGTCCTCCTCCTTCGGCTCCTCCTCAAGCGCGTCGGAGCAGTCCTCCTCCTCCGGCTCCTCCTTGGGCGCCTCGGAGCAGTCCGCCTCCTCCGCAACGGTGGAAGACAGACATTGTCGCCGCTTTGCCAAAAATTACACAAGTAAGAAAGATGTCGCCTCCTCCTCCTTCTCTCAAGCGGAAGACAGACTCTGCCGCCGCTCTGGTGGATAGCAGTGATGCAATGTTAGCAAAATGAAGAAGTGGGAAAACAATTCCCCAGCTCGGCCAACAGAAGAAACAATCATGCCCCCCGCTCAAGGTGTCTAGTGATATTGTCGTCGCTAATGATTCGGTGTTGCTGCTCGGTACCAATCCTGGTGATTACGTGAACGATTCAGTAATTTTAGAGATAGCTGAGGTAACAAATAAAAAAACGTATGAATACGTGCTCGGGCATCCTCTCGTCAAACCTGGTCATCCTCCTCTAACACCGAGGATGCAAGAATTGCATGAGTGGTACATGAACATCTTCAGGGAGACTAGGAAAGACTATCTATATGAAAGTGAAAAAAAATCACGATTTCATTGGAGCTTCAGTGCTGCTTGTTCAATTTGAGGAGTTATTTCAGTTATACAATCAACTGGCCCTCGACAAAGAACTACTGACTTCCTACTGTTTATAAGTATTACTTCTATAGTTAAGTCTCTAGCTCATCTCGTTCTTTGCATGTATCTATAATTATCATCACTATATATATTATGCAGATTGAAGATCGTCGAATTAAAAAAAGTAGGAATCTTCGATGTTGGGTTCATTAGCCCAGAATCGGTAAATGTATTGTCGGTATGAAATGAAACCAAAGAGACCGAGGTTATGTTGATAAAGTCGTTGCATGCAAATCAAAACAAAAGGGAACTACTGTTTCCTTACAACTTCAAGTGAGTGTTGTTGTCTTCTGTGTATACTCGGTTTCGCTTACTCGAGGTTAAGTAAATCTAATTGATGAGTTATATATGCGTGTGCAGTTACCACTTTATTCTGCTATCCATTAAGCTTGACGGGGCAAAAGTAAATGTCTTAGACTCGAGACGTAAAGATCCCGAGGATTATGCGGACATGACTGCAATGCTCAAGAAGTAAGTTCACTCAATACCGGGACCATACCGTCATGCAACTTTCGTTAATTTCCTGATATCAAGTAATCATTTTCTTTGCTTGGCAGGGTTTGGAAGAAGTTCATCAAGCTTGCTCCCGGTCTAAAGAAAGAGTTGCAATTTACGCACCCCCAGTAAGTTGTACTAGCTAGTTCCGCGCATCTCTAATTGATTCAAATTTTCATCAACATATCATTACCATGCTTGCTTATCTGTTTGATTGAACTCTATTCTTGTAAAGTGCTTGTACCAGGTAATTGGGACTGAAAAATGTGCATACTACGTATGCAAGTTCATTCGCCTCTCGACCTCTGGGCGGGGCATCTCTGACGAAAAATTTGAAGTATGTAAATAATATTCACAATTTTATTTTATATATTACCATCAATTGTGTTGAGTTTTATTCATATATATGCATGTATTGACCCCCTTATTTAAATTAGATCTCGAAGAAGTGGGATGAACCCCTATCAGATGACGACATATGAGCAATTCAAGAGGAATTGGCGGGATTCTTTCTTGACCACGTCATACCTAAAGACAGAGAATACCATGTGAGCTACTTGTGATTAGATCTTAGGTAGATGATGTTAGGCATTGTAAAATATGATATATTGTAAAAGATATTAAGGATTGTAAATGGTTTCCTTAGTTTTCTTATTAGCTTGTGTCATGTTCTCTCTATATGTATAGTAGCTAGAGTCGACCAAGCACGGAGAATAAGAGGACACATCTCACTATTAGCTACCTAACACAATGTGAAAACACTAAATTAACCCTCCAACCCCCCCCCCCCCGGTTAAAAAAAGCAAAAAACCCAGCTCCGGCAAGATGTTGACGCGTGGATGGCATATTATCCCGGTTGGTGTGACCAACCGGGACTAAAGGCCCTCCTTCCCGGGCTCCCCGCAGAGGCCACGTCGAGAGCATTCGGTCCCGGTTCGTAAGAGAACCGGGACTAATGGTTTTGGGCTTTACTCCCGACCATTTAGTCCCCGTTCAAGAACCGAGGTTAATGGGCCTCTGGAACCGGGACAAACGGGCCATTTTCTACTAGTGATCCCATTAACTAATAGATGTCTTTACTCCAAGCATAGATAAGGCGGAAGGACTCAACAAAAGACATCTATAAAATCTCCTTGGGACATGATTCTTATTTTAGATATGTCATCATGGACTTTGAATTAAATAACTAGTTCATACTATCCAGATTAAGTCATGGCTAGTTCATTCACAAACTCTCTATCAAGATGGACGAAACAACTAGTCATTTCTTGCACAAAGAATAAAATAAACATGTTGTTACTTACCTCAATAGAGATTTGTTCTTTAACTTAGACTATCTCCATGTTCTTTTTCTTTAAAACAATTATGGAAATATATGATCCACTTACAGGAGGGCTAGCTTATAGGAAGTGTAGGATACACATATTCCATGTGACATTGAAACAAATAGTGTTTTTTAAATTACATCATGTGTATCTCTCATGTGAAACCAAACTGTGGCATGACACCATTTAAACACACAATGGTATAATTTAAGTTTTTCCTCCATTGAGACAAAACTCAATGTTTTGGCCTTACAAAAGATTAGCTCAGACTATTACTATTGTCGAATATCTTTCAAGTGGGATCACTATCTTGTATAGTTGTGTGATTTCTCATGTGAAAAAAATATATTCTATGAAACAATTTAAGTGGGTAGTGTGATGAGTTATTTTCCCATCTTTGAGGTAAAAGTCATTGTTTTAACAATACCAAAAATTAGCTCAAACTAACCCTATTTTTTAATCCCTGTCATGTATCATTAATTGAATTTATTATTTTTCATGCATTAAAATATGATTCCTAAAATAGCCACATCTCATAGATTCATCCAGTCATTGATCAAGTCAATTTATGTGATGATAAGAAACTCAACTCATCACCCACTTTACGAGATGGAATTGCCAAACTGCAAATCCCGCACCCATAACATTTATGTAAATATCATTAAATATTTCGGAGGAATACTTCTCATTCTCACCCCCTCTCCCCATTAAAATTTGGTACATCTTTTACCCCTCTGTTGTTGAATGCATCTCATTCCATTTTTGAAATTTTGTTATAAATACATGTCATTCTACCATGCTTTATATTGCATGTTTCATCATGATTGATGTCTGTGTCAAAACCGGTAGATCTCGAGTAGGGGTCCCAAGTTGTGGATCTTGGATCAATGGGGAACAGGAAAACGCAGGGACAATATTTACCCAGGTTCAGGCCCTCTCGAAGAGGTAAAACCCTATGTCGTGCTTTATTATATTGATGTGTGTATGAGAATTACACAATAGATCTACCACGAGATCAGATGAACTAAACCCTAGGTAGGTATGATAATGATTTTGTTCATGTGTCTAATACTCTATTGACGAGCCTAGCCTCAGCTTATATAATGCACAAGAGGCCTACGATAACAGGAGTCCTAGTCGGCCACGGTAGTGGAGAGGAGTCCTTGTCTTGATCACCAAGTTTTGTGGAATATTCTTCGTATATGTCATGGGCTGTCCGAAGTGGTCCATTAGTAAACCGTCATAAGGGTCCTCGGCCTGACCCACTGCGCGGGAGATGATGTGGTGAGTACCCCTAGTCCTCGACACCATCAGTAGCCCCTTGAACCAGTCTTCAAGTTGGGGACACTACTCGGTTCTTACAAATAGTGTTTCGCCTTCGGTCGTCGGTCTTGAAAACTCGTTCAACATATCTGGCTATTGTTGATCTTGAGGATCGCCGAGGAGAATCCAAAGAGTTCACACGTTGGGCATCCGAGGAGCCCATTTAAGTTCTCGGACTTTTTCAATGCCTTGTTATTTTTTACGCCACACCTCGGGTTCGAAGTGTTCCCCATGCGGTGATGTCCTCTTGCATCCGAGATCCAACGCCAGACTACATTCGAGGTGTCTTTTTGCAGCCGAGCTCCAATGCTGGATGTGCCGTCTATGGAGCCAGCCACTTGCATCCGAGCATTATGTCGGACTGCTTCCGAGGTGATGCACCACCTCGACTGTGGGCTGATTTTTGTGGATTGTTTAATTGGTGTAATTTATTTTCTAACGAGCTTTTTAACGAGTAGCCACCGAGACTTGGGTTGGGAAACATGGACGACCCTAGGATCGTATTGTTGGAAATATGCCCTAGAGGCAATAATAAATTAGTTATTATTATATTTCTTTGTTCATGATAACCGTTTATTATCCATGCTATAATTGTATTGATTGGAAACACAAATACATGTGTGGATACATAGAGAAAACACTGTCCCTACTAAGCCTCTAGTTGACTAGCTCGTTGATCAAAGATGGTCAAGGTTTCCTGACCATAGACAAGTGTTGTCACTTGATAACGGGATCACATCATTAGGAGAATCATGTGATGGAAATGACCCAAATTATAAACTTAGCATGTCATCGTGTCATTTTGTTGCTATTGTTTTCTGCATGTCAAGTATTCATTCCTATGTCCATGAGATCATGTGACTCACTGACACCGGAGGAATACCTTGTGTGTATCAAACGTCACAACGTTACTGGGTGACTATAAATGTGCTCTACAGGTATCTCCGAAGGTGTCCATTGAGTTAGCATGGATCAATACTATGATTTGTCACTCCATGTGAGAGAGAGAGGTATCTCGGGGACCACTCGGTAATACAACATCACATACAAGCCTTGCAAGCAATGTGACTCAAGTGTAAAGTCACGGGATCTTGTATTACGGAACGAGTAAAGAGACTTGCCGGTAACAAGATTGAATTAGGTATAGGGATACCGATGATCAAATCTTGGGCAAGTAACATACCGAAGGACAAAAGGAATGATATACGGAATTATATGAATCCTTGGCACAGAGGTTCAACCGATAAGATCTTCGTAGAATATGTAGGATCCAATATGGACATCCAAGTCCCGCTATTGGATATTGACCGAGGAGTGTCTCGGGTCATGTCTACATAGTTCTCGAACCCGCAGGGTCTGCACACTTAAGGTTGGATGATGTTTTAGTATAGTTGAGTTATATGTGTTTGTGACCGAAGGTTGATCAGAGTCCCGGATGAGATCATGGACATCATGAGGTTTTACGGAATGGTCCGGAAACGAAGATTGATATATAGTATGGTTTCATTTGGTCACTGGAAAGATTTTGGGCATTACCGGCAGTGTACCAGGAGTGATGAATGGGTTCCAGGTATTCACCGGGAGGGGCCCACCCACCCGGGAGTGAGCCAAGTAGCACTAGGGTGGCGCACCAGCCCTTAATGGGCTGGTGAGGCCAGCCCAAGTGAGCTATGGCGCCACAAGAATAAAAATCCAAAGGAAAAAAGGAAAGAGGGAGGTGGGAAGGAAGGAATGGACTCCTTCCCCCTAACCGAATTGGGGTGGAAGTCCACCTCCCCCTCCTTGGCCAGCGCCCTTGAGGCTCCCCTGAGCCTCAAGGCTAGCCCCTCCCCTCATCCTATATATATTGGTGGTTTTAGGGCTTTTGAGATACAACTTTGCCACGTGCAACTCAAATCTATACCATGTAGTTCTTCATCTAGATCGGATTTCTGCGGAGCTCGGGCGGAGCCCTGCAGGAGTAGATCATCACCACCACCGGCGCACCGTCACGCTGCCGGAGAACTCATCTACTTCTCCCTCTCTCTTGCTAGATCAAGAAGTCCGAGATCATCATCGAGCTGTACGTGTGCTGAACGCGGAGGTGCCGTCCGTTCGGTGCTAGATCGGAACGGATCGTGGGACGACGGTGATTTGAATCACGAAGCTGTACCACTACATCAACCGCGTTTCTTAACGCTTCCCGCTTAGTGATCTACAGGGGTATGTGGATCTAATCTCCCTCTCGTAGATGAACATCACCAAGATAGGTCTTTGTGTGCGTAGGAAATTTTTTTGTTTCCCATGCAACGTTCCCCAATAGTGGAATCATGAGCTAGGTTCGTGCGTAGATGTTATCTCGAGTAAAACACAAAAGGTTTTGTGGGTGTTGATGTTAGATTTGCTGCCCTCCTTAGTCTTTTCTCGATTCGGTGCTATTGTTGGATTGAAGCGGCCCGGACCGACATTACTCGTACGCTTACGAGAGACTGGTTACACCGACCAACATGCAACTCGTTGCATAAAGATGACTGGCGGGTGTCGGTTTCTTCAACTTTAGTTGAATTGGATTTATGGAGGCGGTCCTTGGAGAGAGGTTAAATAGCAATTTGCACATCTCCGTTGTGGTTTTTGCGTAAGTAAGATGCGATCATAATAGATACCCATAGCAACCACGTAAAACATGCAACAACAAATTAGAGGACGTCTAACTTGTTTTTGTAGGGTATGCTTGTGATGTGATATGGCCAAAGACATGATGTGATATATTGAATGTATGAGATGATCATGTTGTAATAGTTAATATTGACTTGCACGTCGATGCTACGGCAACCGGCAAGAGCCATAAGGTTGTCTTTAAACTAACGTTTGTGTTTGCAGAGGTGTTTACTATATCGCTAGGTTGTAGCTTTAGTAGTAATAGCATAGATAGCACGACAACCTCGATGGCGGCACGATGATGGAGATCATAATGATGGAGATCATGGTGTGGCGTCGGTGACAAGAAGATCATGCCGGTGCTTTGGTGATGGATAGCAAGAAGCACAAAATCATGGCCATATCATGTCACTTATGAATTGCATGTGATGTTAATCCTTTTATGCACCTTATTTTGCTTAGAACGACGGTAGCATTATAAGGTGATCCCTCACCAAAATTTCAAGATGAAATTGTGTTCTCCCCGACTGTGCACCGTTGCGACAGTTGGTCGTTTCGAGACACCACGTGATGATCGGGTGTTATAGACTCAACGTTCACATACAACGGGTGGAAAACAGTTGCACACGCAGAACACTCGGGTTAAACTTGATGAGCCTAGCATGTGCAAACATGGCCTCGGAACACAAGAGACCGAAAGTCCGAGCATGAATCGTATAGTTGATATGATTAGCATAGAGATGTTTACCATTGAAACTATACTAAACTCACGTGATGATCGGACTTGAGTTAGTGAATTTGGATCATGGACCACTCAAATGACTAGAGGAATGTACTTTTTGAGTGGGAGTTTATTGGTAATTTGATTAGTTAAACTCTAATTGTCATGAACATAGTCAAAAGGTCTTTGTGAATTATGTTGTAGCTTGCGCTATAGCTCTACTGTTTTATATGTTCCTAGAGAAATTTAGTTGAAAGATGATAGTAGCAACTTTGCGGACTGAGTCCGTAAACTGAGGATTGTCCTCATTGCTGCGCAGAAGGCTTATGTCCTTAATGCACCACTCGGTGTGCTGCACCTCGAGCGTCGTTTGTGGATGTTGCGAACATCTGACATACACGTTTTTTATGACTACGTGATAGTTCAGTGCGTAATAATTAAACGGCTTAGGAGCAATGCGTCGAAGACGTTTTGAACGTCATGGAACATAATTGATGTTCTAAGAGATGAACTTGATATTTCATGCTCGTGCCCTTGTAGAGAGGTATGAGACCTCCGACAAGATTCTTTGTCTACAAAGTAAAGGAGAAAAGCTCAATCGTTGAGCAGGTGCTCAGATTGTGTGAGTACAACAATCACTTAAATCGAGTGGGCGTTAATCTTCTAGATGAGATAGTGATGGTTCTCCAAAGTCACTACCACCAAGCTGCTAGAGCTTCGTGATGAACTATAACATATCAAGGATATATATGAGGATCCTTGAAGCAATTCGCAATGTTTGACACTGTGAAAGTAGAAATCAAGAAGGAGCATCAATTATTGATGGTTAGTAAAACCACTAGTTTCAAGAAGGGCAAGGGCTAGAAGGGATACTTCATGAAACGGCAAACCAGTTGCTGCACTAATGAAGAAACCCAAGGTTGAACCCAAACCCGATACTAAGTGATTATGTTATGAGGGGAACGGTCACTGCGGTAGAGTTACCCTAGATACTTGGTAGATGAGAAGGCTGGCAAAGTCGACAGAAGTGTATTTGATATACATGATATTGATGTGTACTTTACTTGTACTCCTAGTAGCACGAGGGTATTAGATACCGGTTCAGTTGCTAATTGATTAGTAACTCCAAATAAAACCTACGGAATAAACGGAGACTAGCTAAAGGCGAGGTGACGATACGTGTTGGAATTGTTTCCAAGGTTGATGTGATCAAAACATTGCACGCTCTATCTACCATCGGGATTGGTGTTAAACCTAAATAATTGTTATTTGGCGTTTGCGTTGAGCATGAATATGATTGGATCGTGTTTATTGCAATACGATTATTCTTTTAAAGAGAATAATGTTTATTCTATTTGCTTGAATAATTACCTTCAATGGTTTATTGAATCTCGATGAGTGCTACACATTTTCATAATATTGATGCCAAAAGATAAGAAGTAATAATGATAGTACCACTTGTGGCACTGCCACTTGAGTCATGTTGGTGTAAAATGCATGAAGAAGTTCCATGCTGATGGATCTTTATACTCACTCATTTTTGAAATGTTTGAGACATGCAAACCATACCTGTTGGTGTAAACGCATGAAGAAACTCCATGGAGATGGATTGTTTGGACTCACTTGATTTTGAGTCACTTGAGACATGCCAAACATACCACATGGAACAAGAAAGTAACTTGTTGGAAGTAATACATTTCTGATGTGTGCAGTCCAATGAGTGCTGAGGCACGCAGTGGATATCGTTATGTTCTTACATCACTGATGATTTGAGTAGATACAGGAATATTTTCTTGATGAATCACAAGTCTGAGATATTGAAAAGTTCAGAGCTATTTCAGAGTGAAGATCGTCGTGACAAGAGGATAAACTGTCTATGATATGATCATAGAGATGAATATCTGAGTTGCGAGTTTTGGTACACAGTTAAGACAATGTGGAAATTGTTTCGCAATTCATGCCACCTAGAACACCATAGTGTGATGGTGTGTCCGAACGTCATAGTCGCGCCCTATTGGATATAGTGCATACTATGATGTCTCTTATCGAATTACCAATATCGTTTATGGGTTATGCATTAGAGACAACTGCAATCACTTTAAATAGGGCACCGCGTATTTCCGTTGAGATGACACGGTATGAACTATGGTTTGGAGAAACCTGAGTTGTCGTTTCTTGAAAGTTTGGGGCTGCAACACTTATGTGAAAAAGTTTCAGTCTGATAAGCTCGAACCCAAAGCGGATAAATGCATCTTCATAGGATGTCCAAAACAGTTGGGTACATCTCCTATCTCAGATCCAGTAGCAAAGTGTTTGTTTCTAGAAAGCGTTCCTTTCTTGAGGAAAGGTTTCTCTCGAAAGAATTGAGTGGGAGGGTGGTGGAACTTGATGAGGTTATTGAACCGTCACTGCAACCAGTGTGTAGCAGGGCGCATGAAGTTGTTCCTGTGGCTCCTACACCAATTGAAGTGAAAACTAATGATGATGATCAGTAAGCTTCGGATCAAGTTACTACAAACCTCGTAGGTCGACAAGGTCGCGTACTACTACAGAGTGGTACAGTAACCCTGTCTTGGAGGTCATATTGTTGAACAACAATGAACCTACGAGCTATGGAGAAGCGATGGTGGGCCTGAATTCCGACAAATGGTTGGAGGTCATGAAATCCGAGAGAGGATCCGTGTATAAAACAAAGGGTAGACTTTGGAAGAACTACTTGATGGTCGTAAGACTGTTAAGTTAAGATGGATATTTAAAAGGAAGACAGACGATGATGGTGGAAAGTCACCATTAAGAAAAGCTCGACTTGTCGCAAAGATGTTTCCGACAAGTTCAAGGAGTTGACTAAGATGAGACTTTCTCACTCGTAGTGATGTTAAAAGTCTGTGGGAATTGTGTTAGCGGTTGTTGCATTATTTATGAAATATTGCACATAGGATGTCAAAACATTATTTCCTCGACGGTTTTCCTTGAGGAGAGGTTGTATGTGATACAACTGGAAGGTTTTGTCGATCCTAAAGATGCTAACAAGTATGCAAGCTCCAGCGATCCTTCTATGGACTGGTGCAAGCATCTCGGAGTTGGAATATACACTTTGATGAGATGATCAAAGCTTCTGGGTTTGTACAAGGTTTATGAGAAACTTGTATTTCCAAATAAGTGAGTGGGAGCACTATAGAATTTCTGATAAGTATATGTAGTTGACATACTGTTGATCGGAAGTAATGTAGAATTTCTGTAAAGCATAAAGGGTTGTTTGAAAGGATCTTTTAAAAAGGAAGACCTGGATAGAGGTACTTGAAACATTGAGCATCAAGATCTATAGAGATAGATCAAAACGCTAAATAGAACTTTCAATGAAATGCATGCCTTGACACTTTTTTGAAGGAGTTCAAAATAGATCAGCAAAGAAGGAGTTCTTGGCTGTGTTGTAAGGTGTGAATTTGAGTAAGACTCATAGCCCGACCACAGAAGAAGAAAGAGGAAGGATGAATGTCGTCCCCTATGCCTTCACCGTAGGCTCTAAAGTATGCCATGTTGTGTACCGCACCTGATGTGTGCCTTGCCATGAGTCTGTCAAGGGGTACAAAGAGTGATCCATAATTGAATCACTAAACATCGGTCAAAGTTATTCTTAGTGACTAATGGACTAAGGAATTTTTCTCGATTATGGAGGTGGTTAAAGAGTTCGTCGTAAAGGGTTACGTCGATGCAAGCTTTGACACTAATCCGAATAACTCTGAGTAGTAAAGCGGATTCGTATAGTAGAGTAGTCATTAGGAATATTTCACGTAGTAGCATCATCTATAAGATGACATAAAGATTTGTAAATCACACACGAATTTGAAAGGTTCAGAACCATTGACTAAAAACCTCTCTCACAAGCAAGACGTGATCAAACCGACGAACTGTATGGGTGTTGGATTCATTAAAATCACATAGTGATGTGAACTAGATTATTGACTAGTGCAAGTGGGAGACTGTTGGAAATATGCCCTAGAGGCAATGATAAATTAGTTATTATTATATTTCTTTGTTCATGATAATCGTTTATTATCCATGCTATAATTGTATTGATTGGAAACACAAATACATGTGTGGATACATAGACAAAACATTGTCCCTAGTAAGCCTCTAGTTGACTAGCTCGTTGATCAAAGATGGTCAAGGTTTCCTAACCATAGACAAGTGTTGTCACTTGATAACGGGATCACATCATTAGGACAACCATGTGATGGACAAGACCCAAATTATAAACGTAGCATGTGATCGTGTCATTTTGTTGCTATTGTTTTCTGTGTGTCAAGTATTCATATGACCATGAGATCATGTAACTCACTGACACCGGAGGAATACCTTGTGTGTATCAAGCATCACAACGTTACTGGGTGACTATAAAGGTGCTTTATAAGTATATCTGAAGGTGTCCGTTGAGTTAGCATGGATCAAAAATGGGATTTTTTACTCCGTGTGATGGAGAGGTCTCTCGGGGCCCACTCGGTAATACAACATCACATACAAGCCTTGCAAGCAATGTGACTCAAGTGTAAAGTCACGGGATCCTGTATTATGGAACGAGTAAAGTGACTTGCCGGTAACGAGATTGAAAAAGGTATAGGGATACCGACGATCAAATCTCGGGCAAGTAATATACCGAAAGACAAAGGGAATGATATACGTGATTATATGAATCCTTGGCACAGAGGTTCAACCGATAAGATCTTCGTAGAATATGTAGGATCCAATATGGACATCCAGGTCCTGCTATTGGATATTGACCGAGGAGTGTCTCGGGTCATGTCTACATAGTTCTCGAACCCGTAGGGTCTGCACACTTAAGGTTCGATGATGTTTTGGTATAGTTGAGTTATATGTGTTCGTGACTGAAGGTTGTTTGGAGTCCCGGATGAGATCACGGACATCACGAGGGTTTCCGGAATGGTCTAGAAACGAAGATTGATATATAGGATGGTTTCATTTGGTCACCGGAAAGATTTCGGGCATTACCGGCATTGTACCGGGAGTGACGAATGGGTTCGGGTATTCACCGGGAGGGGCCCACCCACTCGGGAGTGAGCCCAGTAGCACTAGGGTGGCGCACCTGCCCTTAGTGGAATGGTGAGGCCAGCCCAAGTGAGCTATCGTGCCACAAGAAGAAAAATCCAAAGGAAAAAAAGGAAAGAGGGAGGTGGGAAGGAAGGTGTGGAATCCTTCCCCCAAACCGAATTGGGGTGGTAGTCCACCTCCCCCTCCTTGGCCGGCGCCCTTGAGGCTCCCTTGAGCCTCAAGGCTAGCCCCTCCCCTCCTCCTATATATATTGGTGGTTTTAGGGCTTTTGAGACACAACTTTGCCACGTGCAACTCAAACCTATACTACGTAGTTCTTCATCTAGAGCGGATTTCTGCGGAGCTCGGGCGGAGCGCTGGAGGAGTAGATCATCACCACCACCAGCGCGCCATCACGCTGCCGGAGAACTCATCTACTTCCCCGTCTCTCTTGCTGGATCAAGAAGGCCGAGATCGTTATCGAGCTGTACGTGTGCTGAACGCGGAGGTGCCGTCCGTTCAGCGCTAGATCGGAACGGATCGTGGAACGCATCGTGGGACGACGGTGATTTGAATCATGAAGCTGTACCACTACATCAGCCGCGTTTCTTAACGCTTCCCGCTTAGAGATCTACAAGGGTATGTGTATCAAATCTCCCTCTCGTAGATGTACATCACCATGATAGGTCTTCGTGTGCGTAGGATTTTTTTGTTTCCCATGCAATGTTCCCCAACACGTATCTCCTCGGGAACTAGTTCATCCATTGAGTTTGTTTTCACAACACTGAGGTGCATCTCGGCAAGGAAGACGCCAAACTACGGATCAGAATAGATTTCCCGAGCGGAACAACCACACAGAACACCTTGAACAAGAGGATGTCCTGTCTCTTGAAAGAAAAATGTAAAAATAGGTTAAAGGTGACATAAAATCGATAATACCAAAAAAATCACAAAAACTTTACGTCCAAACTGAATCAAGTTTCTTGGTACCAATCCAAAAATTGGTCTTAAAATTAGTTTATGCTTCTATCGTTCTTTATCATGACACATCCAATCTCAAGACTTTAAGTGGGTAGCTTTCGGCTTCAACCTCCTATCCCGAAGGTTGACTGCTTCTCAGGCAAGTTTAACGAACTAAACTCGAGCGGCTTTAAAGAGAAACCAGGCTATCCGGCTACTGACCACACACTTAGATCGAGAAAGGAGTAGTATAAAAAGAGTTTGGAATGACCAAGAAGAAAACACATGTATTGTAAAACAACTCATATCAATTTAAGCACCCCCGGTTAACATGGGAAAAAGAAGTGTTTCTAACAAACATAGTTTTTCACTAACAACTTTTTTGTTTAACATAAATATAATGATTGGTAAGACTAAACAAAAAACAAAATTGAAGAAAAGTTGAGCATGAAAGCGACTTAGCTGGTCAATGTGCTCGGTGTTGATGACAAGGGCCGACCTTGCGGCAGGTCGAGGTCCCAACCCCCAAGCCGGTCCTGAGGTGCCCAAGCGAAGAGCTCGGCTTGATGAAGTGGCGATGCAGCATGATTGACGTGTAGAGCTGAATCCATGGTCCATCCGACGTGATGAAGTTGGTTGGTTGGTGACGCTGAAGTCCTCGGAGGAGGTTGATGAAGAGATGGTGAAGCCCTCGGTCTAGCCAAGGTGACGGAGGAGGTCAATAAGGTGACGCTAGAGCTCCCATGATAGACTACGTGTAGAAGCAGGTCGGCGTGCTGGATGTCGTCTTGAAGAAGTGATGACACAGCTATACCGATGTACGTTGGAATTTGTAACACGGGTAATGCTATCTTGATGAATCAGTGGTGCACCCGACCCATGCAATCCAAAGGGCAGCAAGGTTCTCTTGATGATTATTTGATCCTCGCAATACCGAACTCTTGGTCGGTTCGTCGAGGTGATGATCCGATGAGGTTGACCTCGGCTCGACGAAGTGATGATCTATCTAGCGCAGATCGGCAGCCGTCGAGCAATGTTGTCGAGCTGGTTTGACACCAATCCGACGGTGAAGACTATCTCAGAAAAGACTTTACAATTTTTGGACATGTGTTTGAGAACAACGGACATTACCCTAACAAAAATTCCTTCAAAAGAATTTCCAATACCCCTTCAAGAAGAAATATGAACTCAAGGCAAATTCATTTTTGCACAGAAAACAGATCCTAAAATTGATGCCCTCATTGGATATTTCCCGGAGTTTGGACGGTCGAGTCGAGCTGAAAATTTTGAGGGGTGATCTATATAGGAATTCTGTGGCCGGTTGATAACCCAAAAGTGTAGGGGATCATTTGTAGCCTTTTTTGATAAGTAAGAGTGTCGAACCCAACAAGGAGATAAAGGTAGAATTAATATTCTTTCAAGTTCTATCGACCACCGATACAATTCTACGCACTCTAATGCTTTGTTTACCTAGAACAAGTATGAAACCACTTTGCGGGAATAAAACTAGAAGTATTTAGTAGGTGTAATATATAGGTTTTCAAGGTAAATAAGAACAAGTAAATAAACATTAGGGGCTGTTTTAGACAAATATTGTTTTGATATTTTTTCCAATCTTAGTTTCAATGATACATTGAATATATGTATCCTACATTTCATAGTAACTTGGCAACATGTAACTAGCTCATACATTTTCATAGATGTTTCGAGGAAAAATAACATGGAGATAGAGCCACGTAAAGAACAATTCTCCAATGATATAGTTTTATGGCACATAAAGAATACCGTGACATTTTAGATTTTGTTCAAGAAATGACTAGTACTCATATTCATGTTGATACTTGTGGGGTATGTGAATGAGCATTAGGACTTACTGAAGAAAGTATGATCTAGGTATTTAATTCAAAAGGCCCTAATAACATGTGCAAAATAAGAATCATGTATCAGAAGATTTTTCGGATGTGTATAGAAGATTCCTTCTATCTTCGCAATGGTTGGCATACAACTATATATAAGTTCTATGGATACTGCTCTACCAATCTTTCCATCTAACTGTCCAAGCAATATAAGTTCAGTTGGGTCAAACATAGCACCAAAAGGGATTCCTGGCCATAGGGATGAAACGTGCAATATAAAGCATAAAGTGCAAACAAAATGTTCCCGCAAATCTTGACGTTTTCCACCTATAACCAAGACACAAATTAAAGATCACGATACCACTATGCAGGAACAAATGGCCACGTATTCTTCTTAGATGGTGTGTGCTAGTATGAGATGGCAGTGGAAATCGTGAGGGGGTATACAACGGGAAAAAGATGGTGCGAAGTTCAGTCGAATCATATACTGATATGTATAGTTAATAAAATTCAAAAAATAGATTGAGATGTATGCAAGAATTGGGGGGGGTATAAGATGTACCAGGTTTTAATAGGGGGTGTGGCTAGAATGATATGTATTCATGTTAAATAGTTAATTGTACTTACTGAATGTTATGAATGTGGTAATGGCGGTTTGGAAACTCGGTTTGGAAAGGGATGTGATTGTACTTTTTATCATCGAATAAATATTCCTCTGCAATGACGTCATGAATCTATGAGATAAAGTAAATTTAGGAATCATATTTTGATGCCTGACACATAACAAGTTAAATGAATGATACATGATAGAGATCCCACTTGATAGATATTAGGAAATATGGTTAGTGTGAGATACTTTTTGTAACATCAAAACCATGCTTTTGGCCTTAATGGCGGAGGGAAATAACTCGTCCCACTTTCTACTTAAAGGGTGGCATGGTAAACTTTGCATTCACATGACACATCCACACGATGCCAAATTTTGAATTTTCTTTCCATTGTTAGTTTCATTGTCACGTGGAACATGTGTATCCTACATTTTCATAATAAATTGTCCTCGTGTAAGTAGATCATGCATTTTCATAGATTTATCCATGAAAAATAATGGAGATAGGGCCACGTATAGAACAATTCTCCATCGATACAATTTTATGCTAGGTAAAGGGCAACATGGTCAATTTGTATTTTGTGTAATAAATGGCTAGTCTCCCATCCATGTTTATACCTGTGGGGTACATGAATGAACTAGCTAGAACTTACTCAAGATTGTATGAGCTAGCTATTTAGTTCGGAAGACCCTAATAACAAGTACAAAATAAGAATCATGTACCAACGAGACTTTTCGGATGTGTATAGCAGATTCATTCCACCTTCTGTGTGGTTGGAATACCATCTATTAGTTCATAGGACATTGCGCTATCATATTTCCTTCCAAATCTCCAAGCGGTGAAAGATCCGTTGGATCAAACTTAGCACCAACATGGAGTCATGGACACCGCTATGAAACCTACATATAAAGCATGAAATGGAAATAAAATTTTCCCATAAATCATTACATTTTACACCTTTAACCAAGATACAAATTAAAGGTCAGGATTCCACTATGCACGAACAGATGGTCGTGTGTTCTTCTTGGATGGTGTGTGCTAGTATTAAATGACATTGGAAATCGAGAGAGGGCATGCAACACAAAAAAGGTCGGAGTTCACGTAGAATGACTTGTATTCTTAATAAAATTCAAAAAATATATTGAGATTTATGTAGGAACAGAGGGAATATAAGACGTACCAGATTTTAATTGGGCGCGAGGCTAAAATGAGATGTACTCATGTTAAATAGTTAATGGTACTTACATCACTATTATGAGTTCGGTATTTGTAGTTTGGAACCTCAATTTGATAATGCATGTGATGTGTTGTGTTTGTTATTATCTTATCATCTGTCTTCCTCAATGGCCTCATGATACTATAAGATAAAGCTATTTTAGAAATCATATTTCGATGTGTGGCAGATAAAAAGTTTAATTAATGATACATGATAGAGGTTTCAAAATAAGGTTAGTTTGAACTAATCTTCGCTAAGGTCAAAACCATGATTTTGGCTTCGAAGGAGGGAAAGAAATAACTCATCCTACTATCTGCTTAAATGGTGGCATGGTATATTTTACTTTCACATGTCACATCCACGGGATGTCAAACGTTGATTTTTTTTGCTACTCTTAGTTTCATTGTCACGTGAAATAGAGTTAATTGCATGAAAGTGTCATAAATTGGGATAGTACGCGCCAAGGGATCCATTTGTTAGGGATCCACCTTGCATGTGTTTTTTGCAGAAAATCGCCCTTGATTTATATTCAAATGTCAAATTGAGTAGTGGACCCGTTTGTCATGGATCCAGGTGCCATATTTTTTTGCAAAAAAAACCCTCTTGCTTTATATTTAATCATGTAAATATCCCTTGTTTACAAAGAAGGCGGCCACTGGAAATATTGCACCCGCTAGGACTCCAATCCGCGCCGGACATACGCGATACGTGCGTCCTGACCAACTCAGAGGCCAACTGGTTACGTTAACTTAGAGGCCTAAACATTTTATACCCTGACACCAAACACGTCCTCTCAGAAAAATAAAATGAACTAAATACGCGTGCAAGCGAGGATTCGAACCCGGTTGTATACGGAGTGCGTGTGCTGAACAACACGCATGCCAATAGCTAGCGACGAGCGGAGGCCTAAATGGCTTTTATATGCTCAATACAGACAGGTTCTGGCCTTCTTCCGTTGTCTTTTTTATGTGCTTTTTAGGGTTTCTTTTATCTTTTCTCATATCTTGGGTATTCTTCAGGTTTAGCTTTTTAATTTTTTTTTGCAAATTTTCTTTTATATGAGTTTGGTAAAAATACGAAATTATGTTCATTATATATGAAAAAAATCATCGCATACGAGCGCTTTTACAATGTTCATTGCATCATATATTACAAAGAAATGTTCAACATATCGTATATTAAAAAATGTTCATCACATTCTATATTAAAAAGTGTATGTATACTAAAAATGTTCATCGCATCGTATTATCTTTTTGTTGATTTTGTAATAGACGGCGTACATTTTTTAGTACTGTCAACATTTTTAAAATTTACAATGAACTTTATAGTATGTGATTATTTTGCAAATACACACTAAACACTATTGTATAAATACGCACTGAACATTATTGTATAATATACTATGTACATTTTTATATACATTGAGCATTTTTTAATAAACAATGATCTTATATAAGTATACGTAAATATACGATGAACTTTTTAGTATACAATGTGATGAACATCTTTTAATATAAGATACACTGCACAGTTCTTTAGTATACGATATACTGAACATTTCTTTAATAAATCTTATTTAATATATGATAAACATAATTTCATATTATTACAAAATCTATGTAAAAAAGAAATGTGTAAAAGGACAGAACATGTTAGTATTGTAAGAGTATAAATAGTTAGATGCCTCTATATGGTGACAAGCAATTCACTGGCCTAGTGGTCACAGCTCGCCACATGTAAAGCCTCCTAAATCCTTGTGCCGTTGTGTGCTAGTTTTTTTTGTTGAATCTAGGCCTCAAATCAAACATGATGGATTCGCTGGCGCGTACCGCCGTGCGGGTTCGAATCCGAGCGGGCGCAATATTTTCATGGAAATTTCCGCTAGCCCCACCGAATATTTCCACGGACATTTCAACGAGCCCCTTGATCAGTTTTACCGATATGTAAAAATTATCAAAGTTGGTACCAATCCACACGTACTCATGCCTCATGCTCGGGTATGAATCCAAGCGGGTGCAATATTTTCAGGCAGATTTTTTTGTAAACATGGGATATTTACAAGATTTAATATAAGCAAGGGGGTTTTCCGCAAAACAATATGTTACGTGGACCCTTGACAGACGAGCCCCACCGATCAGTTTTACCGTCTATATGTGTTTATATGCAGTTTAGATCAATCTGCAGCCCCACGCCTCACTCTTGGTACTGACATGTAAAAACTACCAAAGTTGATACCAATCCGCACGTACTGCTTAGGTGTGATACTTTCATACAAGTAACTCTATGGAATATGTGTATCCTACGTTTTCATAGTATTTTGGCCTCGTGTAAGTGGCCCATAAATATTCA
This sequence comes from Hordeum vulgare subsp. vulgare, assembly GCF_904849725.1. Classification (NCBI taxonomy): domain Eukaryota; kingdom Viridiplantae; phylum Streptophyta; class Magnoliopsida; order Poales; family Poaceae; genus Hordeum; species Hordeum vulgare. The sequence continues at coordinate 565,592,691 of NC_058521.1, forward strand.
TATATGTTTCCAGGAAATAGAACATGGAGAGAGTGTGAGATAAAGAATAGTTTTCGTAACATCTTAAATTTTGGAATGTTAATATAATTATTATATTGTTTGTTTGTTGCTTGAGTGATTGAAACTTGAGTGAAATTTGAACTTTTCCAAAACTTTGGATGAGAGGGACTAAAATGACTTTCCCCTTCTCCGCTGAATGCAAATTCATCCATTTAAAATCAATGATTTAATATAAGCAAGGGGGTTTTCCGGGCTACACTTCCTTCCCGAGCCTCCCACCACCCCTATAAGAACACCCCTCCTCTCCTCGTTCCATTTTCCCCATCACCTCGCCTTCTCCCTGCTCGTAGCCACGACGCTATCATCCTCATCTTCCTGTCAAAAATGGAGTACAGTAGGTCTCGTGGCGCTTCCCCATCACCCCTGCCGAGCCTCTCCAGCGCCCCACCCCCTGCCGTGCTACTCCTCCGCCGATTCCCCATCCCGCCGGCGACCTCCCCACCTCGCCGGAGCAGCTACCTCGCCGGAGTTCTTCCTCTCTGTCACCCATGGTGAGATTCACGAAATCCCGTATTGCAGTTTTTTCAGAAAATTGCAATTTTAGAAAATTCATATCTATTAGTCTATAAATCCGAATTAGGTGATTCTTTTTGCGTTGGATCACAAATTTTATGTAGTTTCCGAAGATATATGATTTGTCTATGTTTGGATTTATAAAATTTGAGTTAGATCAGATTTGAATTAAAGCTTTTTTTGCTTATTCCGGGAGTTTAAAAATAGCTTTTAATTTGATTCTTTTTGCTGCTGCTTTCTATTGATCATATCTTTCAGTACTTTAAGTTTCAATTTTTTTAGAATATTTTTAATTGGGGTTTTTACCAAAACAGATTCTGTTTTAGTTCTTTTAGGATTATAGCTATTTCTTTTTCTCTATTTGTTTTTAAATTAGTTTCTTTTATATTTGAGAAAGATTATGTTTTGTTTCTGTTAGTTAACAGTAGGTTTGCAACAATTTTTGATTTTTATTATTATATGTTATCATGAAATCAATTCTAGTTCTCTAATAACTTGCAATTGGTTTCTCCACTGTTTCAAATCCCGTTTGGAAATACTTTCAAATAGTTTTGTGAAAAATAATTTATTTTATCTTAGTTAAATTTATATCTTAGTTCCCTGTTATTATTTTTTGTTAGACAAAAACTATTTAGTGTTTGATGTAGTAGAAGACTCCCTAGTCTTATTTGAAGTTTCCTTCGGATTCTTATTCACTCTCTCTTTTGTTTTGATTGCTAGAATGATTGCTAGTATGAGTGCTTATGTGAATGATATGTTTGTTATATAGATTTCATCGGAGAGTGACGAGTAGTCTATCAAGTTATTTCTCGAGAAATTCTTCTTCATCAACCTCACCAGGCAAGTCATTTGATCATGTATCACCTATGTTTTATGCATCGTAGTTCTACCATCCTATGCCCAATTGCATGCTGAGTAGGTACTTGGAAATTATGGTTACATATTGTAGTATCATGTGGTAGGCACCCAAAAACCCCGTTACTTGGCCCGGGACGACAAATTTCATATTGCTATGCTTGAGTAGACGGGATTATGGTTGAGAGTTTATCACGAGTGATGCGAGAATAATTAATAACCAAGACCGGTTAAGTCAAGACTTTTCAAGACCTCGTGACGCAATGCAACTCTGGGTGAAGGACGGTTGATCGGCTCCCTGGTGAAACCAGTGGATGACCCGGGATGCTGGAGACGGCCATGACATCTTGCGGAAGGCTTCACCCAGGCTCAAAGAGACGGACGGATATTTTCAAGACCCAAGGCTTACCTGCACAGCCACAAGTCATTATGGGCTCTGGCTTGGTTGGACAACGCGGCGACTCTGGACAGGCGGTCCTAGCAGATGTAGAAGAACGGTAGGATTGGATGGGCACCGACAGGAATTCAGAGGGACCCATTGAAAGACCATGTTTTGGTCATCCGGTCTTCAAACACCCTGAAGTGCGAGGATATACACGGAGGCGATCAAATCTTGTGGGGAACGTGTGCAAAACTCTGCAGAGTACTCAAACCTAATTGATTAGCCGTGTCCACGGTCATGGACAACTTGAGCCAAAGGAACTGAAGTTATCTGAAATTCTCAACACAAATAATAATATTGATGTGGGTATTATTGACAACATGGGTACGAGAATTGGTTGGTGGAACCATCTCGTTAACAACCAACAATGTAGTAACATTTTTCTTTTAGCCCTCTCTTGATGTAGGAGAAAACTTGCTTTTCGCTAAAAACTTATAGCCCCACCTGCCATATATGCATATAGTATAGATGATTACTTTTCACCCCTCTCTTATGTGACTTGCCGGCATATTCAATATGCTGACCTACACGGCTGCAACGTCTTATGTTGCAGATATTTTTCTTCGACGAGTAAGAGTACGATTCAGGGTTACGGTCTACACTCAACTTACCGTTGGTGTTTATTGGGACTCCACTCCCTTGACTACTTCCGCTGAGATATTTAAGGTATATATCAGTTTTACGCTATTTACATGTGATTGCAATTTGATATATACATTGATGTACTGTGTGTGCCAGCATACTGATCCAGGGATGGCACAGAAACACAGAGGCTTGAGTCGTTTTGAGTCGGGTCGCTACAGAAATGGTATCATAGCACATGTTGACTGTAGGACATGACCCTAGAAACTGGAAATTTCTTAGGATAGGATCTCTATAAAAATTCTTCAATAACACATTTTACTTCTCATCTCTTCTGATTTCATCAAACGTTCTCTCTCACCTCAAATAGTTAGACAATGCCCTTTCCCCTTTCACCACGTGAAGGATCAACCGACTCCCGGTTCAAAGTAAAGAGGATTTTATCATGCAGTTGAAGCTACACCAATTGAAGACTCTCAAGACCCGAAGAACTCGAAGACCCCGAAACGTTCCAATGTTTATTAGAAGTCCAAACCCCAATTATATACCCACGTTAGTTATGATGATTTGTGAGCCGTCATTGGTGTGTGTTTTCCGACGGCCACAACTAAAACCTATTCTCAAAAATATTGTTTGTATTGTGTGTATCTCCCTCCCTCTCTTACCCGTCTCATCCCCAAAACCTTAACCCTACCAGATGGAGTATGAAGCTGGACTTGTAGTCTCTGGACCAATGACCCAGCTGGAGGCTAATATATGGATTCAAACCATGGAGAACCACTTCGGGAGCAACTTGATCTCAAGGAAGTATGAAGTGGAACACGCTCTTCAGTACTTTACACAAAGTGCTGCAATCTGGTGGAAAATGCATCATGCCATACAAGGATTTAGTGGAGTAGAAACCTGGGACGAATTCAAGAGGACTCTGTTAAGATCCCGTCTATTTCGGAAGTGCTATGATAATCCGAAGGAGAAGACTTGTGCATGCAAGATATGTGGAGAAATAGGACACACCCAGGAAGAACACAAGGATGGATGCACTCATTGTGAAGGAAATCACCTAGCTGAGGAGTGCCGAAGTAGTCAGGTGACTTGTTTCTTGTGTGAAGGAAGCACCCACTACCCTGCTCCGTGTCACATTTACCCCAAGGTGCAACAAGTTGTCAAGCAGCAGAAAGATGTAGTGAAGGAAACACTCAAGAAGAAGATTCTAGAAGAACCTATGATGAACGAAAATATTGAAGACCCTGATGGACAAGGTCTGACCAGATTTTTCACAAATGAATGCTACTCATGTGGAGAAGAAGGACATTATTCACAGGATTGCACGAAGGGAAGCCAAGAGTATCTGGGAAACTTCCCGACGGAAAAAGTGGAGTTTGATCCACTTGAAATAGAAGAACTGGCCAAAATGAAGGAGTCCGAAAAGAAGAAAAAGTACCCTCGGAAGAGCCAAATCTCTGCAGACATAGACCCGAGTCTTGTCAGATGTTACAAGTGTATGGAATTTGGACACCACAAATACATGTGCTCAGGAAGGAAGCCCGAAACCCAAGGAGCAAAAGAAAACACTAAGACTCCTCGAGACTGGTCAGAACTCATTTACTTTCATTGCAAGGAAGCAGGACATTTTGCTAGCAATTGTCCACAAAGGAAGAAAGCTAAAAAGGAGTAGTTAAGTTTTGACCACGGCAATTAGTGTAATCTGAAGAACTCTTGTTTTTTCATGAGATCGTGGAGTGAAATTTTTTGTAACAGAAGTCCCTGAGATTGTAATAACATCATGAATAAATGGAATTTATTGTCTCATGATTGCTTACGTTGAAAATGTATGCGTTGTTTCTCTACGAACAAAGATCTCTGAACAATTATGACGATATGAGAAAATATGGTCTATGCAGGCATGAGTATAATTTATTTTAAGTGTGGTAGTAATCAGTAAACCCATAGGATCCACTGAGTAGGAATGTACCATGATTACCAAGGAGACATATACATTCCCCTGAGTACCTATTTACTAACACCTGCACATGACGACTCTCTACGAGTCATTCCTCAAGGGCCCAGAAACGATCATGACCCTGACCAGTGACCATGATTACCCAAATGATGAAGCACATTCATATTGAAGGAGATGCAGTCTACAAAGGCTACCCATTCATGAAAAGTGGAGTAGAACTTTGGTATGTGGAAGTACACCTCCACCATGTGAAAGGAGTTTGTCCAAAGACTATGGGGCAATACTTTTTCATTTCACGTGTACCAAGAGCAACCTTCTTTGATGCTGTTCGTGAAGCTGCCATGGAAGCCATACGTCAGATTGGAGAAATACTTGAAGCAAGACTCCGTCATACCCAGGAATACCTGAGTGAAGTGCATGCGGAGATGATGGAGATGAAGCTCATGGCCACCATGATGAAGAAAAAGATGGATGATTTCAAGGAGCACCTCAGAAAGTTCCAGTGGAACTAAAGTTCCTACAAGAGAGACAGATGAATAAAGTTGGTAGAAATGCTTGACCATACCGAACAATGTGGATGGCAGCATTTGTAATAAATTACTTTTGAGTTAGAATTTTGAAGAATGTAAGGTTGTAATAAAGGATTGATTATGAAATGAATATGATTTATGGATGAAGCAATACCTTTTATGGTAAACACACCAATGGAAAGTATCCCACAGAATGGAGTGTGTACCAAAAATAAGTCCAAGGATTATTATTATATGATGGTTACCCCAAGAATATGATGGATTGAAACACTATGGAAATTTAAAGGCGGAGTAATTCCAAGTATGCCTGAAACCCACAGACCCCGGGACTAATAAGGATCAAGTACTACCTTTTTGGAGGAAAAACTTGGAAGAAGTTATGATGGATCAACAAACGTTTTCTTAGGAGCATACGAAAGCCAGAGAGTTGTGAAGATACGATAGATGTTTTGTTCAGCTTGCAGAACCAATGGATTATCCGAACTTCGTTCGTGGACAAGAGAAATTCTGCAATGCTTGTGAGGATGCCCAAGTGTTAGAATACGAGATTCACTAAGCCTTATACAAGGTAATGATTTCAGTGCGACATGGCTTGGCCACCATGATGACTTACTATTATCATTCTCTTGCTATTCGGAATGGTAAATCTGAGAGACTTACCCATAGTGAGAGATGATGTTCTTTGAAGCTTTTGTTTAAGCCTTAGAATGGTATGATGAAAGCCCCATGTACATGTCATTTGTTGTCACGCGTAGGAAAATTTACGGTGAGGATGAAGACAAGACCTCTCTCTCTGCAGGATAACCACAAATGGTAGACCACCATGAGAATCATCGATAGGTTATTTAGAATTGACAGTGAGACTGTCAGTTAAGAAGACCCAGTAACGGAAGAAGCTTATATCAACAGAAGAACCCTCGATTTTGATGGAAACGTTATGAATATAACGAAAGAGCTTCACCAGAGGAGTTAGTATGAAGACTGTGAGGAGTCAGATGCCAAAACCCCAGAGGATTGTTAAAATCTTAAGGGACCAGTATCTCTCATTTTAAGTGTGGTAGCATCCCACCTTGCTGAAGGTTGGATTTGTTAGAAGACCCCCAAACCCTAACCTTTCTTTCTAGCCCCTCCGAATCTCGAGGACGAGATTCATTTTAAGTGTGGTAGGTTTGTAACATCCCAAATTTTGGAATGTTAATATAAATATTATATTGTTTGTTTGTTGCTTGAGTGATTGAAACTTGAGTGAAATTTGAACTTTTCCAAAACTTTGGATGAGAGGGACTAAATGACTTTCCCCATCTCCGGTGAATGCCAATTCATCCATTTAAAATCAATGAGAGAAGATGACGTGACTTCTTCAACTATAAAGAATTTGAACGGAGTTTGCATTTGATTCCTTTCAAATATTTGCCCTTGCTTCTATATTTTTCTTCCCCGAGAAATACCCCGAAAATAATTCTTGCCAAGCAAGAAAGAGAGGAGGAACATGACCCTCCAAACCGGGCATATTCCTTTGAAATATTTGGACCATAAAACCCAAGGTTTATTTGAAAAATATTTGCAAAAAGAAAATAAACCAATTTAGGGATTTTCTAAAAAAATAAATTTTTTTGAAGTATTTATTTTGGTAGTGGAAAAATGCCCATCTTTTTGGATTTATTTTTCTGAAATTTTTAATATATTATACCCCTATATGACGAGGACATTCTATTTCCTTTTAATCGTATTAATTCCTGTTTTAATAAAAAGGGAAAGAGATCTCTTATTTTAGGAATGTACTTGGGTCACGTTAGGAAACCAATCTGGCCCAATCCCACCTTCTTCTTCCTCCTCACGAGCTTCCTTCTGTGGCCATGGTAGAAGCTTCCCAGGAAGCTTCCCTCCCCCGATTCGCGGGCTACACTTCCTTCCCGAGCCTCCCACCACCCCTATAAGAACGCCCCTCCTCTCCTCGTTCCATTTTCCCCATCACCTCGCCTTCTCCCTGCTCGTAGCCACGGCGCCACCATCCTCATCTTCCTGTCAAAAATGGAGTCACTAGTAGAAAACAGGGCATTGAGCCAACCACATTGGACCCGGATTGGATATAAACCGGTTCTAAAGGGTCTGTCCGCTGGGCCCCCTCCCTGCAGCAAATGGCCGCAAGGCCTTTAGGACCGGTTTGTAACACAAACCGGTCCTAAAGGTTTTTGGACCGTTTGCTGCAGGGAGGGGGGCCCTGTGGACAGACCCTTTAGAACCGATTTGTATCACAAACCGGTGCTAAAGGTTTTCTCATTTTTGCAGCAACTACGGGGCCCCGCTGTCAGACCCTTTAGCACCGGTTTTTGACACAAACCGGTCCTAAAGCCCTCCTCTCCTTCCTCCCCGAGCACCCCTATATTCCACCCCATTTTTTCTAGCTCCATTTTTTCTAGCTCGAGCTCAACTCCATTTTTGCTCTCTCCTTCCTCTTGGGAGCTCTAATCCATCCCCATTTTTCTCCACCATTTGTCAAGATTGTTGGCACCCATCGGTCCTACGGTTAGCATCAACATTCCCTCTTCCGGTATTGCAAGTTTTGCTCGTTTTCTTGCTCATTTCATTTTTGTTGTGCTAGCTAGGTGTTTGATGAAATGCCTAAGCTAGAGAGAGTTCATCATTTGTTATGTATACATATGCAATTTGAGCTCAAATTTAATTATGATTTGTGGTTTTTTTTAGTGTCGCCCGCCTTGTCCCCTTCCTCACCGCCGTCGACCGCCCCGTCACCGACACAACCTTGGTGAGCCTATTGTTTTTATTTACCAAAACAAATTTTGATTTGTATGATTTACATATTTACTTGTATATAATTTTCTTATTGTGTAAGATTTTTTTTATATGTATAGCGCCATGGTTTTGATATCCGTCCCCGTTGGCCCTCGTCCAGTCTATGATTCGGATGTGGTATATTATCTTTTATAACTACATATTTTCATTTCCTGATTATATGACAATTAATTACGCCGACCAACTTGACATAGATATTTTTATCTAGGAGGTAGTGGAACCGGAAATGCCAATCGACCCTATTGTTGAGAAGTTACACTTAGTTGAACAAGAAAATGTTGGCCTGAAAGAAAGATTGAAAAAAACTGAAGAAAGGTTGGAAAAAACTGAAAGAGAGAAGATGACCTTGGAAAAGGTTCTTGCCGGTGTCGTCGATGGTCACAAGAGCGAGATGGACGCAATGCGTCTGAAGATTAGAAAGATTAGAAAATATGCAATTAGTAAAGAGGCTTGGTATCATTATGCCGTCGGGTCAATTGTTACCTTTGTTGCGATTTTGATCGCATTTGTTGTTGTTTTTAAATGCATTAATTAGAGAGAGTTTTTATGGTTGGTTTCAGTGTGTGTTTTTATGAGAACTATATATGTATGGTCACTACGCTACTTTGGTTTTAACGTGTGATGAACTTTTTGTATTAATTAATTAATTTAGTCATGATGATTTAGCATAATGGTTTTTGATAAATTTATATAATGCAGATGAACCGACAATGGATGTACAGTGATCGACGTCGTCCCGAATTCCTTAATGGCATGCATAGTTTTCTCAATGTGGCTGAGAAAAACAGGCAGAATGGATTTATTTTTTGTCCATGTAGAAAATGCTAGAATAAGAGGAATTTCCCTAACTCAAGAACCATACACACCCACCTGTTGCAAGAAGGCTTCATGCCAAGTTATTTTTGTTGGACCAAGCACGGAGAAAGAGGGGTTGTAATGGAAGACAATGAAGAAGAAGAGGATAATGATAACTATCCTATGTTCGGTGAACACGGTGATACTGAAATGGGGGAAGACGAGCCTGAACTTGAGGACATTGTTGATGAGTCTGATGATGATCTTCGTCAGGTCATTCGTGAAGAACAGATAAACTGCGGAAGTGAAAACGAGAGGTTGAAGTTGGAGCGCATGTTAGAAGATCACAAAAAATTGTTGTACCCAAATTGCGAAGATGGCCAGAAAAAGCTGGGCACCACCCTGGAATTGCTGCAATGGAAGGCAGAGAATGGAATATCTGACAAGGGATTTGAAAAGCTGCTGAAAATAATGAAGAAGATGCTTCCAAGAGATAACGTGCTGCCCTGCAGTACGTACGAAGCAAAGAAGGTTGTCTGCCCTCTAGGATTGGAAGTGCATAAGATACATGCATGCATCAATGACTGCATCCTCTACCGCGGTCAGCACGAGAATTTAAATGCCTGCCCGGTATGCGGTGCATTTCGGTATAAGATCAGGCGAGATGACCCTGGTGATGTTGAGGGCGACGACCGCCCGAGGAAGAGGGTTCCTGCCAAGGTGATGTGGCATGCTCCTATAATACCACGGTTGAAACGTTTGTTCCGAAACAAAGAGCATGCCAAGTTGCTGCGATGGCACAAAGAAGACCGGAGGGAAGACGATATGCTGAGACAACCCGCTGATGGGTCGCAGTGGAGAAACATCGACGATAAGTATGAGGACTTTGCACGTGACCCAAGAAACTTAAGGTTTGGTCTAAGTACAGATGGCCTGAATCCGTTTGGGGAGCAGAGTAGCAGTCATAGCACCTGGCCCGTGACTCTATGTATCTATAACCTTCCTCCTTGGTTATGCATGAAGCGTAAGTTCATTATGATGCCAATGCTTATCCCAGGCCCGTCGCAACCCGGCAACAACATTGATGTGTACCTGAGGCCACTGGTTGATGAACTTTTAGAGTTATGGGCTGACGAAGGTGTACGTGTGTGGGACGAGTACAAACAGGAGGAATTTGACCTACGAGGGTTGCTGTTTGTAACCATCAATGATTGGCCCGCTCTTAGTAACATCTCAGGACAGTCAAACAAGGGATACAACGCATGCACACACTGTTTAGGCGAGACTGAAAGTATACATATAGGCAAGAATGTGTACCCGGGGCATCGTCGATTTCTTCCAGACAGGCATCCCGTAAGAAAGAAAGGAAAGCATTTCAAAGGCGAGGCAGATACACGGAGGAAGCCAACCCTCCCTAAAGGTACTGATATATATGACATGGTCAAAGATATAAAAGTAATCTTTGGTAAGGGTCCTGGCGCACAATCTGTTCCGAATGATGCCGACAACCACGTAGCCATGTGGAAGAAGAAATCTATATTCTGGGAACTACCCTATTGGAAATTCCTAGAGGTTCGCTCTGCGATCGACGTGATGCACGTGATGAAAAATATTTGCGTGAACCTGCTAAACTTATTAGGCGTGCATGGGAAGAAGTCGAGAGATACACCAAAAGCACGGCTGCACCACCAACGTATGCACGAACGAGACGACCTGATGAATCGAGAGAATTTCAAAGGTCCTGCCAGCTACGCTCTTACCAAGGAAGAGAAGGAGATCTTTTTCCAAGTCCTGAGTAGTATCAAGGTCCCGTCTGGCTACTCATCGAACATATAAGGAATACTAAACCTGGAAGAGAAAAAGTTCCAAAACCTAAAGTCTCATGACTGCCACGTGATCATGACCCAGTTACTTCCGATTGCATTGAGGGGGCTTCTGCAAGAAAACGTGCGAGTACCCATTGTGAAGCTATGTGCATTCCTCAACGCAATTTCTCAGAAGGCAATCGATCCAGCAACTCTACCAAGTTTACAAAAGGACGTGGTCCAATGTCTTGTCAGCTTCGAATTGGTGTTCCCACCAACCTTCTTCAATATTATGACGCACCTCATAGTTCACCTAGTCCAAGAGATTTCCGTTCTCGGTCCTGTATTCTTACACAATATGTTCCCCTTTGAGAGGTTCACGGGAGTCTTGAAGAATTATGTTAAAAACCGTGCTAGGCCAGAAGGAAGCATGGTCAAGGGCTATGGAACAGAGGAGGTCATTGCGTTTTGTGTTGACTTTATTCCTGACCTGAACCCGATCGGTGTTCCTCAGTCGCGCCATGAGGGGAGACTGCGTGGAAAAGGCACGCTAGGAAAGAAATCAACAACATGTATGGACGAGCAATCTTTCACTCAAGCACACTACACAGTTCTAGTTAATTCCAGCTTGGCGGCTCCATATATCCAGGAACACAAGGATATTTTACGCTCGGAATACCCGGAGCAACCTGAAGATTTCATTGCTAAAGAACACGCGAAGACTTTCGGCGGTTGGTTGCAAAGACGTCTCATTAATGACAACATTGTTGAAGATGAGCTATACTTGTTGGCCAAGCAACCATCTTCGACTGTATTGACCTTTAAAGGGTACGAGATAAATGGTAACACATTTTACACGGCAGACCAAGATAAAAAGAGCACCAACCAAAACAGTGGCGTCCGGTTTGATGCAAAAGACGACAATGGGCAAAGGGTCACATACTATGGTTACATAGAGCAGATATGGGAACTTGACTACGGAACTTCCTTTAAGGTCCCTTTGTTCTGGTGCAAATGGTTCAACCTGTCAGGCGTGAAGGTAGACCCGAAGTACGGAATGACAACAGTGGATCAGAAGAATCTTGGGTACGGCAATGATCAATTCGTCCTAGCCAATGATGTGGCTCAGGTTTTCTATGTGAAGGACATGTCTAGCAGACCGAGAAAAAGAAAAGATAAGGAAGCGAATACATCAGACGATGAGCCAAGGCGCCACATAGTTCTTTTAGGGAAAAGAAACATCGTGGGAGTCGAGGACAAGACAGACATGTCAGAAGATTACAATAAATTTGATGAAATTCCTCCCTTCAAAGTCAAAGATGATCCAAGCATCCCGTTAAATGATGAAGATAGTCCATGGTTACGGCGCAATCAGAAGAAAGGCAAGAAGAAAAATAGATAGGGGGTGTTGTTGGTGATGTGTAATAATGTATTAAACCTTTTATGTAATTGTGTTGATCATTTTGATAAATATTAAAAATTTGACCAGTTTCCACTAAATTTGACCATTTTGATAAATATCATTTTTATTTTTTAAGTGTAAAAATAACATTTTGACAATTTGTAAATAAATGTAAAAGAAAACAGAAAAGGGAAACAAAAAGGAAAAATAAAAGAAGAAACAGGAAAAAGAAAAAGGAAACAAAAAGAAAAAGAAAACAGGAAACAGAGGAAAAAAGAAAAATTAAAGAAGAAACAGGAAAAAGAAAAAGGAAACAAAAAGAAAAAGAAAACAGGAAACAGAAAAAAGGAAAAAAGAAAAATAATAGAAGAAACAGGAAAAAGAAAAAAGGAAACAAAAAGAAAAAGAAAACAGGAAACAGAAAAAAGGAAAAAAGAAAAAGGAAAAAAACCTTTAGGACCGGTTTGTAACAACAACCGGTCCTAAAGGTGGGTTCGGTTCGCGCCCGAATTTTGGACCCTTCAGCACCGGTCTGTGTTAACAACCGGTGCTAAAGGGTCTTTAGCACCGGTTGTTAACACAGACCGGTGCTAAAGGGTCTATACCTCTACGGAGTCGCCAACTTCTCGCCTTCCCGCGCGTCTCTCCTCGCCTTCTCTCCTCGCCGCCTCTCTCCTCGCCGACTCGGCCTCCTCGCGCCGCCTCGTCGGCCGACGATCCTCGGCGCCGCCTCCTCGCCGCGCCGTCGCCTCCTCGCCGCGCCGTCGCCTCCTCGCGCCGCCGCCTCCTCGCGCGCGCGGCCTCCTAGCGCCGCCTCGCCGGCCGACGATCCGCTCGACGCCGCCTCCTCGCCGCGCCGTCGCCTCCTCACCGCGCCGCCGCCTCCTCGCGCCGCCTCGCCGGCCGACCCTCCTCGGCGCCGCCTCCTCGCCGCGCCGTCGCCTCCTCGCCGCGCCGCCGCCTCCTCGCGCCGCCGCCTCCTCGCGCCGCCTCGCCGGCCGACGATCCTCGCCGCCTCCTCGACGCCTCCTCGCGACGCCTCCTCGCCGCCTCCTCGCGCGCCGCCCCACGCCGCCTCCTCGCCGCCCCACTTCGTCTTCTTCACGTAAGGTATATCCGTATTTTCGTATATCCATATTGTTGTATGCTTGTAATTATAACCGTCGATATTAGTTTTTTTCCGGCCCGAATAGGACATCCTATAAAAAAAGTTACGTGATCATGCATATTCTCACGGCTCTCACGGCTCTCACGGCTAAAAAAAGTTACGGGATTTGTTCTATCGACGTACAAATCGTACCTGCTAGAGATGCTCTCACGGCTCGATTGGAAGCCGCCTTCATCATTTATGTCGCTAAAGCGAGGAAGACGATTCTAGTAGACTCACTTTTTCAGTCAACATTCGAAACTTTCCGACGTACAAATCCTATAGACGAAGTCGGTCAACATTCGTGCAACGTGAGGTGACTCCGACGATTCCGTAAAACCCTAAACCGACGATTCCGTAAAACCCTAAACCGACGATTCCGACGATTCCGTAAAACCCTAAACCGACGATTCCGACGATTCCGTAAAACCCTAAACCGACGATTCCGACGATTTCGTAAAACTTTCTGACGATTACAATTCCGTAAAACTTTCCTACGATTCCGACGATTCCATAACTGCGGGGAAAGTTTCCGACGATTCCGTAAAACTTTCCGACGATTCCGTAAAACTTTGCGACGATTACGACTCTGACGATTCCGTAAAACTTTTCCGTAAAATTTCCGGTTCCGTAAAACTTTTCCGTAAATAATTTTGCTAAGTTAAATTCTTGTTACTAGCAGGTGTTGAGCTATGGATCCCCAAGAACCACATGATCAGCATGCCGATCAGCTCGCGGGAATGGGTGAGGCGGAGAAGGAAAGATACATGTGCCAGATGATTTTTGAAGATGCAACGGCCATATATCATGATGACGACGGTGGGCATGCATTTAGCAATCAATTTTTGAACGACTCCGATGACGGAGCTGAGAATATAGAAGATGTAGTAGATGCAGAAGTGCCCTCCGGAACAAACTCTGCCAATGTATATCTCAAGTCACTGTTGACGCAACAATTAATTTGTATTGCACTTACTAACGAATCATTATTTTCCCGTTTAGGTGCCCTCCGGAACACCTAGCGCAAGTATTGAGACAAAGTCGAAACGAGGCCCGGCCGCAAGGTTGAAAGATACTGCAAGGTACTCGATCGATAAAGTTGCTGCTGATGGCAAACCACTGGAACCCCCAGAAACTTATCGCAAATTTGTAAATCAGTGCGGAGTTGTTGTAAGAGACCTGGTCCCGATCAACTTAATAGAATGGAATAAGCCGAAGACCGGCGCCAACGTTGGAGCTACTTATGTCGATGACAGATTGAAAAGAGTGCTTTGCGACACGGTCTGGCTAAATTTCAGCGTAGCGGAAGATAAGAAGAAGAAAGTCGAGGAGTGGGCTTTGAAGAAGATGGCCACACAATTCCAGAGGTGGAAGAAAGACTTGTGGAAGAAATATAAGGACGAAGATCCAGTTTTCACTGGGCACCTAGTGAAGATAAGAGACGCTTGGCCTGATTTTAAGGCGTACAAGAAACCGGGTGTCTTTACATCCCGATCAGCCACAAATACGGAGAATGCGAAGAAGAAGAAATATCACCATATTTTGGGGTCAGGTGGCTACATGACTGCCCTGCCTAGGTGGCGACGCTATGAAGATGCGCTTCTGAAAAGAAATATCATTCCACAGACACATGACTGGCCCGATAGGTCCAAGTTCTGGTTGTTCGCGCATGGGGCAACGTTGGACGCTGAGACTGGGATGATTGTTGCGGAGGGACCATGGTCGGAAAAAATAAGACAAGTCGTATCAGATCTAGAGAAGGCAATAGAAGCTGTTCGAAAAGGAACTTTTGTTCCCGATAGAGAGAACGACGAGTTGATGAAGGCACTCGGGAACCCCGAAAAGTGGGGACGAACACGAGGCTTTGGAGCCACTACCCCGTGGAACCAAGGGTTTCCGGCGGACCTTGGCACTTACAGAAGCCGTGGTAGAAGCAAGAGGAAGGCGCTGGAACGGATATCAACATTAGAAGAAAAGGTGGCGTTTCTCTTGAAGAAAGGGGGACACCCTGTACCTGACACTGAAGAGGAGGAAGATGATCCTGCACCTGACCCTGATCAGCAGCAATTAGAAGACGATCCTGTAGCAGATGCCGTCCCATCTCAGCATAGAAGCAGCGTGGGTTCCACGCAGCTGCAGCTAGAAGACGGTCCTGCAGTCGAACCGTCGGCGCCTCACTACCCCGTGGATGATGTCACGGAGAAGACAAACTGTGAGATACATATGCCAATGGGGAACATATCCTTCATGGTGGCGTCAGGCTATGCTTTACCGAATCAACCTGGAGCAACCTACCATGGTGGTCAGATTCCAGCATCCCATGCTCGTGTCGGGTTGTCAACAATTACGCCGGGATGCCAGTCAATTGAGCTTGATATCCTGGAGGTGAAGGCGAGAAGACACTGGGAGAAATGGAGCTTGGTATCATCTTGTGGAAGAAGAAACACATCGTGTTTCCTAACGCGGCGCCAAGGCCACCGACTCCTCCAGGTACAAATGCACCACCTCCAACAATTACTGAATGTTGCACCACATGTAAGCCTATTTTTAATAGTTTTTTCACTTTTGTACAGAGAATGCACGACCTCCAAGTCCACCCCCAACGCACCTCCAAGTCCACCCCCCAACGCACCTCCAAGTCCACCCCACAACGAAGATAGGGAGCCCGAGGCCGAGAGTCCATCGCCCGTGCACTCCAGTGAGCCGACGGATGCGCCCACTACGGGTACGGCAAAGCGGAAGCTGCAGTTCACAAGAAACAGGACTCCTCCAAAGAAGAGAGAAAGGAAACCCAATAAAGTCAAGACTCCCCCGAAGTTACCAGGCCTGATGACTCCGGAGGAACTAGACGAGGCCGTGAAAGCCAAAAACAAAGCATGGTTCGCACGGTTTCCCCTGAAGCCCCCTCCAGACATCTGGAAGGAAACTGTGAAGAACGTACCAAAGTGGAAAATTGAGCGCACCATCGACAACTTATATTATCCTGAACCGCCGCCACCGCTGCCCCTTTCAGACTATGAACGGTTCATTGAAAAGATGCACACCGCACAGATGAAGCAGGCGGAGCAGATGAAGCAGGCGGAGCAGACGAAATGCGGGAAACAAGTTCCCCAGCTCGGACAACAAGAAGCACAGTCAATTGCCCCGCTCAAGGTGTTATCTGACCAGGCTTCAGTGTCCGGTCCACGCATGGGCGACGTAGGTTACGCTATTGCTGATGTGGTATATAAATATAAGCCCGAGCACCCTCTGGTCGAAAATCCTAGTGCTCTAACAACCCAACTATGGAATTTACATGGTTGGTACTTGGAGGCCGCAAGGCAAAAGAGAGACTGTATCATGGCGGCAGTTCAGGATCAACACTACTTCGGAGAGTATGGTGTGGAGGTTGGGTTCGATGATTTTTTCCAGATGTACAATCAACTTGCCCTCGACAAAGCTATCGTTAGCTGCTACTGTTTGTAAGTGATTTATTTGTGTAATTTAATTATTTAGTTAAGCTCGCGTTCATTGCCCGTATAATTATCACTCACGAGACATTCTTTTCGTACGCTACTATGCAGAATGAAGATTCGTGAATGCAGGCTGGCAGGAATCTGGGACTTTGGGTTCATTGACCCGTATTCGTTTCATCAAGAGACAATAGAAAAGTTCAACAAGGATACACGGATGATTTGCTAAGGTTTTTGAAGCGACAAAGTACCAAAAAAGAAATACTTTGGCCCTACGGATTCAAGTGAGTGTTACTGTCTTGTACACATTCCATTTTGCTTACCTGATGTTAAGTGTAATTGATGAGTATGCATGACTGCGTGTGTACACGTGCGCAGGTCCCACTTCATATTGTTCATCATTAGAATCGATCAAGGACAAGTTGAAGTCTGGGACCCGTTAACCTGGGTCGCTGACAAATGGAAGAGCGCGCGTCAGATGCTTCAAAGGTATATATATATCGGCCTCTTTCGTTCATCGGCCTCTTTTTCGTTCATTTCCTGATATCAAGTAAGTAATAATTAACTCTTGTATTCATTTTTCTTTGTCGGCCAGGGTTTGGCAAATGTTCATCAAGGAAGAACCCGGTACATGGGCAGACAAGCTCCACTTTCAGATTAACAAAGTAAGTAGTACTACGTACCCTGGTTTCAATACCATTACCATTCTCTTGATTATTATTAATTTGACTGAATTATGTTCTCGTATATAGGGCGTTCCGCAACAACCACAGGGCACTGATTATTGTGGATACTACGTTTGCGAGTACATTCACAGGATTATCAATGAGAAATCCCGTACTTCCAGAAATCTAGAGGTACGTAACCGGATCTTCACAACTTTATTTATGTTGCCATCAATTATGTTAGTTTTGTTCATAACTTAATTGTTTTCATCTACTTCTTTTAAAGCTGCAACGAAAACGGGCGATGCTAAGACCGATCCAACGTTGCAAGGCAGTTGCAGAGGAATTGGCAGGATATCTCCTCACGCAAGTCATAGATGAAGACGGAGAATTTTTACATCCTATGAACCAATAGCCAGCTCCCTTCTGTATGCAAGTATAGAGCTATAGGAAACGAACTTCAAATTATGTAATGATAATCGGTCCAGTACTTCGTGTTACATGTATATATGTACTTTTATTTGGTGCATCAACATTTAACCGCAAACACGGAATCGGAAACACTTAACCGCAAACACGGAATCGGTGTTTCCGGATACGTGTTTCCGATTCCGTGTTCGTAAAAAACGGAACACGGACACACGGAATCGGAAACACGGAATCGGAAAGACGTAAACGGAAATACGGAACCGGAAACACGGAATCGAAAAGACGTAAACGGAAATACGGAACCGGAAACACGTAAACGAAAACCCTGAAAATACGGAACACGGAAACACCGAAATACAGAATCGGAAACCCTGAAAAGAAAAGGAAAAAAAAAGAAAAAAAAAGCATTAGGACCGGTTGGTGTTACCAACCGGTTCTAAAGATCCTCCGCCTGCGCGCACTCTTCGGCGCCCACGTGGAGGCCTTTAGCACCGGTTTGTAAGAGACCGGTGCTAAAGGGGGGGCCTTTAGTCCCGGATACATAGCACCGGATGTGTATCCGGGTCCAAAGGCCCTTACCAACCGGTTCTAATACCCCTTTCTCCACTAGTGAGTACAGTAGGTCTCGTGGCGCTTCCCCATCACCCCTGCCGAGCCTCTCCAGCGCCCCACCCCCTGCCGTGCTACTCCTCCGCCGATTCCCCACCCCGCCGGCGACCTCCCCACCTCGCCGGAGCAGCTACCTCGCCGGAGTTCTTCCTCTCTCTCACCCATGGTGAGATTCACGAAATCCCGTATTGCAGTTTGTTCAGAAAATTGTAATTTTAGAAAATTCATATCTATTAGTCTATAACTCCAAATTAGGTGATTCTTTTTGCGTTGGATCACAAATTTTATGTAGTTTCTGTAGATATATAGTTTGTCTATGTTTGGATTTATAAAATTTGCGTTAGATCAGATTTGAATTAAAGCTTGTTTTGCTTATTCCGGGAGTTTAAAAATAGCTTTTAATTTGATTCTTTTTTACGCTGCTTCCTATTGATCATATCTTTCAGTAGTGTAAGTTTCAATTTTTTTAAAATAATTTTAATTAGGGTCTTTACCAAAACAGATTCTGTTTTAGTTCTTTTAGGATTATAGCTATTTCTTTTTCTATATTTGTTTTTAAATTAGTTTCTTTTATATTTGAGAAAGATTATGTTTTATTTCTGTTAGTTAACAGTAGGTTTGCAACAAGTTTCGATTTTTATTATTATATGTTATCATGAAATCAATTATAGTTCTCTAATAACTTGCAATTGGTTTCTCCACTGTTTCAAATCCCGTTTGGAAATACTTTCAAATAGTTTTGTGAAAAATACTTTATTTTATCTTAGTTAAATTTATATCTTAGTTCCCTGTTATTATTTTCTGTTAGACAAAAACTATTTAGTGTTTGATGTAGTAGAAGACTCCCTAGTCTTATTTGAAGTTTCCTTCGGATTCTTATTCACTCTCTCTTTTGTTTTGATTGCTAGAATGATTGCTAGTATGAGTGCTTATGTGAATGATATGTTTGTTATATAGATTTCATCGGAGAGTGACGAGTAGTCTATCAAGTTATTTCTCGAGAAATTCTTCTTCATCAACCTCACCAGGCAAGTCATTTGATCATGTATCACCTATGTTTTATGCATCGTAGTTCTACCATCCTATGCCCAATTGCATGCTGAGTAGGTACTTGGAAATTATGGTTACATATTGTAGTATCATGTGGTAGGCACCCAACAACCCCGTTACTTGGCCCGGGACGACAAATTTCATATTGCTATGCTTGAGTAGACGGGATTCTGGTTGAGAGTTTATCACGAGTGATGCGAGAATAATTAATAACCAAGACCGGTTAAGTCAAGACTTTTCAAGACCTCGTGATGCAATGCAACTCTGGGTGAAGGACGGTTGATCGGCTCCCTGGTGAAACCAGTGGATGACCCGGGATGCTGGAGACGGCCATGACATCTTGCGGAAAGCTTCACCCAGGCTCAAAGAGACGGACAGATATTTTCAAGACCCAAGGCTTACCTGCACAGCCACAAGTCATTATGGGCTCTGGCTTGGTTGGACAACGCGGCGACTCTGGACAGGCGGTGCTAGCAGATGTAGAAGAACGGTAGGATTGGATGGGCACCGACAGGGATTCAGAGGGACCCGTTGAAAGACCATGTTTTGGTCATCCGGTCTTCAAACACCCTGAAGTGCGAGGATATACACGGAGGCGATCAAATCTTGTGGGGAACGTGTGCAAAACTCTGCAGAGTACTCAAACCTAATTGATTAGCCATGTCCACGGTCATGGACAACTTGAGCCAAAGGAACTGAAGTTATCTGAAATTCTCAACACAAATAATAATATTGATGTGGGTATTATTGACAACATGGGTACGAGAATTGGTTGGTGGAACCATCTCGTTAACAACCAACAATGTAGTGACATTTTGCTTTTAGCCCTCTCTTGATGTAGGAGAAAACTTGCTTTTCGCTAAAAACTTATAGCCCCACCTGCCATATATGCATATAGTATAGATGATTACTTTTCACCCCTCTCTTATGTGACTTGCCGGCATATTCAATATGCTGACCTACACGGCTGCAACGTCTTATGTTGCAGATATTTTTCTTCGACGAGTAAGAGTACGATTCAGGGTTACGGTCTACACTCAACTTGCCGTTGAAGTTTATTGGGACTCCACTCCCTTGACTGCTTCCGCTGAGATATTTAAGGTATATATCAGTTTTACGCTATTTACATGTGATTGCACTTTGATATATACATTGATGTATTGTGTGTGCCAGCATACTGATCCAGGGATGGCACAGGAACACAGAGGCTTGACTCGTTTTGAGTCGGGTCGTTACAGTTTTCTATTAATATAGTTTTATGCCAGGTAAAGAAAAACACGGTCATTTAAATTTTGTGGAATAAATGGCTAGTGACCGCGTCCATCTTGATACCTTAATGTGTATATGGATAAATTAGACAGGACTTACTCTAAATATTATGAGCTAACTTTATAATTTAGATGGCCCTGATAACATGCTCAAAATAAGAATCATGTATGACGGAGTTTATTTCAAGCACATGAGGTGCTCAACTCAAGTAGTAACCAAAAAAGAGAAAAATGTATCCCAAGATGGGACATATTATTCCGATTTCAGTAATGTAAGTGACACGACATGATGATATAAGGTCCTAGTTAAAAGCAAGGGAAAATCAGTCAATGCTTTCACATTGTTATTCAAAACTAAGATTACTCGAAAATACCATTGTTCAAGATATCCCTCGATATGTTGATAAATCATCCGTTTTATCGCTTACCAGTGTGTGACTGATAAGATAAATCGGTCAATAAATCAGCCGATATGTCGATAAATCAGGCGATTTACCCCTAATTCTGGGTCAACCGACATGTTACCAATAAGTGGTATACCTAACATTGAAAAATACAACTAATACTTAATAGCTTTTATCAAAGAACAAGATCTAGCCTTTAATGGGTGGACTAATGGTAGTAACCTGACCAAGAGAGTTGCAAATCCAAGAATTGACAAAACATCAATGTACGGATTAACTCCGCAAAATTAGCTAGACTAAACTATGCATTTTTTGAGCGGCGTACCACTAGTAGAAAATGGATCTTTCGGCCAAAGACAAAAACCACACTAGCCACGGTTCAAACTAAAACCGGGACCAATGCCAGACATTGGTCCCGGTTCAATTGCCAGGGCAATGGTCCCGGTTCGGTTCACCTCATTAGTCCCGGTTCGTGGCAAAAACCATGACTAACGATCCAGCGACTGCCATGTGGCGTGCCGTGGAGCATTAGTCCCGGGTTTTGGCCAGAACCGGGACTAAATGGTAGGCTATTAGTCCCGCTTTTTCTTAGTCCCGATTTTTGTCTAAAACCGGGACTAAACTGCTGCCTATATATACCCTCGCCCCTACCACCCTCTCCTCTGTTTTTTGGCTGTTGAGGTGTGCATGCCATGCTCCTGTCACCCTTCTAGTTCATGCACATGAGGTGTTCGATGAAATGCCCGAGACACACTACTTAAGCTTTCTCCTCTCCAAGCTCGACCTCCAAGCTCCATTTTCCTGAATATTTGTCTAGGTTTGGCCGTGCACCAACTACACAAGTGTCATGTGCCCGTCCTCATCATTGTCGATCGCCCACGCCGATCTCGTCGCGAGCACCACCATGGTGAGCCTCTTGTTCTTGTCTTCTTTTTAAAAGAAATAAAATTTCTTACTTGTATGATTTAGATAGATACTTGTATAAATTACTTACTTTCATTTTTTATTATATAGTGTGATGGTTTTGGTATCCGCCTCCGTCGGCCCTCGTCCTGTCTACGATTCGGATGTGGTATATATTATGTTCTATAACTACTTGTTTTATTTAGTGTTTATAAAAATTATGACGACCAACGTGACATATACTTTTAATCTAGGAGGTATGTGAATCGGAAATTCCAATCCACATAGAAATTCTGGTCGAGAAGTTAAATTTGGTTGAAAAAGAAAACAATTACTTGAAGAAAAAAATAAAAATAATTGAGGAGAAGAATATGGAACTGGAGTTGCATGTTGCCGATGTCGTCGATGATCGCAAGATGAAGAAGGATGCGATGCGGTTGAAGATGGATGCAATGCGCTTGAAGATGGATGAAATGAACTTGAAGATTAGGAATATTAGAAAATATGCCATTGATAAAGAGGCTTGGTATCATTATGTTGTTGGGTCAATTGTTACCTTAGTTACGATTTTGATCGCATTTTTTGTTGCATTTAAATGTTTTACATAGTTGTATGTTGTTTATGAGAGAACTTTATGTATTTATTTTTGCAATAATAACATTTGATCACTTTTGTGCTTTGATTTTAATGTGATGATGAACTTGTATTAATTTGGTCATTTCTCTATTCATGATGTTCTGCAATGGTTTTTTTATATACTTAATTTCATAATACAGATAAACCGCCAATGGATGTACGCTGACTAATGCCCGAGTCACACTTAAGGTCACACAAAATGGTATCCTCGACCGAGGTTAGCAACCTTATCCTTTTCATCTGTAATTGATACAAAAATATTGCACGTGTTAATGTACGGTGGTCATTTTACTATTCATGTATGATGCCAGATCGATGCACGGAAGCGATGGATGTACGGCGAACGACGTGGTTCGGGATTTATTGGAGGCCAGCATAAATTTATCGATGTGGCTGAGGCAAACAAAGTGGATAATTTTATGCCTTGTCCATGTGTTGGCTGTCGAAATGTGAAGGAATACTCTAGCTCGAAAAACATTCATCTCCACTTGCTTCAGAGAGGTTTCATGCCCGCATATTATTGTTGGACCATGCACAGAGGAAGAGGGGTTAGGATGGAAGACAATGAAGAAGAAGATGATGATGAAAACTATCCTATGTTCACTGAAGAATACGGTGATACTACAATGGAAAACAATGAATAAGAAGGAGGTGAAGAACAACCGGCATTAGATGAGCCCGCTTATGGTGTTGGTCGGGTCATTTCTGATGCAAAGAGAGAATGCGATACAGAAAAGGAGAAGCTGAAACTGGAGGCCATGCTAAAGGATCATAAGAAGTTGTTGTACCCAAATTGCGAAGATGGCAGCACAAAGCTCGGTACCGCACTGGTACTGTTGAAATGGAAGGCTGAAACTAGTTTATCTGACAAGGGATTTGAGAAGTTACTGGAAAAATTGAAGCAGGAGCTTCCAAAGGATAACGAATTGCCCGAGACTACGTACGAAGCAAACAAGGCTATCTGCCCTCTTGGATTAATGACTGCATCCTGTACCGCGGTGAGAAGTACGAGAATATGGATAAATGTCTGGTATGCACTGCATGTCGGTACAAGATCAGACAGGATGACCCTGGTGATGTTGAGGGTGATGACGAGCCCCCCAGGAAGAAGGTTCCTACTAAGGTTATGTGGTATGCTCCTATAATACCATGGTTGAAACGTTTGTTTAGAAACAATGAGCATGCCAAGTTGATGCGATGGCACAAAGACAAGCGTAAGAAAGACGGGAAAAAGTTAAGACACCTCGCAGATGGGTCGCAGTGGAGGAAAATTGAGAGGGGGTGGCTGGACTTTGTAGATGACCCAAGGAACTTATGGCTTGGTCTAAGTACAGACGGTATGAATCCTTTTGGGGAGAAGAGCTGCAGTCACAGCACCTGGCCCGTGACTCTATGTATGTACAACCTCCCCCCTTGGTTGTGCATGAAGCGGAAGTTCATTATGATGCCAGTGCTCATCCAAGGACCGAAGAAACCCGGCAACGACATTGATGTGTACCTAAGGCCATTAGTTGATGAACTTTTGCAGTCGTGGGCCAAACTAGGTGTACGTGTGTGGGATGAGCACAAACAGCAGGAATTTGACCTAGGAGCATTGTTGTTCGTAACCATCAATGATTGGCCTGCTCTTAGTAACATTTCAGGACAATCAAACAAGGGATACAATGCATGCACGCACTGTTTAGATAAGACTAAAAGTACATATTTGGAAAAATCTAAGAAGGTTGTCCACCTAGGGTGACGCCAATTTCTTCCGACCAATCATCCCGTAAGAAAGAAAGGCAAGCATTTCAACGGTGAGGCACATCACCGGAAGAAGCCTAACCTCCCTACTGGTGATGAGTTATTGGATATGGTAAAGGATTTGGATCAAATAGTAATCTTTGGAAAGGGTCCTAGCGATCAATCTGTTCCGAAAGACGACGTTACCGGACACGTGCCCATGTGGAAAAAGAAATCTTTATTTTGGGAGCTACCCTATTGGAAACACCTAGAGGTCCGGTCTACAATCTGCGTGATGGACGTGACGAAGAATCTTTGCGTGAACCTGCTAGGATTCCTGGGAGTGTATGGCAAGAGAAAAGATACAATATAAGCACGGGAGGAGGAGCAACGTATGAAAGACCCATACGACAAGAAGACTGATAAAGTGCGTCAATACTTAAGCAACTACACTCTTACCAAAGCAGAGAAGGAAATCTTTTTTGAATGCCTCAGCAGTATGAAGGTCCCCGCTGGCTTCTCGTCTAATATAAAGGGAATAATAAATATGGTAGAGAAAAAATTTCAGAACCTGAAGTCTCATGATTGTCACGTGATTATGACGCAGTTGCTTCCGGTTGCATTGAGGGGGCTTCTACTCGAAAATGTTCGATTACCCATTGTGAAGCTATATGCATTCCTCAATGCAATATCTCAGAAGGTAATCGATTGAGAACGTCTGGAAAGGCTAAAGAAAGATGTGGTCCAATGTATTGTCAGTTTTGAGTTGGTGTTCCCCCCGTCCTTCTTCAATATTATGACGCATCTCCTGGTTCACTTAGTCGACGAGATTTCCATCCTCGGTCCTGTATTTCTACACAATATGTTCCCCTTTGAGAGGTTCATGGGAGTCTTAAAGAAATATGTTCATAACCGTGCTAGGCCAGAAGGAAGCATCTCCAAGGGCTATGGAATAGAGGAGGTCATTGGGTTATGTGTAGACTTTCTTTCTGACCTTAAGCCGATTGGTGTTCCTGAATCGCGGCAAGAGGGAAGACTGAGTGGAAAAGGCACACTAGGAAAGAAAGCAGTGATATGTAGGGACGGGCATTCTTTCACTCAAGCACACTACACAGTTCTAAAAAGTTCCACCTTCGTAGCTTCGTATATCGAGGATCACAAGAATTTTGTACGCTCCGAGTTCCCGGGGAAGGTTATCTCATGGATTGAAGAAAAACACATGGATACTTTCGACAGTTGGTTGTGAGCACGTCTCATGAATGACAACGCTGTTGGAGATCAACTCTACTTGTTGGCCGCGTCACCTTCTTCGAATGTATTACATTTCCAAGGGTACGAGATAAATGGGAATATATTTTACACGACCGCCCAAGATAAAAAGATCACCAAGCAAAACAGTGGTGTCCGCTATGATGCGATAGACGAGAATGGGAAAAGTGACACATACTATGGTTACATAGAGGAGATATGGAAACTTGACTACGAACCTACTTTTAAGGTCCCTTTGTTTCGGTGTAGTTGGGTGAACATGAATGGAGAAGGGGTAAAGGTAGACCAGTTGTACGGATGACAACAGTTGATCTCAAGAATCTTGGTTACAGAGACGAGCCATTCGTCCTAGCCAATGATGTGGCTTAGGTTTTCTACATGAAAGACGTCTCCTCCGGACCAAAAAAGAAAAAATAAGCAAATGAATACATCTACAATGAGCCAAAGCGTCACATAGTTCTTTCAGGGAAAAGAAACATCGTGGGGGTTGAAGACAAGACAGACATGTCAGCAGATTATAATAAGTTTGATGAAATTCCGCCCTTCATAGTGAGAATTGACCCAAGCATCCCTTTAAATAATGAAGATGCTCCATGGTTACGGCCAAAGCAATCATAAGCAAGGGAACAAAATATAAATCTATGTAATGTATTAAACTTTATGTGATGTGTACGAAAAATACCAAATGAAGTCAGAAATTGTTAAAAATTTGTGATGTGCCTTTGAATGGTGCATTTTAAACACACAAAAAGTATGGAGTTCAAATAAGTTCAAAAAAAAGAAATCCCTTTGTAACGGATGAGTTCTCGTTTGAAACACTGATACTTCGAGAGATATTGTCCGTTTTGTACACGAAGTGCATCCAGTTTTTGTCGTAACCCTATCAACTTTGTAGCACATGCTATGTGGGTTAAATGATGATACCATGCCAACTTTCAACATTTTCACAGTTCATTTGTAGTGCTTTTCAATTTCAGGGTCAACTATCTCAAAAACATTAAGTAAATGCACGAAAAATACCAAATGAAGTCCGAAATTGTTGAAAATTTGTGATATGTCTATGAATGGTGCATTTTGAACACACAAAAAGTACTGAGTTGAAATAAGTTAAAAAAAATCCCTTTGTAACAGATGATTTCTCGTTCGAAAGCCTGATACTTCGAGAGAGATTATCCGTTTTGTACACGAAATGCATCCAGTTTTTGTCGTAACCCTCTCAACTTTTTAGCACATGCTATGTGGGTGAAATTATGACACCATGCCAAATTTCTACATTTTGAGAGTTCATTTGTAGTGCTTTTCCATTTCAGGGTCAACTAGCTCAAAAACAATAAGTAAATGCACGAAAAATAGAAAATGAAGTCAGAATTTTAATATTTTTTTTTGTTAAAATATTTAATAGAAAACAAAAAAAGAGTCAACTAAAAAGAATCAACTAAAACATTAAATAAAAATAATGAATTAAAAATAATCAACTAAAATTATCAAAGTGCTTATTTGTTAAAAAGAATCAAGTAAAACATTAACTAAAAAGAAACAAAAAAAAGATTAACTCAAAAGAATTTTCATAAATTTTTTTGGTTAAAATATTTAATAGAAAACGAAAATAAAAGAGGAAAAAAAATATTTAATAGCAAAAAATGAAAGTAAAGTTATTCACAAATTTTAAAGAATTTAAATTTGAAAACTAAATATTTAGTTGTAAGTAGAAAAAACAAAATAAAAAAAACAAAGAACAAAACAAAAATAATGGAAAAAAATTGAAAATAGATGAGAATTTATAGAGAAAATTCAACCTAAATTCAAAGTGAGCTCACATTAAATGTAAGTTGAATTTTGTCTTTAAATTCATATATATTTTCAATTTTTAAATTTATGGAGGGAGAGTTCGTTTAGGCCCATAGGCGTGCAATAGAGAGAAGCTCAACTGAACTGGCGTGTCACTGTTTATAAAGCACTGCGAGCGCTCCTCGCTCGGCGAGGTGGGACTAAATATTTGGACTGCGCCGCGCCAGAGCTAGCCCAAACCTTTAATCCCGGGTCGTGGCTCGAACCGGGACTAAAGACCCCCTTTAGTCCCGGGTTGAGCCACGACCCGGGACTAAAGGCCCTCACTTCCCGCCTCTCCGGTTCGTGGTCTTTACTCCCGGGTCGTGGCTAGACCCTAAACCCTAAAGCTCCGCCTATATAAGCTCGGAGTAAATGCACGAAAAAAATACCAAATGAAGAGCGTCTTTAGTCCCGATTCGAGCCCCGAACCGGGACTAAAGCTTCGCCTATATAAGCGGGAGTTGGAAATTTCCAACCCAAATCGCCGTTTCGAGCTCGATATTTCTCTTCCTCGGACGAACTGCTCGACGCCGCCGCCATCGCTGTCGCCATGCCGTCCTCCTCGCCTCCGCCGTCGCGTCGTTGCCTGATACGTCTGCAACATATCTATAATTTTTTATGGTTTCATGCTATTATCTTGTCAAACTTTGGATGTTATGCATGCCTTTTATATATTTTTTGGGACTAACTTATTAACTCAGTGCCAAGTGCCAGTTCCTGTTTTTTCCATGTTTTTTACCCCTTTCAGAGGAGATTTTGAACCGGAGTCCAAACGGAAGAAAATCCCCGAAAAGATTTTTCCCGGAACGGAAAAAATTCAAGGAGCTTGAGAGCCAAGGCAGGGGAGCCTCAAGGGTCCCACAAGCCCCCACCCTGCGGCCAGGGGGAGGCCGCGGCCCACAGGCTTGTGGCCCCCCTGGGCGCCCTCTGACCTAGGGGTTGCGCCTATAAATTCCCTAAAAATCCCAAAAAAATCAGGAGATCATCGAAAATACTTTTCCGCCGCCGCAAGCTTCTGTCTCCGCAAGATCCCAATTGGGCACGTTCCGGGCCTTGCGGGAGGGGAGATTCGGATACGGAGGGCTTCTTCATCAACACCATGACCTCTCCGATGATGCGTGAGTAGTTCACCATAGACCTACGGGTCCATAGCTAGTAACTATATGGCTTCTTCTCTCTCTTGGATCTTCAATACAAAGTTCTCCATGATCTTCATGGAGATCTATGCGATGTAATCTTATTTTGCGATGTGTTTGTCGAGATCCGATGAATTGTGGATTTATGATCAGATTATCTATGAATCTTATTTGAGTTTCTTCTGATCTCTCTTATGCATGATTTCATATCCTTGTAATTCTCTTCGAGTTGTGGGTTTTGTCTGGCCAACTAGACCTATGATTCTTGCAATGGGAGAAGTGCTTGGTTTTGGGTTCATACCGTGCGGTGACCTCACCCAGTGACTGAAGGGGTAGTGAGGCACGCATCATGTTGTTGCCATCAAGGGTAAAAAGATGGGGTTTTCATCATTGGTTTGAGATTATCCCTCTACATCATGTCATCTTGCTTAAGGCGTTACTCTGTTCGTCATGAATTCAATACACTAGATGCATGCTAGATAGCGATCAATGTGTGGAGTAATAGTAGTAGATGCAGAAAGTATCGGTCTACTTGTCTCGGACGTGATGCCTATATGTATGATCATTGCCTTGGATATCGTCATGACTTTGCGCGGTTCTATCACTACAAGAAATTTGCTCATACATGATGTTTTTTAAGACGTCGTTGATGAATTCATCATAAATCTATGATGATTTCATCCGAGATTGTCGTAAACCGTTTAAGGGGATCAAATCTACATATAAATTACGACGATGTGAGTCAAAAACGTCGTAACCGCATAAGATAAGATCGTCATAACTTTTACGACGATTATAAAAATGTCGTAACATGTTCTAACTATGTTGACATGTCACTCGTGGGTTCATTCTATGTCACGCGCCAAACCCGTCTAGTGTGTGAAACAACCTACTATTTTGTCATTCCAAAAATTCTTGAAAAATGATGGAGTCCAATTTTGCAACAAATATTTGATAGGTTCTTCACACAAAACCCATTTTTGCCACTCGGGAAATGATTAAAAATAGCTAGAAAGATGAAAAATTGATATAAATTGGTCCTCATCCATAAAATATGGTCTAACTCTAGTAAAAATTTGCGTGATGCCTTTTTCCAAAATATTTTCAATAAATATTTCACAAAATTTCTCTATTTTTAGTACTTGGAAAGTATTTTAAACCACTGATTTTTCAAACCAATCAAAACTCTTCCCACGGATCGATGATATGGCGCCCATCCATCCATCCATCCATCTATCTCACCATCTCACATCCATCCATCCATCCATGTATCTACAGAAAAAAAATATAACCCCACCCGCAGCCCAAACCCTAGCTCAGACCCCTCCCTCCTCCCCATCTCCTCGCTGCCGCCACCTACTCCCCGTCCCCGCCTCCCTCCCGATCTAATCCTCCCTTGTCCCCATCCCGTGACCGCATTTACCTGCCAGCTCGTAGCTGCACAGCCCGGGGACGCAGCCCCGTGCGAGACCGATGGCACGCGGTGACGACGACGGAGGCGACGGCGCGTAAGATGACTTCTTTCACCAGATCCTGTCGACGTATCCCTCTGCCTGGGGCGACCTTGGCGCCGGCGGGAAGTCGCCCTGGGAGATCGTGGTGGGCGTCGAGGACCTCGACGCCTTTGACGAGTCGGCGCTGCTCCTGTCCAGGCTCCGGCAGCACCAGATCGGCGGAGAGAACCCAGTGATGCTGCAGCTCACCGACCTCCAGCGGCAGGGCCTCGGCGATGAGGAGAGCGGCGGCACGGGGTTCTCGCCGCTGCCGCTGTTCACGGACCGGTCGCCCCCGCAGTCGCGGGAGGAGAAGGACGGCGGCTTCAAGTCGCCCAATGGCACGGTAGGATCCTTTTTCATCGTTGTTCTATCTCTGCCGTTCTTAACTTTTCTAGTCGAATTTTCCATTGACATGGATTCGTTTTGTGCGGGCGCGTTCGTGCATGCAGGGAGGTGACCATGCTGAACCTCGACTTCCTCGCCGAGCACGGCCTGCAGTGGTGGATCGTGCGCCTCTCCTTCAAGGTAGTATCGCCCCCCTAAATTTCTCCCCTCGTCCCGGAATGGAGTAATTAGTAATGGATTGTTCATTTAGATTACAAGCCACACGTCCAAACAAAGGCTGGCTGGCTGGTTGGCGGTCCTACCTTGCCGAGCTGGTGAATTAAGAAGTACATGACGGTACACCAAGAGCAGTAACACCTGGCTCTGGCTGGGTGGGTGCCGAACCGACGAGTGGTTAGTTGATGCCGAGTGAGGTGCGCCAACTTGGTAGCTTCAAACGCAAGCAAAGTTTGGAGTATTCGGTTTCTGGTCAGAGTTAGTAGTAGTAGTAGCCATGCTGGTCAGCCAGCCGTGACCATTTATGTTCTTGGCTGCGTGATGGAGGGCCTTTCGGAGAGGCAAAACGGGGTAGATATGATCGTGTAGTTTTGGTCCAGTGCTGTGACGGTTGTGGTGTGAGAGGAACCAGGAATTTCTCCTGAATCAAATCAGGTAAAAAGTGATACGTTATTTCTCGTCAGAGGTCCCGCTGGATTGGAAGCCATGTGATTAGCTTAAAAGAACAAATTGTAGTAGCAGACGAGTTATTTTTCTTGGATCCAACAGGGGAACCAGTCTAGTCATTCAAATCAGCACAGTCAAATTAACAACCAAAGCTGATTCAGCAAATAGAAAACTTACTCGGTTATACTGTATTTTACTAGGTATAGGTGGAAACACCATCACCCCGCAATCAACCGCGGCGAGTAGGGACATGTGTCCACCACTTTACCGAGTGTATTTTGTTGGATACTCAAAAAAGCGGAGGTTATGTCGAGTGTTCTCCTATACCGGGTGCTTTTCTCGCCACCTGGTTTAGGCTGGTTACTTTACCAAGTGTTTGTTAAAATACATTTGGCAAACATTCCAGTAGTCAATAAAACATCGACTCTGCTAGTAAGAACATGTTCAGTCTGTAGTCTCCTGCATTTTGTATGAGTGTGAGATTTATGATTTTGAGTTGCACGATGTTTCATAGAAGCTTGTGCCATGGGCCATGCGGCTACTACTTGTATTCGCATGTTTCATATACTTCACAAATTCATGAATATACTTCACATGTATTTGTCCAGTAGAATATACTTCACAAGTAGCATCTACTTGTGAAGCAGAATATACTTCACAAGTAGCATAATAGCTGTGTAACTCCGATTGTTGTGCAGGCAAGTCTGAGAATATTCAGTCTTAACTATCCTTCCTAAATTTTCAAGGATAATTCTCCGGTTGCTAGCTCATATATTTGCAAGGGTAATTCTAGGAAGAAAATTTGGCCTGAAGCGAAAGCAGAATATACTTCACAAATTCTTGAATATACTTCACATGTATTTGTCCAGTGCGTGCTTTTACATACAGTGGTTATGTTTGAACCAGTGTATTTGTCCAGCTAGGCCGCTAACTTGTCTTGCCGATGCACAAATTGTCTACATTTCCTCTCCTTGGGGGGTTTTGCCGGTTTGGCACCATAAAAAGCAGGACAATTGTAGTGCAGATAAGATTAATAAGATGACTCTGCCTGTTATGGTGTAGAAAAAAAAACTGGTAGAGGTTTCCTGCTGTTGTTTCGCGTCGGGCTCTAATTCGGTTTGCTGCTGCTGTTTATTTCTGGTGGTGTAGGCTCGCGGTGAAGAAGAGCAAGGCCGAGAAGGACTCCAACAAGCCCAAGCACCCCCCGAGCGCCTTCTTCGTCTTCATGTGAGTTCCCAGGCTCGGCACTTCGTTGCTCATGGTTCGATTCGCCTTGTTTTCCTCTGGTGTGGTGTGGCGTCGCATCCTGACCGAGGATTTGCTCATGGTAATTTCTGTGTTCGATCATAGTCATGCACTTACTTGGGTTTGAGTTAAGATCATTTCAGTGAGCATTGTTGAATTTCATTGATCTGTAAGATCTGATTCGTTGGCTTTCCTAGTGACATTACTTGTACAGTGAATGGTAGCAAGGGCCAACACTAAATTGCTGCTCGCTACAGCAGACAATTACAGATATTAGAAAGAGATGTTTCTAATTATAGTTTACAACAGCTCCAATCAGCATAAGTTTAGCATTTTCGTTTGACTGCGCTAAAGTGTGGTCATACTACAATGCTTGTTACACATGAATCAGCTAAGCAGAGTATTACCGTCGTACTTCTGTATTGCTCTCTTTAATAATATTGCATCATCAGCCTGCATGTATCATCTCCTTTTGGTCATGAGGATAAGGACATTTCCTTTCTCCCCTGGCTTAAAAGAATGGGAGTTTGTGAGGGAGGTTCTCTCACTGTATGTGAACACCGGTCTGATGTTACGCAAATGTTTTTTTATGACGTGAGGGAAGAGCTACTGATTTCTAACCATGCTTCCTGAATACCTAATATAGAGCTCCGTAACTGGTATTGTTTATCTGATAATCCATGGCCTATTTGATAAGATAGTTGAAAATTTGAATAGCTAGTGCTGCTAAGTCTCTTATAGTTTTAGAAACACATGATTGTATCTATCCTGTACTGTTAATCCTGAAGATAAAGCTCATATGTATATGAAATGCCTGGTTCACTGAGCTCTTATAGTTTCAATATATTTTCATTGTAGAATGAAAGCATAAATGGCCATTACGAAAATGCATCCTTCATGTGTGCTGATGTTTTATATTTGTTTCTGATGTTTTTATATTTGTTTCCTTTTGATTGATTCATGTGCAGTGTAATGTTCTTGTAGGTTGACAAGTTGTGCCATCTCGAGCATTTTTCATAGGAGAGTGAATGAAGTCCATTGTAATATTGGGATAGTAGCATATGTGCCATTGTTTTATTGTGCAATGTTGTGCGTTCTTGCTATATTCATGTGTAAGGAAATGTATTCATGAGATGAGTTATTGTATTATGTAAACCTGGGAGATATATTATGTGATGTTATATGATGGATGATTTTAATTCGATTTGTAGTTTTCTTGATTTGAATATGAAATAGTGTTGGATTTAATGTTGGACCAATAATTGGGTTGAAAAGGCCCAACAAATAGAAATAAAACTAAGTTTTGAACAAAAAGTTCCTGAATTCAAAAATGAAAAAAAGGCCAAAACTGATAGTGGACCAAATTTATTTGGGCATTAAAAGGCCAGGGCCCAAATTAGAATGATAATTTTTTTTTAAAAAACTAAAGTGGCTGAAAATAGGCCAAGGCCCAAAAGAAGCCCAATAAGAAAAGCCAAAAAAAAATAAAACGAGCCAATGTGATCAATTGAAATGGGTTGGGCTGATTTCAGCCATGACGTTTTGATTTCGTCGTAATTTTGCCACGTAGGACTGCCATGTAGGACTGGGTTTGATTGTCAGCGATGATTTAGGATCGTCGTAAAGGTTACGACAATCCAGGAATCGTCGTAAAGTTACGACGATTTTGACCAAAACGTCGTTGCTGTTCATTTCTGACGCTCCGTTTTCGACGCTTGGTTTTTCGTCGTGCGATCGTCGTAAATGAAAAACCATGACGATGTAGCGACGAAAAAATAGCGTCATGTACTAGCATATTCCTTGTAGTGTATCAATTGCTCGACAGTAATTTGTTCACCCACCATGATATTTGCTATTTTGAGAGAAGCCTCTAGTGAACACTATGGCCCCCAGGGTCTACTCCACACCATATTTTCAGCCTTACACTTTTTTACTTCGTTGCACTGTCCGCCTTCACATCTCACTTTGCAAACAATCTTGAAGGGATTGACAACCCCTTTGAAGCGTTGGGTGCAAGCTTGTTTGTGTTTGCGCAGGTACTTTGGACTTGACGAGACCCTCCTTCTGGATCGATACCTTGGTTCTCAAACTGAGGGAAATACTTACTGCTCCTGTGCGGCATCACCCTTTCCTCTTCAAGGGAAAAACCAACGCAAGCCCAGTCTCCGTCAACGTGTCAATTTCTGGCGCTGTTGTTTGAGAAGTAGCAGAAGGATTTCTGGCGCCGTTGCCGGGGAGGATGATCAAGTCAAGAACTCATCGAAGTAGGTGTCGCCAACTCATCTCTTGCATTTACTTTGTTTGCCAGTTGCCTCTCGTTTTCCTCTCCCCCAATTCACCAATTTGCCTTTTTTGTTTGCCTTTTCCGTTCACCTTTTTGTTCTCCCCTTTTTCTCGCCTGCTCTTTGTTTGCTTGTGTGCTTGCTTGCTTGATGAAGTCACCATGAACGAAAACACCAAACTTTGTGACTTCTTGAATACTAATGATAATGATTTTATTAATACTCCGATTGCTCCTGCCACTAGTGCGGAGTCATACGAAATCAATGCCGCTTTGTTGAATCTTGTTATGAAAGAGCAATTCTCTAGCCTTCCTAGTGAATATGCCACATCCCATCTCAATACCTTCATTGATCTTTTCAATATCCAAAAGAAAAAAGATGTGGATAATTACGTGATTAAATTGAAGCCTTTTCCTTTCTCGTTGCGAGATCGCGCAAAAACTTGGTTTTCTTCTTTTCCCAAAAATAGTATCGATTCTTGGGATAAGTGCAAAGATGCTTATATATCCAAGTATTTTCCGCTGTCTAAGATCATGTCTCTCCATAATGATATCATGAATTTCAAGCAACTTGATCATGAACATGTTCCACAATCTTGTGAGAGAATGAAATTAATGATTAGAAATTGTCCCGCTCATGGCTTGAGTCTTTGGATGATTATTCAAATCTTTTACGCTGGCTTGAATTTCGCTTCTAGAAATATCTTGGACTCCGCCTCAGGTGGAACGTTCATGGAAGTCACGTTAGGGAAAGCCACAAAGCTCTTATACAACATCATGACAAACTACTCTCAGTGGCACACTGAAAGGTCACCTACTAGTAAGAAGGTACACGCTATAGAAGAAATTAACTCGTTGAGTGCTAAGATGGATGAGTTAATGAATTTGGTTGCTAGTAGAAGTGCTCCTTTGGATCCTAATGATATGCCCTTGTCTTCTTTGATTGAGAGTAGCAACACTAGCTTGGACGTTAATTTTGTTGGTAGGAATAACTTTGGCAACAATAATGCTTTTAGAGGAAACTATGTTCCTAGGCCTTTTCCTAGTAACTCTTCTAATAACTTTGGCAACTCCTACAACAATATGATGGAAATTACAATAGATTACCCTTTATCTAGAGAGTAATATCAAAGAGTTCATCAACTCTCAAAAGATTTTTCAATGCATCCACAGAGGAAAAGATACTCAAAATTGACGATTTGGCAAAGAACGTTGATAGAATGTCTAGTGATGTTGATGCTTTGAAAGTTAGATGTGCTCCTCCCGAAATCAACATGGATGAAACTTTGAAAGCTATGTGTGTTTCCATGATTGAGAGCCAAGAAAGAACCGCCCAAATTCGTGCTAGACATGAATGGCTTAAAAAGGAGTGTTCTCGTGATGAGAATCACGAAGATCTTAAAGTGCTTGGTGTGACTCCCATTTAATCTTTGTTTTCTCGTGTCAAACCTAATGATTATGGGGCTGGATATGAATCCACTTTGGTTGAAAAGTGCCCCAATGATTCGGAGTCCATCTATCTTGATGCTAAAAGCATTGAAAGTGGAGTAGAAGATGTAAAAACTTTTAGTAGTAATGAAATTACTACCGTGGATTTCAAGGAATTCAATTATGATAGTTTCTCCTTGATTGAATGCATTTCTTTGATGCAATCCATGTTAAACTCTCCACACGCTTATAGCCAAAAAAAGGCCTTTACCGATCATATCGTCGAAGCTATGTTAAAATCTCTTGAAGAGAAACTTGAATTGGAAGTCTCTCTATCCCTAGAAAGCTTCATTATGAGTGGGAACCTACCATCAAAATCAAAATCGAAAACTACGAATGCAATGCTTTGTGTGATTTGGGTGCTAGTGTTTCTGCGATTCCAAAGTCTTTATGTGATGTTCTGGGTTTTAATGAGATTGAAGAGTGTTCTCTTAATTTGCGTCTTGCTGATTCTAGTGTCAAGAAACCCATGGGAAGGATCAATAATGTTCTTATTATTGCAAATAGGAACTATGTACCCGTGGATTTCATTGTGCTTGACATTGATTGCAATCCTACATGCCCTATTATTCTTGGTAGACCTTTCCTAAGGACTATCGGTGCTATCATCGATATGAAGGAAGGGAATATTAGATTTCAATTTTCTTTAAATAAGGGCATGGAACACTTTCCTACAAATAAAATAAGATTGCCTTATGAATCCATGATGAGGGCCACTAATGGTTTGAGCACCAAAGACGACGATACGTGATTTTATCGCTTTTATGCCTAGCTAAGGGCGTTAAACAATAGCGCTTGTTGGGAGGCAACCGAATGAATTTATCTTTTTCTTTCTGTTTTGTTGCGTCCATACTTTCATAATTCTGTTGTGATTGTGTTTTTTGTGTTTATTTTTGTGTTTGAGACAAGCAAAACCTTTATGACTAGTCTTGGTAATGGTTGTTTGATCCTGCTGGAAAAAGACATAAACTTTTCGCTCACGAGATGATTTTTCATTTTTATTCAGAAATATATTTTGAGTTGATTATTTTTTCTGCTGGTATATATGCTTTTTTCCAGGCCTTCGTAATTTTTCAGATTTTTTGAGGTAGCAGAAGTATCCGAAGTATACAGATTGCTACAGACTGGTCTGTTTTTGACAGATTCTGTTTTTGTTGAGTTGGTTGCTTGTTTTGATGAAACTATGGTTAGTATCGGGGGGTACTAGCCATGGAAAAGTGAGAATACAGTAGCCCAACATCAATATAGATAGAATTCAACTTTGCTACAGTACCAAAAGAAGTGGTAGTTTGTTTTCTTGTGCTAATGTTATTACGAGTTTCTGTTTAAGTTTTGTGTTGTGATGTTTTCAAGTTTTGGGTGATGTTCTCATGACGGCGAGATAAGGAGTGGAAAGAGCTCAAGCTTGGGGATGCCCAAGGCATCCCAAGCCAAATTAAAGGACACCAAAAAGCCTAAGCTTGGGGGTGCCCCGGGAAGGCATCCCCTCTTTCGTCTTCAATCCATCGGTAACATTACTTGGAGCTATATTTTTATTCACCACATGATATGTGTTTTGCTTGGAGCGTCTTGTATGTTAGGAGTCTTTTATTTTTGTTGTGTCACAATCATCCTTGCTGCACACTTTTTGAGAGAGAGACATGCACTCGTCGTGATTTTGCTAGAATGCTCATAGTGCTTCCTTATATCTTTTGAGCTAGATACTTTTGCTCATAGTGCTTCACTTATATCTTTTGAGCTAGATACTTTTGCTCTTGTGCTTCACTTATATCTTTTAGAGCACGGCGGTGCGTGACTTGGTAGTTGGCTTATGCTATGAAAGTAGTCCCAAAGGTGATAGGTACCTAAAGAGGATGCAAAAACCTCCATCTTCATGTGCATTGAATAGAAAGAGAAGTTTTGATTCCTCTCAATTAGTTTTGAGACATGGATTCGGTAATATTAAGAGCTATGTTAGTAGGGTGTTGTGAATCTAGAAATACTTGTGTTGAAGTTAATGATTCCCGTAGCATGCACGTATGGTGAACCGCTATGTTAGGAAGTCGGAGCATAATTGATCTATTGATTGTCATTCTTTGTGTTGAGGTCGGGATCGCGCGATGGTTTACACCTACCAACCCTTCCCCTCGGAGTATGCATTTAGCACTTTGTTTCGATTTCTAATAAAAACTTTCGCAACAAGTATGTGAGTTCTTCATGACTAATGTGAGTCCATGGTATAGATGCACTTTCACCTTCCACCATTGCTAGCCTCTCTAGTACCGCGCAATTCTCGCCGGTGCACAAACCCACAAAATTCCTTCCTCAAAACAACCACCATACCTACCTACTATGGCATTTTCATAGCCATTCCGAGATATATTGCCATGCAACTCCCACCGTTCTGTCTCATGACTTGTGTCGTCACTCTCATATTGCCATTGCATGATCGTAAGATAGCTAGCGAGATGTTTCAACGTCATACGCCATGCTAGATCGTTGCACATCCCAGTACACTGCTGGAGGCATTTCCTATGGAGTCATCATTGTGATTTTTGAGCTGTGAGTAAATAAAAGTGTGATGATCATCATTATTAGAGCATTGTCCCATGTGAGGAATAAAAAAAGAGGCCAAAGAGCCCAAAAACAAAAAAAGGGAGAAAGAAAAAGAAAAAAAAGAGGCCTAAGAGCCCAAATGAAAAAAAGAAAAGAGAGAAAAAGAGAGAAGGGGCAATGCTATTATCTTTTTCCACACTTGTGGTTCATAATAGCACCATGTTCTTCATGTTTGAGAGCTTCTTGCTTCATCACTACCATATGCTAGTGGGAATCTTCATTATATAACTTGGGTTGTATATTCCAATGATGGGCTGCCTCAAAATTGCCCTAGGTCTTCATGAGCAAGCAAGTTGGATGCACACCCACTAGTTCTCCTTTTGATCTTTGACATACTTATAGCTCTAGTGCATCTCTCGTATGGCAATCCCTACTCATTCACATTGATATCTATTAATGGGCATCTCCATAACCCTTTGATATGCCGAGTCAATGTGACCATCTCCTCCTTTTTGTCTCATAACCACCACCACACTCTACTCCACCTATAGTGCTATATCCATGGCTCGTACTCATGTATTGCGTGATAGTTATAAAAAGTTTGAGAAAGAAAGAGTGCGAAAATAATTACTTGGCCAATTCCGGGGTTGTGCATGATTTACATTAGTTGTGTGAGGGTGATGGAGCATAGCCACACTATATGATTATGTAGGGATAACTTTCCTTGGCCTTGTTATTTTGAAAGTTCATGATTACCTTACTAGTTTGCTTGAAGTATTATTGTTTTCATGTCAATAGCAAACTATTGTTTTGAATCTTACGGATCTAAACATTCATGTCACGTGAAAGAAGTTGCAAAGGACAACTATGCTAGGTAGCATTCCACATCAAAAATTCATTCTTTATCACTTCCCTACTCGAGGACGAGAAGGAGTTAAGCTTGGTGATGCTTGATACGTCTCCAACGTATCTATAATTTTTGATGGTTTCATGCTATTATCTTGTCAAACTTTGGACGTTATGCATGCCTTTTATATATTTTTTGGGACTAACTTGTTAACTCAGTGCCAAGTGCCAGTTCCTGTTTTTCCATGTTTTTGACCCCTTTCAGAGGAGATTTTGAAACGAAGTCCAAACGGAAGAAAATCCCCGAAAAGATTTTTTCCAGAACGGAAGAAGATCGGGGAGCTTGAGAGCCAAGGCAGGGGGAGCCTTAGGGGCCCCATAAGCCCCCACCCGGCGGCCAGGGGGAGGCCGCGGCCCACAGGCTTGTGGGCCCCCTGGGCGCCCTCTGACCTAGGGGTTGCGCCTATAAATTCCTTCAAAATCCCAAAAAAATCAGGAGATCATCAAAAGTACTTTTCCACCGCCGCAAGCTTCTGTCTCCGCAAGATCCCATCTGGGGCACGTTCTGGTGCCCTGCCGGAGGGGAGATTCGGATACGGAGGGCTTCTTCATCAACACCATGACCTCTCCGATGATGCGTGAGTAGTTCATCATAGACCTACGGGTCTATAGCTAGTAACTAGATTGCTTCTTCTCTCTCTTGGATCTTCAATACAAAGTTCTCCATGATCTTCATGGAGATCTATCCGATGTAATCTTCTTTTGCGGTGTGTTTGTCGAGATCCGATGAATTGTGGATTTATGATCAGATTATCTATGAATCTTATTTGAGTTTCTTCTGATCTCTCTTATGCATGATTTCATATCCTTGTAATTCTCTTCGAGTTGTGGGTTTTGTCTGGCCAACTAGATATATGATTCTTGCAATGGGAGAAGTGCTTGGTTTTGGTTTCATACCGTTCGGTGACCTCACCCAGTGACAGAAGGGGTAGCGAGGCACACATCTTGTTGTTGGCATCAAGGGTAAAAAGATGGGGTTTTCATCATTGGTTTGAGATTATCCCTCTACATCATGTCATCTTGCTTAAGGCGTTACTCCGTTCGTCATGAACTCAATACACTAGATGCATGTTGGATAGCGGTCGATGTGTGGAGTAATAGTAGTAGATGCAGAAAGTATCGGTCTACTTGTCTCGGACGTGATGGTTGTATGTATGATCATTGCCTTGGATATCGTCATGACTTTGTGTGGTTCTATCAATTGCTCGACAGTAATTCGTTCACCCACCGTGATATTTTCTATTTTGAGAGAAGCCTCTAGTGAACACTATGGCCCCCAGGGTCTACTCCACACCATATTTTCAGCCTTACACTTTTTACTTCGTTGCACTTTCCGCCTTCAGATCTCACTTTGCAAACAATCTTGAAGGGATTGACAACCCCTTTGAAGCGTTGGGTGCAAGATTGTTTGTGTTTGCGCAGGTACTCTGGACTTGACGAGACCCTGCTTCTGGATCGATATCTTGGTTTTCAAACTGAGGGAAATACTTACTGCTCCTGTGCTGCATCACCCTTTCCTCTTCAAGGGAAAAACCAACGCAAGCCCAATCTCCGTCAATGTGTCAATTTCTGGCACTGTTGTTTGAGAAGTAGCATCGCCCTGCCACTCCACGCCTTCGCCGTCGAGCCGTCTCTCTAGCACTCCTCGTCATTGCGACGCACGTCGCCCTGTCGTCCTTCTCCTCGCTGTCGCCGGCGTCGTCGCCTTGCCACTCCTCGCCGCCGCCGTCGCCCTACCACTCCTCCCAGTCACCATCGCCTCGCCGGTGAGCCTCTCTCCTCTCCTCTCTCGATCAATCATAGATCGTGCATGTAATTTACTACATACGTACGTAGATGCTTAATTAGCTAGTACGTTTTGTAGATTATTACATAATTTGTAGATTAGGTAGATGCTTAATTAGTACGTTTTGTAATTTAGTACGTTTTGTAGATTAGCTAGGTTAGTGTTGAATAGGTTATTTGTGTTATCTTTGTGTTTTGTAAATTTGTGTTATTGGGGTTAGGTAGTTAATTAGTGTTAATTAATAGGTTTGTGTGAGCTAGTTTAGGGTTATGTAAATTTAAATAAGTTAGTTTAGGGCCTTTTAGTTTAGGTCATAGTTAGTGTTTAAGCATATACAAATTAATCTACAATCTACAAATATCACTTAAATCACTACAAAAATCACTTAAGCATATAAATGCTTAAGTGATATTTGTAAATTTTAGAATATTTGTAGATTGTAGATTGTACATGTTTAAGTGATTTTTTTAGGTGTAGGTTAAGCTAGAGAAACAACATTATTAGCTAGTGTTAATAATGCATTTATCAAGAGTGCCACATTATGTATGTGCACAAGTTGATTCAATTGTTTTGATCTCATCTATGTAACCTAGCTAGCTAGATTCTATATGTCACGTTGTGTGTCAAAGTATTGAAGAAATCCATGGCTTCATCATTACCTGGTAGTAACAGACGCATGGTGCTATCAAGCTCTCGAAAGTTGTTTTGAAACGGAGTTCCTCATAGAATAATTCGCTTTTTGGTACGAAGTTCAACAAAGTCCTTCCAAATAGCAATATTCGGATGGCTCTTTTTGAACTGCGTACCAAAAAGCTAATTATCCTATTCGGAATTCCGTTACAAAACAACTTTGTACAGCTTCATAGCATCATGCGCCTCTTACTACTAGGTAATGATGAAGTCATGGTCCATGACTTCAACATTACCTGGTAGTAACAGACGCATGCGCTATAAAGCTTTAGAAAGTTGTTTTGGAACGGAGTTCCTGATAGAATAATTCACTTTTTGGTACAAAGTTGAGCAAAGTCCTTCCAAATAGCGATATTCGGATGGCTCTTTTTGAACTGCGTACCAAAAAGCTAATTATCCTATTCGGAATTCCGTTACAAAACAACTTTGTAAAGCTTCATAGCATCATGCGCCTATTACTACTAGGTAATGATAAAGTCATGGTTTTCTTTAATCCTTTGACAGTAGACAATGTGACATATAGAAGAAGGGTAGATGAGATCAATAAAAATATGGATCACTTTCTACACATCCAAAATGTCGCCATTTTGTTAAATCCCTTAAAGGTTAAGAGAATCCCTTAGACATATTTTAGATTATAGATTCACTCATTTTGCTCCGTATGTAGTTTCTTGATGAAATCTTGAAAAGATCTTATATTTTGGAACGGAGGGAGTACAAGTTGAGAAAAGTTTATTAAGTAGTAGGAATTTAAATAGTAGGACATGTGATGCCCGGCCCGCATCCTCGTCGTCGACTCAATGGCGACCACCTGCTTGATAGGCGCCAGCATGTGCGGGACTGGGCTCCGCCGGGTTGGCACTGGGAGGAGTTACCTTCTGGGGCGCGCAGCTTGGTGAGGAACCAGGCTCCCGTTGTCGACTTGGAGCTTCTTTGGTGGCGGTTGCGGGGCCACTTTCGGTGCCTAGGTTGCCAGCACCCGAGGAGGACGTACGTCGCCGTGTCAGCGAGGAGGACAAGCACGTTCGTCGCTACATGGAGGCGTTGGATGCCAGGTTCTCCAGTACCTGGCAGGTTCTTTAGGGATCCATGATCCGGTGATGGTCCCTGCTCTTTGGGTGTCCACCGTCCGCGCCTCAGTACAACGACGGCTCTTTGTTGGTTGATCAGTTATATATTTTTCGATGTATTAATGTATTTGAGAGATGTATTATTTATGTATTCTAGATTATATATTCGGTAATATTAAGTGGATTATTCGATGATGCATTAATTAAGTGGATTATTCGATGATGTTTAATTAATTTGTATATACTATGGATCCAATACACGGCAGAGACGAATATCAGGAAGACGTGATGCATGGTGTCATCCGCGGGGATGATATTTTAGTCCGCGATGTTGATGACACCAATCAGTTTCTGAAC
Organism: Hordeum vulgare subsp. vulgare; assembly: GCF_904849725.1. Lineage (NCBI taxonomy): Eukaryota > Viridiplantae > Streptophyta > Magnoliopsida > Poales > Poaceae > Hordeum > Hordeum vulgare. Next base: position 565,635,831 of record NC_058521.1, read on the forward strand.
GAGTCCGGTGAGGGAGATGAGTCTCTCAACACATGAGGTAGAAGCTCCGGTGAGGTAGACGCCCACGCCTCGGGCGAGGGAGGAATCGACGGCTCCAATGAAGAAGAAGCCGACGAGGGAGAAGCCTACCGCTCCAGCGAGGTGCATATATATATATATATTAATAAATTAATCCTCTATTGTCTATATACATATATTAACGCTCTTTATTTTAGCCCTCCGGATCGAGAAAATCTTCAGTACGGACGAAACAAGGCCCAACCAAGAAGCTGGATGACGGTGAGAGATACAGGATCGAAACAGTCTCAAATGTCGGGCAACCAATTGCTCCCACATATGTAAAGCGGAAGTTTGTGAAAGCATGCACAGTTGTTGTTAGGGACCACATCCCTATCACCACTCGAGAATGGATTAAGCCAAGAGAGGAACGAGTCTCATATGTCGGCACAACAGCCAAAGAAAACCTTTGGAGAAATCTCATGCTTCATTTCACCCTGCAGGCGCCAGAGTTGGATCGAGATGAGGAGGAGCCAAATGAGGAGGAAATGAAGAGGCGAAAAGAGGCCCTAGAGAAAAAAGTCAAGGAGTGGGCTCTTAAGAAGATGGACTATCTATTCAGGGGCTGGAAAAAAAGATTGCACCCGGATTTTATCTTGAAAGGTAAGACTCCAGATTTCGATCACGGGTATGAGAAGATAAAAGACCACTGTGACGAATTTGTGGCGTACAAGAAATAGGAGGACGCCTTGAAATAGTCTGCAACAAATAGGATGAATGCAGGTAAGAAGAAGTACCACCATATTATGGGGCGTGGTGGCTACGGCGGTAAGATGGCTAAGTGGGAAGCACTTGACGCATCATTTCTGGAAAAAATATCACTCCAGAGCCCTTAAGATGGCTCGAACGGGGAAGAAACTGGTTTTACGGGCATGTGGGCTTGTTGGATGAAGAAGAGAAGGCAATATATAACCAAAGACACAAAGATAATCCCCTACCCATCTACGAGATGAGACGTGCAGTACAGGATGTTGAAGAGTGTTGGGGAACGTCGCATGGGAAACAAAAATTTTCCTACGCGCACGAAGACCTATCATGGTGATGTCCATCTACGAGAGGGGATGAGTGATCTACAGACCCTCGTAGACCGTACAGCAGAAGCGTTAGTGAACGCGGTTGATGTAGTGGAACGTGCTCACGTCCCTCGATCCTCCCCGCGAACAATCCCGCGATCAGTCCCACGATCTAGTACCGAACGGATGGCACCTCCGCGTTCAGCACACGTACAGCTCGACGATGAACTCGGCCTTCTTGATCCAGCAAGATATACGGAGAGGTAGAAGAGTTCTCCGGCAGCGTGACGGCGCTCCAGAGGTTGGTGATGACCTTGTCTCAGCAGGGCTCCGCCCGAGCTCCGCAGAAACGCGATCTAGAGGAAAAACCGTGGAGGTATGTGGTCGGGCTGCCGTGGAAAAGTCGTCTCAAATCAGCCCTAAAACCTCCGTATATATAGGTGGGAGAGGGGGGGACCTTGCCTTGGGGCTCAAGGATCCCCAAGGGGGTCGGCCGAGCCAAAGGGGGGAAGGACTCCCCCCCAAACCGAGTCCTACTTGGTTTGGATGGTGGAGTCCTTCTTTCCTTTCCCACCTCCTCCTTTTTTTTTCTTTTCTCTTTGATTTTTCTTCCAATGCCCATAGGGCCCTTTTGGGCTGTCCCACCAGCCCACTAAGGGCTGGTGCACCACCCTCAAGGCCTATGGGCTTCCCCTGGGTGAGTTGCCCCCCCGGTGAACTCCCGGAACCCATTCGTCATTCCCGGTACATTCCCGGTAACTCCGAAAACCTTCCGGTAATCAAATGAGGTTATCCTATATATCAATCTTCGTTTCCGGACCATTCCGGAAACCCTCGTGACGTCCGTGATCTCATCCGGGACTCCAAACAACATTCGGTAACCAACCATATAACTCAAATACGCATAAAACAACGTCGAACCTTAAGTGTGCAGACCCTGCGGGTTCGAGAACTATGCAGACATGACCCGAGAGACTCCTCGGTCAATATCCAATAGCGGGACCTGGATGCCCATATTGGATCCTACATATTCTACGAAGATCTTATCGCTTGAACCTCAGTGCCAAGGATTCATATAATCCCGTATGTCATTCCCTTTGTCCTTCGGTATGTTACTTGCCCGAGATTCGATCGTCAGTATCCGCATACCTATTTCAATCTCGTTTACCGGCCAGTCTCTTTACTCGTTCCATAATACAAGATCCCGCAACTTACACTAAGTTACATTGCTTGCAAGGCTTGTGTGTGATGTTGTATTACCGAGTGGGCCCCGAGATACCTCCCCGTCACACGGAGTGACAAATCCCAGTCTTGATCCATACTAACTCAACGAACACCTTCGGAGATACCTGTAGAGCATCTTTATAGTCACCCAGTTATGTTGCGACGTTTGATACACACAAAGTATTCCTCCGGTGTTAGTGAGTTATACGATCTCATGGTCATAGGAACAAATACTTGACACGCAGAAAATAGTAGCAACAAAATGACACGATCAACATGCTACGTCTATTAGTTTGGGTCTAGTCCATCACGTGATTCTCCTAATGACGTGATCTAGTTATCAAGCAACAACACCTTGTTCATAATCAAAAGACACTGACTATCTTTGATCAACTGGCTAGCCAACTAGAGGCTTGCTAGGGACAGTGTTTTGTCTATGTATACACACATGTAAATGAGTCTTCATTCAATACAATTATAGCATGGATAATAAACGATTATCTTGATACAGGAATTATAATAATAACTATATTTATTATTGCCTCTAGGGCATAATTCCAACAGTCTCCCACTTGCACTAGAGTCAATAATCTAGCCCTCACATCATCATGCGAATTACATTGTAATAAATCTAACACCCATACAGCTCTGGTGTTGATCATGCTTTGGCCGTGGAAGAGGTTTAGTCAGCGGGTCTGCTACATTCAGATCCGTGTGCACTTTGCATATATTTACGTCCTCCCCTTCGACGTAGTCGCGGATGAGGTTGAAGCGTCGTTTGATGTGTCTGGACTTCTTGTGAAACTGTGGTTCCTTTGCTAAGGCAATGCCACCCGTGTTGTCACAGAACAAGGTTATTGGATTCAGTGCGCTTGGCACCACTCCAAGATCCGTCATGAACTGCTTCATCCAGACACCCTCCTTAGCCGCCTCCGAGGCAGCCATGTACTCCGCTTCACATGTAGAATCTGCTACGACGCTTTGCTTGGAACTGCACCAGCTTACCGCACCCCCATTAAGAATAAATACGTATCCGGTTTGTGACTCAGAGTCGTCCGAATATGTGCCAAAGCTTGCATCGACGTAACCTTTTACGGCGAGCTCTTCGTCACCTCCATACACGAGACACATCTCCTTAGTCCTTTTCAGGTACTTCAAGATATTCTTGACCGCCGTCCAGTGATCCACTCCTGGATTACTCTGGAACCTACCTGCCATACTTATGGCCAGGCTAACGTCCGGTCTAGTGCACAACATTGCATAGATGATAGAGCCTATGGCTGAAGCATAGGGGACGGAGCGCATATGCTCTCTATCCTCATCAGTTGCTGGGCACTGAGTCTTACTCCATCTCGTAGTTTGTAAAACTGGCAAGAACCCCTTCTTGGACTGTTCCATTTTGAACCTCTTCAAAACTTTATCAAGGTATGTGCTTTGTGAAAGTCCTATTAGGCGTTTTGATCTATCCCTATAGATCTTAATGCCTAGAATGTAAGCAGCTTCTCCTAGGTCCTTCATATAGAAACTTTTATTCAATTAACCCTTTATGCTCTCCAAAAACTCTACGTTGTTTCCAATCAACAATATGTCATCCACATATAATGTTAGAAACGCCACAGAGCTCCCACTCACTTTCTTGTAAATACAAGATTCTCCAACCACTTGTATAAACCCAAATGCTTTGATCACCTCATCAAAGCGTTTGTTCCAACTCCGAGATGCTTGCACCAGTCCATAAATGGATCGCTGGAGCTTGCACACCTTGTTAGCATTCTTAGGATCGACAAAACCTTCGGGTTGCATCATATACAATTCTTCCTTAAGGAAATCGTTAAGGAACGCCGTTTTGACATCCATCTGCCAGATTTCATAATCAAAAAATGCAGCTATTGCTAACATGATTCTGACGGACTTAAGCATCGCTACGGGTGAGAATGTCTCATCGTAGTCAACTCCTTGAACTTGTGAAAAACCCTTTGCCACAAGTCGAGCTTTATAAACGGTCACATTTCCGTCAGCGTCCGTCTTCCTCTTAAAGATCCATTTGTTCTGAATAGCCTTGCGGCCCTTAGGCAGTACCTCCAAAGTCCACACTTTGTTCTCATACATGGATCCTATCTCGGACTTCATGGCTTCTAGCTATTTGTTGGAATCTGGGCCCACCATTGCTTCTTCATAATTTGCAGGTTCATTGTTGTCCAACAACATGATTGATAAGACGGGATTACCGTACCACTCTGGAGCAGCACGTGGTCTCGTCGACCTGCATGGTTCGATAGAAACTTGAACCGGAGTTTCATGATCATCATCATTAATTTCCTCCTCAACCAGCGTCCAAACGACAGAGGTTTCCCCTTGCCCTACGCCACCATCCAGAGGGATGAGAGGTTCGACAACCTCGTCAAGTTCTATCTTCCTCCCACTCAATTCTCTCGAGAGAAACTCCTTCTCGAGAAAAACTCCGTTTTTAGCAACAAACACTTTGCCCTCGGATTTGAGATAGAAGGTGTACCCAACTGTCTCTTTTGGGTACCCTATGAAGACGCACTTTTCCGCTTTGGGTTCCAGCTTTTCAGGCTGAAGCTTTTTGACATAAGCATCACATCCCCAAACTTTAAGAAACGACAACTTTGGCCTTTTGCCATACCACAGTTCGTATGGTGTCGTCTCAACAGATTTTGATGGTGCCCTATTTAAAGTGAATGCAGCTGTTTCTAATGCATAACCCCAAAACGATAACGGCAAATCGGTAAGAGACATCATAGATCGCACCATCTCTAATAAAGTACGATTACGACGTTCGGACACACCATTACGCTGTGGTGTTCCAGGCGGTGTTAACTGTGAAACAATTCCACATTGTCTTAAGTGAGCACCAAACTCGAAACTCAGATATTCACCCCCACGATCAGACCGTAGGAACTTGATCTTCTTGTTACGATGATTTTCAACTTCACTCTAAAATTGTTTGAACTTTTCAAATGTTTCACCCTTGTGCTTCATTAATTAGACATAACCATATCTACTCAAATCGTCACTGAAGGTGAGAAAATAACGATATCCGCCGCGTGCCTCTACGCTCATCGGACCACACACATCGGTATGTATGATTTCCAACAAGTCACTTGCACGCTCCATTGTTCCGGAGAACGGAGTTTTCGTCATCTTGCCCATGAGGCATGGTTCGCACGTGTCAAGTGAATCAAAGTCAAGTGACTCCAAAAGTCCATCGGCATGGAGTTTCTTCATGCACTTTACACCAATATGACCTAAACGGCAGTGCCACAAAAATATGGCGCTATCATTGTTAACTCTAACTCTTTTGGTCTCAATGTTATGTATGTGTGTACCGCTATCAAGATTCAATATGAACAATCCTCTCACATTGGGTGCATGACCATAAAAGATGTTACTCATACAAATAGAACAACCATTATTCTCTGACTTAAAAGAGTAACCGTCTCGCAATAAACAAGATCCAGATATAATGTTCATGCTCAACGCAGGCACTAAATAACAATGATTTAAGTTCATAACTAATCCTGATGGTAACTGAAGTGAAACTGTGCCGACGGCGATTGTATCAACCTTGGAACCATTTCCTACGCGCATCGCCACTTCATCTTTCGCGAGCCTTCGTCTATTCCGCAGTTCCTGTTTCGAGTTGCAAATATGAGCAACAGAACCGGTATCAAATACCCAGGAACTACTGCGAGAGCCGGTTAAGTACACATCAATAACATGCATATCAAATATACCTGATTTTTCTTTGGCCGCCTTCTTATTTGCCAGATACTTGGGGCAATTGCGCTTCCAGTGACCCATACCCTTGCAATAGTAACACTCTGTTTCAGGCTTAGGTCCAGCTTTGGGTTTCTTCGTCGGATTGGCAACAGGCTTGCCGCTCTTCTTTGAATTACCCTTCTTGCCTTTGCCGTTTCTCTTGAAACTAGTGGTCTTATTCACCATCAACACTTGATGCTCTTTACGGAGTTCAGACTCTGCGACTTTCAGCATCGCAAACAACTCGCCGGGTGACTTGTTCATCCCTTTAATGTTGTAGTTCAACACAAAGCCTTTATAGCTTGGCGGCTGTGATTGAAGGATTCTGTCAGTGATAGCCTCTTGCGGGAGTTCAATCCCCAGCTCAGCTAGACGGTTTGAGTACCCAAACATTTTGAGCACATGTTCACTGACAGACGAGTTCTCCTCCATCTTGCAAGCATATAATTTATCGGAGGTCTCATACCTCTCGATCCGGGCGTTCTTCTGAAAGATAAACTTCAACTCTTGGAACATCTCAAATGCTCCATGACGCTCAAAGCGGCGTTGAAGTCCCGGTTCTAAGCCATACAAGACTGCACATTGAACTACTGAGTAGTCCTCCTTACGTGCTAACCAAGCGTTCTTAACATCCTGATCAGCCGTAGCGGGTGGTTCATCTCCTAGCGCAGCATTAAGGACATAATCCTTCTTCCCAGCTTGTAAGATTAGCTTAAGATTACGAGCCCAGTCTACAAAGTTGCTTCCATCATCTTTCAACTTAGCTTTCTCTAGGAACGTATTAAAATTCAGGGTGACTGTTGCGTGAGCCATGATCTACAACACAAATATATTCAAAGTGGACTTAGACTATGTTCAAGATAATTAGAGTTTAACTTAATCAAATTATTTGCTAAACTCCCACTCAAAAAGTACATCTCTCTAGTCATTTGCGTGGTTCATGATCCACTTACACTAGCTCAAGTCCGATCATCACATGAGTTGAGCATAGTTTCAGTGGTAAGCATCCCTATGCTAATCATATCATCTATATGATTCATGATCGACCTTTCGGTCTCATGTGTTTCGAGGCCATGTCTGCACATGCTAGGCTCGTCAAGCTTAACCTGAGTGTTCCGCGTGCGCAACTGTTTTGCACCCGTTGTATGTGAACGTTGAGTCTATCACACCCGATCATCACGTGGTGTCTCGAAACGACGAACTGTAGCAAGAGTGCACAGTCGGGGAGAACAAAATTTCGTCTTGAAATTTTAGTGAGAGATCACCTCATAATGCTACCGTTGTTGTAAGCAAAATAAGGTGCATAAAAGGATTAACATCACATGCAATTCATAAGTGACATGATATGGCCATCATCACGTGCTTCTTGATCTCCATCACCAAAGCACCGGCACGATCTTCTTGTCACCGGCGCCACACCATGATCTCCATCAACGTGTCGCCAACGGGGTTGTCGTGCTACTCATGCTATTACTACTAAAGCTACATCCTAGCAAAATAGTAAACGCATCTGCAAGCACAAACATTAGTATAAAGACAACCCTATGGCTCCTGTCGGTTGCCGTACCATCGACGTGCAAGTTGATATTATCTATTACAACATGATCATCTCATACATCCAATATATCACATCACATCGTTGGCCATATCACATCACAAGCATACCCTGCAAAAACAAGTTAGACGTCCTCTAATTTTGTTGTTGCATGTTTTACGTGGTGACCATGGGTATCTAGTAGGATTGCATCTTACTTACGCAAACACCACAACGGAGATATATGAGTTGCTATTTGACCTCATCCAAGGACCTCCTTGGTCAAATCCGATTCAACTAAAGTTGGAGAAACCGACACTTGCCAGTCATCTTTGAGCAACGGGGTTACTCGTAGCGATGAAACCAGTCTCTCGTAAGCGTACGAGTAATGTCGGTCCAAGCCGCTTCAATCCAACAATACCGCGGAATAAAAAAAAACTAAGGAGGGCAGCAAAACGCACATCACCGCCCACAAAAACTTTTTTGTTCTACTCGAGAAGACATCTACGCAAGAACCTAGCTCATGATGCCACTGTTGGGGAACGTCGCATGGGAGACAAAAATTTTCCTACGCGCACGAAGACCTATCATGGTGATGTCCATCTACGAGAGGGGATGAGTGATCTACGTACCCTTGTAGACCGTACAGCAGAAGCGTTAGTGAACGCGGTTGATGTAGTGGAACGTCCTCACGTCCCTCGATCCGCCCCGCGAACAATCCCGCGATCAGTCCCACGATCTAGTACCGAACGGACGGCACCTCCGCGTTCAGCACACATACAGCTCGACGATGATCTCGACCTTCTTGATCCAACAAGAGAGACGGAGAGGTAGAAGAGTTCTCCGGCAGCGTGACGGCGCTCCGGAGGTTGGTGATGACCTTGTCTCAGCAGGGCTCCGCCCGAGCTCCGCAGAAACGCGATCTAGAGGAAAAACCGTGGAGGTATGTGGTCGGGTTGCCGTGGCAAAGTCGTCTCAAATCAGCCTAAAAGCTCCGTATATATAGGTGGGAGAGGGGGGGACCTTGCCTTGGGGCTCAAGGATCCCCAAGGGGGTCGGCCGAGCCAAAGGGGGGAAGGACTCCCCCCCAAACCGAGTCCTACTTGGTTTGGTGGGTGGAGTCCTTCTTTCCTTTCCCACCTCCTCCTTTTTTTTCTTTTCTCTTTGATTTTTCTTCCAATGCGCATAGGGCCCTTTTGGGTTGTCCCACCAGCCCACTAAGGGCTGGTGCGCCACCCTCAAGGCCTATGGGCTTCCCCGGGGTGGGTTGCCCCCCCCGGTGAACTCCCGGAACCCATTCGTCATTCCCGGTAACTCCGAAAAACTTCCGGTAATCAAATGAGGTCATTCTATATATCAATCTTCGTTTCCGGACCATTCCGGAAACCCTCGTGACATCCGTGATCTCATCCGGGACTCCGAACAACATTCGGTAACCAACCATATAACTCAAATACGCATAAAACAACGTCGAACTTTAAGTGTGCAGACCCTGCGGGTTCGAGAACTATGTAGACATGACCCGAGAGACTCCTCGGTCAATATCCAATAGCGGGACCTGGATGCCCATATTGGATCCTACATATTCTACGAAGATCTTATCGTTTGAACCTCAGTGCCAAGGATTCATATAATCCCGTATGTCATTCCCTTTGTCCTTCAGTATGTTACTTGTCCGAGATTCGATCGTCAGTATCCGCATACCTAATTCAATCTCGTTTACCGGCAAGTCTCTTTACTCGTTCCGTAATACAAGATCCCGCAACTTACACTAAGTTACATTGCTTGCAAGGCTTGTGTGTGATGTTGTATTACCGAGTGGGCCCCGAGATACCTCCCCGTCACACGGAGTGACAAATCCCAGTCTTGATCCATACTAACTCAACGAACACCTTCGGAGATACCTGTAGAGCATCTTTATAGTCACCCAGTTACGTTTCGACATTTGATACACACAAAGTATTCCTCCGGTGTTAGTGAGTTATACGATCTCATGGTCATAGGAACAAATACTTGACACGCAGAAAACAGTAGCAACAAAATGACACGATCAACATGCTACGTCTATTTGTTTGAGTCTAGTCCATCACGTGATTCTCCTAATGACGTGATCCAGTTATCAAGCAACAACACCTTGTTCATAATCAAAAGACACTGACTATCTTTGATCAACTGGCTAGCCAACTAGAGGCTTGCTAGGGACAGTGTTTTGTCTATGTATCCACACATGTAAATGAGTCTTCATTCAATACAATTATAGCATGGATAATAACCGATTATCTTGATACGGGAATTATTATAATAACTATATTTATTATTGCGTCTAGGGCATAATTCCAACAAAGAGGGACGGTTCTTACCCGATAGAGAGAACGACGAGCTCACACGCGCCCTTGGGAATAAGGAACACAAAGGGAGAGCACGAGGCTTACAAGGCTCCCCGCGGTGGATGCTTGCGTTCTCCGAGGAAAGGAAGAGATTTCCCGATAGAAGCCATTAGAGGAGAAAGGAAAAGGAGGCACGTGATAAAGCGGCTGAGGCAGACCGCCTGCATAATCTAGAAGAAGCAGTAAAGCGGCTGCAGCAGGATCAAATCGACAGACAACAAGGTAGCGGCTAATCTCAGCGGCTCATGATAGAAGCTGCATCGAATCGGAAAAGCAGTGTCGCTTCCACGCAGATGATGGTGATGATTTACTGACGACGAATCCTCCTAGTTGCTACCGAGTAGATGATATCATAGAGAGCACACCTTGTGAGCTAAAGGTGAAAGTTGCTAACTTAAGGTTGACGGTGGCGGTCAGCATGGCCATACCAATTGGACATAATCCAACTTGGCATTGCTCTCCGGTTCCAGAAGGGTACTCTGTCGTCGCGGTGGATGAAGTGATGAACGATTATGAGTAGCTAAAGCTCGACCACCCTGCAGGTGAAGATAGAGATTCGACTCAACTTGGAGAAGTCAAGAAACAAACAATTGTATGGCCAAAGGAGGACATCTTGCTTCCAAATTGGACGCCAAGGCTACCGACTCCTCATAGCAGCAATCCTTCTTCGCCTCCACCTCACCAGTCTCCAGCGCAACCGTCGTCTTCGCCGCCTCACCAGTCTCCAGCGCAGCCGTCACCACCGCCGCATCAGCCGTCTCCACCGCCCCATCAGTCGCTCCACCGCCCCGTCAGCCGTCTCTGTCCACTGAGGATCTGAGTAAAAAGCGGAAATGTACCACCGCTAATAGTGGTGGCAGAAAGGGGTTGTGATCACCGAAACGTAAGTTGTCGCCCCTCCCAAAAGTACCTCATAAGGATATGGAGAAGAGACCTTGGGACTATACTGGCGAGGACAATATTAAGAGTTCAGACGCCCAGCATCAAAAGTGGAAGGCTAAAGTGGCTACCAAGAAGAAGCCGAAAGAGCTAGAGTTCCCGAACACCCCAGAAGATCACGCCACGTGCGTGAAAATGCTAAAAAACCTTGCAGATCCCCCGCCACCGTTGCCAGCAGACTATGAACGGTCTATTCTCAAGTCGAGTCACGCAAAAAAGCAGCGGTTGAAGAGTAGTACGTCCAACGGGAAATCAGTTGCCCAGCTCGGACAAGAGAAAAACCAATCGTGCCCCCTGCTCAAAGTGTATTCCGATACAAAGGTGTGCTTGAGCGGAGCTGCGGTCGAGCAGATGAATGATGAAACAACTGCTATCAATCCGGAGTTTGTTGCAATATACAGAGAAGTGGCCAAGGCTCAAGGCATGTCTATTGATGAGTACTTAGACCATTTGCAGGAATTCGCTGACGTAACATACGTGTACCGGTACAGGTCTCCTCTCATCAAAGCTGAGTTAGTCAATGAGCTACCAACCAAAATGCGAAGATTGCATGACTGGTACATGCAAGCATGTGCTAAACAGCAAAACTGGATCTACGTTGCTGATGACCGATAACCCACAAGCGTATGGGATCGCAGCAGTTTTCGAGGGTAGAGTATTCAACCCAAATTTGTCGGTTCGCCAAGGAAAGCGAAAGAATATTCTCAAGTATTAGCAGCTGAGTTTATTAGATTCAACCACACCTGGAAGATTAATGTCTGCAAGCAAAGTATCAGTAGCAAATTAGTATGATAACAACGGTGCCAGAAATGATCCGTTGACGACAGACTATTCCTAATTGTTGTATCAATGGCGCTAGAAAAAGGTATGTTGACGAGCAACTATTCTTCCCCAACAATAGTGTCGGAAAAGATCTTGCAACAAGTAACAGCGGAGTAGCAAGGAACAGCAGTAGCAGTAGTACCAACAGTAATAGCAAAGTGACAGCAGTAGCAGCAGAGTGGCCCAATCCCTTTAGTAGCAAGGGACAAGCCTAGACAAAGTAACATAGCGAGGACTAGTATTAAAAGACTCGTAGGCAGTGGATCGGTGATGGATGAGTATGACGGATGTGATTCATCATGTAACAGCTATAGCACGGAGAGATATGTAACTAGCTCCCGTTCGTCAATCTAATGTAGGCATGTATTCCGTATGTAGTCATACGTGCTTAGGAAAAGAACTTGCATGACATCTATTGTCCATCCCTCCCGTGGCAGCGGGGTCCCAATGGAAACTATGGGATATTAAGGTTCTCCTTTTAATAAAGAACCGGTCCAATGCATTAACATGCGGTGAATACATGAACTCCTCATACTATGGTCATCTCCGGCAGTGGTTCCGGCTATTGTCACTCCGGGGTTGCCGGGTCATAACACATAGTAGGTGACTACAATTTGCAAGATAAGATCTAAAACACACATATATTGGCGACAACATAATAGGTTCAGATCTGAAATCATGGCACTCGGGCCCTAGTGACAAGCATTAAGCATAGCCAAGTAGTAGCAACATCAATCTAGAACATAATGGATACTAGGGATCAATCCCCGTCAAAAACTAACTCGATTACATGATAGATCTCATCCAACTCTAAACCGTCTAGCAAGCCTACAATGAGATTACTCACGAACGATGAAGAGCATCACGGAATTGTCGATGGAGAAAGGTTGATGATGACGATGGCGACGATTTCCCCTCTCCGGAGCCCGAAACGGACTCCAGATCTGCCCTTGAGATTAAGAATAGGATTTTGCGGCGCCTCCGTATCGCAAAACGCGATGAAACCTTCTCTCTGATTTTTTTCCAGGCGAAACGGAAGATATAGAGCTGAGTTTGGGGCGGTGGAGCCACGTGGGCCCCACAACCCTCACGGCGCGACCAGGGGGGTGGCCGCGGCCTGTGGGCTTGTGGCCCACTGGTCCACCTCCTCCGGTGGATATTTGCGCAGATATTTTTATTTTATTCCAGAAAAAATCTCCGTAAATTTTCAGGACATTCCGAGAACTTTTATTTCTGCACAAAAACAACACCATGGCAATTCTGCTGAAAACAGCGTTAGTCCGGGTTAGTTCCATTCAAATCATGCAAATTAGAGTCCAAAACAAGGGCAAAAGAGTTCGGAAAAGTAGATACGACGGAGACTTATCAACTCCCCCAAGCTTAAAGCCTTGCTTGTCCTAAGGCAATTCAGTTGACAAACTGAAAGAGACAAAAGAAAAACTTTGACGAACTCTGTTTGATCTTGTTGTTGCAACTATGTCTAACTCATATCCAGAGTTTCAGCAAGATCACAAGCAAACCACATAAGTAAATGACATCTAGGTCTCACGGTAAACTCATATCAATGGCATAATCAACTAGCGAGCAAATAATAATAAGCCGCAAATGTCAACACTTCAATCAAAACAACATGAAGCAGTACGAATAGATGGTATCTCGCTAGCTCTTTCTGAGACCGCAAAACATAAATGCAGAGCACCTTCAAAGACCAAGGGTTGACTAAATATTGTAATTCAAGGCAATGAAGATGCAGTCACAGTCATACTCAACACAGTTAAAAGGAAAGAATAAAAATGGCATAGGTGCTCTCTCATTGGTGCTTTTGTAAGAGGAGGATGACTCAACAGGAACATGAATAGACAGGCCCTTCGCAGAGGGAAGCATTGATTTGCAGAGGTGCCAGAGCTCAAGCTTTGAAAACAGAGATAATAATTTTGGGTGGCATGCTTTCATTGTCAACGCAATGACTAAGAGTTCTCAACATCTTCCATGATACACATGCTATAGGCGGTTCCCAAACTGAAAAGTAAAGTTTTGACTTCCCCACCACCAATCAATCACACTCACGGCTAGCCGAATCCTCGGGTACCGTCCATACCAACATCAATCCTGGGGGAGTTTTGTTTGCAATTATCTTTTCGATTTGAGCATGGAACTGGGAATTCGAATTACCGGCCCCTTTCTCCTGAATGATAGTGAATAAACACATATCGAGGATAACACGCCTAGCATGGAAGATACCAATAGCCCCCTGTCACCACATGAGCTGTTCGGGCATGCAAAACAGATTATTTCTTGAAGGTTTAGAGAGTGGCACATGCAAATTTACTTGGAACGGTAGGTAGATACCGCACATAGGTAGGTATGGTGGACTCATATGGAACAACTTTGGGTTTATGGAGGTGGATGAACAAGCAGTATTCCCTCTTAGTACAAGTGAAGGCTAGCAAAAGACTGGGAAGCAACCAACTAGAGAGCGACAACGGTAATCAAAATGCATTGAGAGTAATTCACATTGAGTGCAAGCATGAGTAGGACATAAATCACCATGAACATGAATATCATAGAGGCTATGTTGATTTTGTTTCAACTACATGCGTGAACGTGCGCCAAGTCAAGCCACTTGAATCATTCAAAGGAGGATACCATCCCATCATACTACATCATAGTCATCTCAATATTCATGTGGGCATCCAAGACAAACCATTATAAGCTCCTAGCTAAGTAAGCATGGCATAAGCAACTATGATCTCTAAGTTGTCATTGCAAACATGTTTCTCTCACAACAAAGCTGAATCAGGCATGATGAATTAGTCATATTTACAAAAACAAAATAGATCGAGTTCATACCAGCTTTCCCAGGCTCAGTCACTTCATCATATATCGTCATTATTGCCTTTCACTTGCATGACCGAACGATGTGAACAATAATAAGCATGCTAGTGCATTGGACTAAAGCTGGAGTCTGCAGGTAAACACAAAGGAGAAGACAAAGTAATATGCATTTATGAAAGCTAAACAGGTATGCATGCAAGAGCCACTAAACATTGTAACCAATATCTTCTACCTTGACCCAAAGAAAAAGAAAACTATTTACACGGGAAAGCTCCCAACAAGCAAAAGAAGAAAATAAAATATTTTTGGTTTTTTCTCAAACTAGACAGACACAAGAAAAGAAAACGAGAGAAAGAAATAAACTAGCATGGATGATACAGTGGCAAAGTGTGAACACCGGCTAACAAAGTGAAAGCATAAGCAAGAATGTAAAGTCGGTGAGAACACGTACTCCCCCAAGCTTAGGCTTTTGGCCTAACTTGGTCTACTC
Organism: Hordeum vulgare subsp. vulgare; assembly: GCF_904849725.1. NCBI lineage: Eukaryota > Viridiplantae > Streptophyta > Magnoliopsida > Poales > Poaceae > Hordeum > Hordeum vulgare. The sequence continues at coordinate 565,650,915 of NC_058521.1, forward strand.
CCAAGGATGGTCCTGGCGAACCCAAAATCTAATCAGGGTTATACGGGAGCGCTGCAGCCACTGCTGTGTGAGCTCCTCTGGCTCCCATTGATAAACTGGCATCTGGTACTCGACTGGTGGCTCGGGCACGGGCACCTGTGGTTGGGCTAGACCCCAATATGCGTAGATATCCGAGGGCATAATAATTTACCTGCCTGCATGAAGATTGAACAAATAAGGAGCAGGCAAAGTAATAGTCTCACGAGTAACCTAACTAAACACCAGGTTATAAATCATCCTTCTATTTATATCTCTATCAAGAAAGTCATGGCGTACCATGCTATCGTAATCTAGATATCTCTCGGGAAGAAGAATCTCTTCTTCCTCCTCCAGTCTAATAGGTATCTCAAAGTGTCTAGCAAGACGAGTAGCATAGATACCTCCATAGACAACACCCTTAGAACGGTTCAGGTTCAACCGTTGAGCTACTATAGCGCCCAAACTATAAGTTTTATCATTATAAAGGGCTTCGCACAAGACCGCAAGATCTAGGGAACTAAGTGACCCAGGTTTCCCACGGCCAATCAAACATTTTCCCACAAATAGTGAGAAGTACCGAAACACGGGAAAATGTATGCTAGCAGCTCTAGCGCAAGACACTCCTCTCTCCTCTCCTACAACAATTATACCGATGAAAGCTTCCAAGTCCCGTGGACGAGGTTCATGGATATCCCCAACGTAAGGCAATTTGCAAACATTGCAAAAATCCTGGAGTGACATGCGCTGGGGGATATCATAAAGTTTGAACTCAACCATAGGAGGATTCTTCCTCGGATAGAAGTTACAGCTTTGTACGAAGATATTATTGAGGAGGAGGTATTGCGGACACTTATCTTCAACGAAGGCGGTAAGGCCTGCGTTCTCCACCAAGTGATAAAAGTCCTCATAAATTCCATCGGCGCGTAAGAACACGTCGCTTGGACAGTCGCACACTCGAACTTCTGCGACTTGAGGGACCAGATACTTGGGCTTCTTCTCACTCCCATAATCCTTGGGGTCACAACTTGACAAGCCTCTTAAGAACCTCCTCATCTTTTCCTTTTTCTATCTCAAGGAGTAATTTCCCAAAATAGTTCGGAGAACGGTGATTTGAGCAAAGAGATCGAAAAACCAGCAACAACAGCAAGAACACGGGTTTGAGCTGCGAAATGATGTTTTCTCGAGGTAGGAGAAGCGGATGAGAGCAAGAATGAGTGGAGGGGGTGCCTGTGGGCCCCACAAGCCTGGGTGGCACGACCAGGGGGGTGCCTGCGCCCCTAGGGCTTGTGGCCAACTGGTGTGGCCCCCAGACAAACTCTTTGTCCGAGTATTTTTCAAAATATCCAGAAAATATCATACTTGATTTTCACAACATTCGGAGAACTTTTATTTTCGGGGTACTTTTCTACTGGACGCTAAAACAGAAAACAGGGAAAACTAAACTAAATCTATCATTTTTTTCTAAGCAACCTAAAGTGAAAGCTTGGAACAGAGGTTTGTGACTCCTTGTTCATCCATCTCATGGTCATCGAAAGAAATCTGTCAATGGGGTTGATCAAATCCCCTCGACAAAACTTTTTCGAATCGGAAAAGAGAACGGAGAATTTTCGAATAGTCACTAGGTCACGTCAATGGGGATGTGCATCTCCCCAACAAGAAAATCATACTTCATCTTGACGCGAGGAATAGGGCATTCAAATCTCCCAATAAGAATCGCGGAAGTTTTTTCGATGGCATTGATGCAATGTACTCGATATTGTTTCTTCGGAAAGTGCAACGTATGCTCATTACCGTTGACATGGAAAGTGACATTGCCTTTGTTGCAATCTACAACAGCCCCTGCAGTGTTCCAAAAAGGTCTTCCGAGGATGACAGCCATGGCATCGTCCTCGGGAATATCCAAGATAACAAAGTCTGTTAAGATAGTGGTGTTAGCAACCACAACAGGCACATCCTCGCAAATGCCGATAGGGAAAGGAATTGATTTGTCCGCCATTTGCAGAGAGATTTCAGTGGGTGTCAACTTATCCAGTTCAAGTCTACGATAAAGAGAGAGAGGCATAACACTAACACCGGCTCCAAGGTCGCATAAAGCAGTTCTAACATAGTTGCCTTCAATGGAGCAAGGTATAGTGGGCACACCGGGATCACCTAGCTTCTTGGGAGTTCCACCCTTGAAGGTATAGTTAGCGAGCATGGTGGTAATCTCAACCTCAGGTATCCTGCTCTTATTAGTCACAATATCTTTCATGTACTTGGCATACAAAGACATCTTGAGCATAGCCGTCAAACGCATTTGCAGAAAGACAGGTCTGATCATTTCAACGAATCGCTCAAAACTTCATCATCCTTTTTATTGGATGGTTTGGGAGGAAAGGGCATAGGTTTCTGTACCCATGGTTCCCTTTCCTTACCATGCTTCCTAGTAGCGAAGTCGTTCTTATCATATATTCTATTCTTAGGCTATGGGTTATCAAGATCAACACTAGGTTCAATCTCCACATCCTTATCATTGCTAGGTTGAGCATCTTCATGAACATCACTATTGATACTATCATTAGGCTCACGTTCATCACCAGATTGTGTTTTAGCATCACAGACAGAGGCATCGTTTGGACTCTCAGGTGTAGCAGCAACAGGGTTGCTAGCGTGCAGGTTCCTATCATCTTTCTTCTTCTTTCTAGGATGACTAGGTGTTGGAAATATGCCCTAGAGGCAATAATAAACTAGTTATTATTATATTTCTTAGTTCATGATAATCGTTTATTATCCATGCTATAATTGTATTGATTGGAAACACAGTGCATGTGTGGATACATAGACAAAACACTGTCCCTAGTAAGCCTCTAGTTGACTAGCTCGTTGATGAAAGATGGTCAAGGTTTCCTGACCATAGGCAAGTGTTGTCGCTTGATAACGGGATCACATCATTAGGAGAATCATGTGATGGACTAGACCCAAACTAATAGACGTAGCATGTTGATCGTGTCATTTTGTTGCTATTGTTTTCTGCGTGTCAAGTATTTGTTCCTATGACCATGAGATCGTGTAACTCACTGACACCGGAGGAATGCTTTATGTGTATCAAACGTCGCAACATAACTGGGTGACTATAAAGATACTCTATAGGTATCTCCGAAGGTGTTCGTTGAGTTAGTATGGATCGAGACTGGGATTTGTCACTCCGTGTGACAGAGAGGTATCTCGGGGCCCACTCGGTAATAGAACATCACACACAAGCCTTGCAAGCAATGTGACTTAGTGTAAGTTGCGGGATCTTGTATTACGGAACGAGTAAAGAGACTTGCCGGTAAACGAGATTGAAATAGGTATGCGGATACTGACGATCGAATCTCGGGCAAGTAACATACCGAAGGACAAAGGGAATGACATACGGGATTATATGAATCCTTGGCATTGAGGTTTAAACGATAAGATCTTCGTAGAATATGTAGGATCCAATATGGGCATCCAGGTCCCGCTATTGGATATTGACCGAGGAGTCTCTCGGGTCATGTCTACATAGTTCTCGAACCCGCAGGGTCTGCACACTTAAGGTTCGACGTTGTTTTATGCGTATTTGAGTTATATAGTTGGTTACCGAATGTTGTTCGGAGTCCCGGATGAGATCACGGACGTCGCGAGGGTTTCCGGAATGGTCCGGAAATGAAGATTGATATATAGGATGACCTCATTTCATTACCGGAAGGTTTTCGGAGTTACCGGGAATGTACCGGGAATGACGAATGTGTTCCGGGTGCTCACCGGGGGGGGGGGGGCAACCCACCCCGGGGAAGCCCATAGGCCTTGGGGGTGGCGCACCAGCCCTTAGTGGGCTGGTGGGACAGCCCAAGAAGGCCCTATGCACCATAGGAAGAAAATCAAAGAGAAAAGAAAAAAAGGAGGAGGTGGGAAAGGGAAGAAGGACTCCACCTTCCAAACCAAGTTGGGTTCGGTTTGGAAGGGGAGACCTTCCCCCCTTTGGTTCGGCCGACCCCCTTGGGGCTCCTTGAGCCCCAAGGCAAGGCTCCCCCTCTTCCCCCTATATATACGGAGGTTTTAGGGCTGATTTGTGACGATTTTTCCACGGAAGCCCGACCACATACCTCCACGGTTTTTCCTCTAGATCGCGTTTCTGCGGAGCTCGGGCGGAGCCCTGCTGAGATAAGAGCACCACCAACCTCCGGAGCACCGTCACGCTGCCGGAGAACTCATCTACATCTCTGTCTCTCTTGCTGGATCAAGAAGGCCGAGATCATCGTCGAGCTGTACGTGTGCTCAACGCGGAGGTGCCGTCCGTTTGGCACTAGATCGGAGCGGATTGTGGGACGGATCGCGGGACGGTTCGCGGGGCGGATCGAGGGACGTGAGGACGTTCCACTACATCAACCGTGTTTCTTAACGCTTCTTCTGTGCGATCTACAAGGGTACGTAGATCGGAAATCCCCTCTCGTAGATGGACATCACCATGATAGGTCTTCGTGCGCGTAGGAAATTTTTTGTTTCCCATGCGACGTTCCCCAACACTAGGTGCATCAGTGCTAACTCCTTGAGAATGTTGTTCAATTCTCTTCGGATGACCCTCAGGATACGGATGTTCCTGGGTCATTCTACCGCCTCTAGTGACGACTCTGACGGAATTGTCATTCAACTCATTGAGCAAGTCATTTTGAGCTTTAAGTACTTGTTCTACCTGAGTAGTAACCATATAAGCATGTTTACTTAGAAGCTTAAGATCATTGACATTTCTGTCCACACAAGCACTTAAATGACTAAGCATACGAGCATTATGTTCCAATTGTGTGCTAACATAATCATTGAAACTCTGTTGTTTGGCAACGAAGTTATCAAATTCATCCATGCATAAGCTAGCAGGTTTATCAAAAGGAATATCACTCTCATCAAACCTACGTAGAGAATTTACTTCTACTACCTTTATCGGGTTATCGAGACCATGGATCTCTTTGATAGGTGGTAGATTTTTGACATCTTCAGATTTAATGCCTTTCTCTCGCATAGATTTCTTGGCTTCTTGCATATCTTCAGGACTGAGGAATAGAATACCTCTTTTCGTCGGAGTTGGCTTAGGAGGTGGTTCGGGAATAGTCCAACCATTCTCATTGCACAAGATGTTATTCAATAGGATCTCAGCTTGTTCTACGGTTCGTTCCCTAAAAACACTACCAGCACAACTGTCTAGGTGGTCTTTGGAAGCATCGGTAAGTCCATTATAGAAGATATCAAGTATTTGGTTCTTCTCAAGAGGGTGATCAGGCAAAGCATTCAGTAGCTGGATAAGCCTCCCCCAAGCTTGTGGGAGACTCTCTTCTTCAGCTTGAGCAAAGTTGTATATTTCCTGCAAGGTAGCTTGCTTCTTATGGGCAGGGAAATATTTTTCAGAGAAGTAGTAGACCATATCCTGGGGGCTACGCACACAACCAGGAGCAAGACAAGTGAACCAGGTCTTAGCGTCATCCTTTAGCGAGAAAGGAAACAGCTTGAGCATGTAGTAGTGGCGGATCTTTTCCTCACTAGTGAATCGGGTGGCTATATCGTGCAGTTTGGTAAGATGGGCTACAACCGTCTCAGACTCGTAACCGTGAAAGGGATCAGATTCGACCAGAGTGATTAACTCAGGGTCGACAGAGAATTCATAATCCTTATCGGTCACAAAGATAGGCGAAGTGGCAAACTTCGGGTCGTATTTCATCCTAGCGTTAAGAGATTTTTCTTTCCACTTGCGCAGAAGTTTCTCGACATCATAGCTATCCTTACACGCAAGAAAATCCTTAGCTATCTCTCCCTCCATAACATAACGCGTATCAGGCATAACAGGCATAGTAGCAGGTTCTACTTCAATAGTATCAGCAGTCTCAGAAGTATCGTCACATCTAGCAGCAACTCTAGCAATATGTGCATCAAGGAGTGCACCTAGTGGCAAAGCAGTATCAGGCATAGCATCATCAGGCATAGTATCAAGCATAGCATCATCAGGCATAGTATCAAGCATAGCATCATCAGGCATAGTATCAAGCATAGCATCATCATAAGCATCATGGGCAGCAGAAGTAGCATCATCAAGCACAGGCGACATATCAAGATTTCTAGCAGGAGGCGAAGTCGCAAACTTACTCATAACTGAAGGTGAATCAAGTGCAGAGCTAGATGGAAATTCCTTACCTCTCCTCGTAGTGGAAGGCAAGATTTTAGTTCTTGTATCTTTCCGATTCCTCATAGTGATCAGAAGACGTCAATCCCAAGTGACTCAGAGAATATAGTTGTGCTTCCCCGGCAACGGCGCCACAAAAAGCCTTTGATAACCCACAAGCGTATGGCATTGCATCAGTTTTCGAGGGTAGAGTATTCAACCCAAATTTGTTGGTTCGCCAAGGGAAGCGAAAGAATATTCTCAAGTATTAGTAGCTGAGTTTATCACATTCAACCACACCTGAAAGATTAATGTTTGCAAGCAAAGTATCAGTAGCAAAGTAGTATGATAACAATGGTGCCAGAAACGATCTGTTGACGGCAGACTATTCCTAACTGTTGTATCAATGGCGCGAGAAAAAGGTACGTTGACGAGCAACTATTCTTCCCCGACAACAGTGTCGGAAAAGATCTTGCAACAAGTAACACCAGAGTAGCAAGGAAGAGCAGTAGCAGCAGCAGCAAAGTAACAGCAGTAGCAATAGTAATAGCAAAGTGATAGCAGTAGCAGCAGAGTGGCCCAATCCCTTTTGTAGCAAGGGACAAGCCTAGACAAAGTAACGTAGCGAGGACCAGTAGTAAAAGACTCGTAGGGAGTGGATCGGTGATGGATGAGTATGACGGATGTGATTCATCACGTAACATCTATAACACGGAGAGATATGTAACTAGCTCCCGTTCGTCAATCTAATGTAGGCCTGTATTCCGTATGTAGTCATACGTGCTTAGGGAAAAGAACTTGCATGACATGTATTGTCCATCCCTCCCGTGGCAGCGGGGTCCTAATGGAAACTACGGGATATTAAGGTTCTCCTTTTAATAAAGAACAAGACCAACGCATTAACACGTGGTGAATACATGAACTCCTCATACTATGGTCATCTCTGGGAGTGGTTCCGGCTATTGTCACTCCGGGGTTGCCGGGTCATAACACATAGTAGGTGACTACAACTTGCAAGATAGGATCTAAAACATACATATATTGGCGACAACATAATAGGTTCAGATCTGAAATCATGGCACTCGGGCCCTAGTGACAAGCATTAAGCATAGCCAAGTAGTATCAACATCAATATAGAACATAATGGATACTAGGGATCAATCCCCGTCAAAAACTAACTCGATTACATGATAGATCTCATCCAACTCATCACCGTCCAGCAAGCCTATGATGAGATTACTCACAAACGATGAAGAGCATCAAGGAATTGTAGATGGAGAAAGGTTGATGATGACGATGGCGATGATTTCCCCTCTCCGGAGCCCCAAACGGACTCCAGATCTGCCCTCCAGATGAACAACAGGATGTGGCGGCGCCTCTGTATCGCAAAACGCGATGAAACCTTCTCTCTGATTTTTTTCCCAGGAGAAACGGAAGATATAGAGCTGAGTTTGGGGGCGGTGGAGCCACGTGGGCCCTACAAGCCCTCACGGCGCGACTAGGGTGGTGGCCGCGGCCTATGGGCTTGTGGCCCACTGGTCCACCTCCTCCGGTGGATCTTTGCGCAGATATTTTTCTTTTATTCCAGAATATCTCCGTAAATTTTCAGGACATTCCGAGAACTTTTATTTCTGCACAAAAACAACACCATGGCAATTCAGCTGAAAACAGCGTTAGTCCGGGTTAGTTCCATTCAAATCATGCAAATTAGTGTCCAAAACAAGGGCAAAAGAGTTCGGAAAAGTAGATACGATGGAGACGTATCAACTCCCCCAAGCTTAAAGCCTTGCTTGTCCTGAAGCAATTCAGTTGACAAACTGAAACAGAGAAAAGAAAAACTTTGATGAACTCTGTTTGATCTTGTTGTTGCAACTATGTCTAACTCATATCCAGAGTTTAAGCAAGATCACAAGCAAACCACATAAGCAAATGACATCTAGGTCTCACGGTAAACTCATATCAATGGCATAATCAACTAGCGAGCAAATAATAATAAGCCTCAAATGTCAACACTTCAATCAAAACAACATGAAGCAGTACGAATAGATGGTATCTCGCTAGCTCCTTCTGAGACCACAAAACATAAATGCAGAGCACCTTCAAAGACCAAGGGCTGACTAAACATTGTAATTCAAGGCAATGAAGATCCAGTCACAGTCATACTCAACACAGTTAAAAGCAAAGCATAAAAATGAGAGAGGTGCTCTCTAATTAGTGCTTTTGTAAGAGGAGGATGACTCAACAGAAACATAAATAGATAGGCCCTTCGCAGAGGGAAGCATTGATTTGCAGAGGTGCCAGAGCTCAAGCTTTGAAAACAGAGTTAATAATTTTGGGTGGCATGCTTTCATTGTCAACGCAATGACTAAGAGTTCTCAACATCTTCCACGCTACACATGCTATAGGCGGTTCCCAAACAGAAAAGAAAAGTTTTGACTCCCCCACCACCAATCAATCACACTCCACGGCTAGCCGAATCCTCGGGAACCGTCCATACCAACATCAATCCTGGGGGAGTTTTGTTTGCAATTATCTTTTCGATTTGAGCATGGAACTGGGAATTCTAATTACCAGCCCCTTTCTCGTGAATGATAGTGAATAAACACATATCGAGGATAACACGCCTAGCATGGAAGATACTAATAGCCCCCTGTCACCACATGAGCGGTTCGGGCATGCAAAACAGATTATTTCTTGCAGATTTAGAGAATGGCACATGCAAATTTACTTGGAACGGCAGGTAGATACCGCATATAGATAGGTATGGTGGACACATATGGAACAACTTTGGGTTTATGGAAGTGGATGCACAAGCAGTATTCCTGCTTAGTACAAGTGAAGGCTAGCAAAAGACTGGGAAGCGACCAACTAGAGAGCGACAATAGTCATCAAAATGCATTGAGATTATCTAACATTGAGTGCAAGCATGAGTAGGACATAAATCACCATGAACATGAACATCATAGAGGCCATGTTGATTTTGTTTCAGCTACATGCGTGAACATGCGCCAAGTCAAGCCACTTGAATCATTCAAAGGAGGATACCATCCTATCATACTACATTATAGTCATCTCAAAATTTATGTCGGCAACAAAGACAAACCATTATAAGCTCCTAGCTAATTAAGCATGGCATCAGCAACTATGATCTCTAAGTTGTCATTGCAAACATGTTTCTCTCACAACAAAGCTGAACTAGGAACAGTGAGCTAGTCATATTTACAAAAGCTAAATAGATCGAGTTCATACCAGCTTTTCCAGGCTCAGTCACTTCATCATATATCGTCATTATTGCCTTTCACTTGCACGACTGAACGATGTGAACAATAATAAGAGTGCTCGTGCATTGGACTAAAGCTGGAATCTGCAGGCAGACACAAAGGAGAAGACAAAGTAATATGGCTCTTTGACAGCTAAAGAGGTATGCATACGAGAGCCACTAAACATTGTAACCATTATCTTCTACCTTGACCCAAAGAAAAAGAAAACTATTTACACGAGAAAGCTCTCAACAAGCAAAAGAAGAAAAAGAAAATCTTTTTGGGTTTTCTCAAACTGGACAGACACACGAAAAGAAAACGAGAAAAATAAAATAAACTAGCATGGATGATACAATGGCAAAGTGTTAACAGCGACGAACAAAGTGAAAGCATAAGCAAGAATATAAAGTCGGTGAGAAACACGTACTCCCCCGAGCTTAGGCTTTTGGCCTAAGTTGGTTGATACGTCTGAAACGTATCTATAATTTTTGATGGTTTCATGTTGTTATCTTGTCAACTTTGGATGTTTTATATACCTTTTATATCTTTTTTGGGACTAACTTATTAATTCAGTGCCAAGTCCCAGTTCCAGTTTTTTCTGTGTTTTTGACTCTTTTCAGATCTGATTTTGGAACGGAGTTCAAACGGAATAAAATCCCCGAAATGAATTTTTCCAGAACACAAGAAGATCGGGAGACTTGATGGCCAAGGCAGGAGGCCCACAAGCCCTGTAGCCGCGGCCAGGGGGGCCCGCGGCTACGAGGCTTGTGGCCCCCCTCGAGCTCCCCTGCCCTAGCTCTTTGGCCTATATATTCCCGAAAATCCCAGAAAAAATTAGGGCGTCCACGAAACCACTTTTCCGCCGATGCAAGCTTCTGTTTCCGCGAGATCTCATCTGGAGACCCTTCCGGGTGCCCTGCCGGAGGGGACTTTGGAGTTGGAGGGCTTCTACATCAACATGATTGCCTCTCCAATGACTCGTGAGTAGTCTACTTCATACCTACGGGTCCGTAGTTAGTAGCTAGATGGCTTCTTCTCTCTCTTGGATCTTCAATACAAAGTTCTCCATGATCTTCATGGAGATCTATCCGATGTAATCCTCTTTGGCGGTGTGTTTGTCGAGACCCGATGAATTGTGGATTTGTGATCAGATTATCTATGAATTATATTTGAGTCTTTGCTGATTTCATATATGCATGATTTGATATCCTTGTAAGTCTCTCCGAGTCATCGGTTTTGTTTGGCCAACTAGATATATGATTCTTGCAATGGGAGAAGTTCTTGGTTTTCGGTTCATACCGTGCGGTGACCATTCCGAGTGACAGAAGGGGGAGCAAGGCATGCATCGTGTTGTTGCCATCAAGGGTAACAAGATGGGCTTTCATCATAGATTTGAGATTGTCCATCTACATCATGTCATCTTGCTTAAGGTGTTACTCTGTTCTTATGAACTCAATACACTAGATGCATGCTGGATAGCGGTCGACGTGTGGAGTAATAGTAGTAGATGCAAAAAGTATCGGTCTACTTGTTTTGGACGTGATGCCTATATGTATGATCATTGCCATAGATAACGTCATGACTTTGCGTGGTTCTATCAATTGCTCGACAGTAATTCGTTCACCCACCGTTGACTTGCTTTCATGAGAGAAGCCACTAGTGAACACTACGGCCCCCGGGTCTACTCACAATTATCATCTCCGCCTTTACTTTTACTTTGCTTTGTTTACTTTTTGCTTTCAGTTCTCACTTTGCAAACAATCTATAAGGGATTGACAACCCCTTCATAGCGTTGGGTGCAAGCTCTTTGTGTTTGTGCATGTACTTGTGACTTGACGCGATCCTCCTACTGGATTGATACCTTGGTTCGCAAACTGAGGGAAATACTTACCGCCGCTGTGCTACATCACCCTTTCATCTTCAAGGGAACACCAATGCAAGGCTCCAAGGCCGCGGGGGAATCCTTTGCATATTTGCCAAGGAAATCCCTATAGGCCTAGCCAGCAGCAGAAGGATTTCTGGCGCCGTTGCCGGGGAGAGATCAAGTCAAGATCTATCCAAGTAAGTGTCACAAACTCATCTCTTGCATTTACCTTTTTTGCTAGTTGCCTCTCATTTTCCTCTCCCCCACTTCACATTTGTTGTTTTCATTTGCCTTTCTCCTTTGTCGTTTTCTTTTGTCTTTTGCCTTCTTTTTACGCCTGTTTTCCTCGCTTGCTCTTGGGCTTGTTCGTGAGAGACCTTTCCTCATGGCCAAACCAAACTATTTCAGAAGGTTGGAAGAGATTGAAACTAGTGTCAAGGGTTTCATGTCTTCTCAGTTTGACCAAAATAGTTACTTCCGTAGGGAATTAAAAGAGCAAAATTCTTTTATGGCCTGTTTGAATAAAGAAGTTGATGATATGGCCAAAGAATTCCTTGCACTAATTCTCAGCTTGCTCACCTTGAAAAATTGGTGGGCCAAATTTCTGACAAGCACGCTACCTTAGTCAATAAGATGGCAGCTAAACCTGAAATTTGTGATGCAAATCACGAAGATCTTAAAGTGCTTGGTGTGACTCCTCTTGAATCTTTGTTTTCGCATGTCAAACGTACTGATGAAGGGGCTGGATATGAATCCACTTTGGTTGAAAAACGCCCCAATGATTCGGAGTCCACCTATTTTGATGATAAAGGTGTGGAGAGTGGAGTAGAAGAAATCAAAATATTGCGTAGTAATGAAACTCCCACTTTGGATTTCAAGGGATTCAATTATGATAGTTGCTCCTTGTTTGAATGCATTTCCTTGATGCAATCCATTGCAAACTCTCCACATTCTTATAGCCAAAGCAAAGCCTTTACCGCACATATCGTAGATGCTACGATGAAATCTCTTGAAGAGAAACTCGAATTAGAAGTCTCTATACCTAGAAAACTTCATAATGAGTGGGAACCTACTATCAAAATCAAAATCAAAAACTATGAATGCAATGCTTTGTGTGATTTGGGTGCTAGTGTTTCCGCGATTCCAAAGTCTTTATGTGATATTCTTGGTTTTCATGAGATTGAAGAGTGTTCTCTTAATTTGCATCTTGCAGATTCTACTGTCAAGAAACCCATGGGAAGGATCAATGATGTTCTTATTGTTGCAAATAAGAACTATGTACCCATGGATTTCATTGTACTTGACATAGATTGCAATCCTTCATGTCCCATTATTCTTGGTAGACCTTTCCTAAGGACTATAGGTGCTATCATCGATATGAAGGAAGGGAATATTAGATTTAAATTTCCTCTAAAGAAGGGCATGGAGCATTTTCCTAGAAATAAAATAAGATTGCCTTATGAATCTATGATGAGGGCTACTTATGGTTTGAGCAGCAAAGATGACTATACGTGATTCCATCACCTTATGCCTAGCTAAGGGCGTTAAACAATAGCGCTTGTTGGGAGGCAACCCAACGAATCTATCCTTTTTCTTTCTGTTTTGTGTTTTCCACACTTTCATAATTCTGTTATGATTGTGTTTTTTGTGTTTCTTTTGCGTTTGTGCCAAGTAAAACCGTTATGATTAGTCTTGGAGATGATTGTTTCATCATGCTGGAAAAGACACAAACTTTCTGCTCATGAAAATAATTTTCATTTTTTTTCTGTGAGAGCTTTCGAGTCGATTATTTTTGCTGCTGATTGCTACGCAAATTCTTCAGACTGTCGTAATGTTTCAGAATTTTTGAACTACAAAGTATACGAAGTATACATATTGCTACAGACTAGTTTGTTGTTAACAGATTCTATTTTTGTTGAGTTGGTTGCTTATTTTGATGAAACTATGGATAGTATCGGGGGGTATTAGCCATGGAAGATTGAAAATACAGTAACCCAACATCAACATAAGTAGAGTTTAAGTTTGCTACAGTACCTAAGGAAGTGGTGATTTTCTTTCTTATACTAATGATATCACGAGTTTCTGTTTAAGTTTCGTGTTGTGAAGTTTTCAAGTTTTGGGTGAAGTTCTTATGGACAAAGAGATAAAGAGTGGCAAGAGCTCAAGCTTGGGGATGCCCAAGGCACCCCAAGTTGATTCAAGGATGCCGAAAAAGCCTAAGCTTGGGGATGCCCCGGGAAGGCATCCCCTCTTTCGTCTTCAATCCATCGGTAATGTTACTTGGGGCTATATTTTTATTCACCACATGTTATGTGTTTTGCTTGGAGCGTCTTGTATCGTAGGAGTATTTTATTTTTGTTGTGTCACAATCTTCCTTGCTGCACACCTAGATAGAGAGACATGCACTCACCATGATTTTGTCGAGCTTCACTTATATCCTTTGGTTAGCCAATTCAGCTCACATGTGTTTCACTTATATCTTTTGAGCTAGTTGAGTTTGCTCTATGTGCTTCACTTCTATCTTTTTGAGCACGGCAGTGCGTGGCGTGGTAGTTGATCTATGCTATGAAAGTAGTCTCAAAATGGGTAGTTATCCAAAGGGATATGAAAACTTCCACCTTCATGTGCATTGAGTAGTTAGAGAAGTTTGATTCATCTCAATTAGTTTTGAGTTGTGGTTGTGGTAATATTGAAGTTATACTAGTAAGGTGTTGTGGATCTAGAAATACTTGTGTTGAAGTTAGTGATTCCCATAGCATGCACGTATGGTGAACCGCTATGTGATGAAGTCTGAGCATGATTAGTTTATTGATTGTCATCCTTTGTGTAGCGGTCGGGATCGCACGATGGTTTATACCTACTAACCCTTCCCCTAGGAGTATGCGTTGAATGCTTTGTTTCGATGACTATTAAAACTTTTGCAACAAGTATATGAGTTCTTCATGAGTAATGTTGAGTCCATGGTTTAGATGCACTTTCACCTTCCACCATCACTATCTTCTTTAGTGTCGTGCAACTTTCGCCGGTGCATAAAACCACCATTAGCCTCCCTCAAAGCAGCCACCATACCTACCTACTATGGCATTTTAAAAGCCATTCCGAGATATATTGCCATGCAACTACCACCATGACATGTGTCACAGCTTCCACATTGTCATTTCATGATCATAAGATAGCTAGCATGATGTTTCCATTGATGTCTATGCCATGCTAGATCATTGCCACGGTACACTACCGAAGGCATTTCATATAGAGTCATCATTGCTCTAAGTTTTGAGTTGTAAGTGTGATGATCATCATTGATGGAGAATTGTCCCATGTGAGGAAATAAAAGAGGCCAGTGAAGCCCATTTACAAAAAGAGGCCAAAGATGCCCACAAAAAAAAGAGGCCAAAGAGCCCACCAAAAAAATGAGAGAAAAAGAGAGAAGGGACAATGCTACTATCTTTCCACACTTGTGCTTATTAAGCACCATGATCTTCATGATTGAGAGTATCTCGTTTTGTCACCACCATATAACTAGTGGGAAATTTTCATTATATAACTTGCCTTGTATATTCCAATGATGGGCTTCCTGAAAATTGCCTTAGGTCATCGTGAGCAAGTAAGTTGCATGCACACCCACCTGTTTTCTTTAAGAGCTTTCACATACTCTTAGCTCTAGTGCATCATTTGTATGGCAATCCCTACTCATTCACATTGATATCTATTGATGAGCATCTCCATAGCTCATTGATATGCCTAGTCAATGTGACCATCTTCTCCTTGTTTGCCTTGCAACCTCCACCACACTCCATTCCACTTATAGTGCTAAAACCATGGCTCACGCTCATGTATTGCGTGAGAGTTGAAAAAGTTTGAGAAAGTAAAGGTGTGAAAACAATTACTTGGCCAATACCGAGCATGATTTAAATTCATTGTGCAAGGATGATAGAGAATAGCTAGACTATATGATTCTGTAGGGATAACTTTCTTTTGGCCTTGTTATTTTGAAAGTTCATGATTACCTTGCTAGTTTCCTTGAAGTATTATTGTCTCCACGTCAATAGCAAACTATTGTTTTGAATCTACCAGATTTCAACATTCATATCACATAAGAGGAGTTACAAAGGACATCTAGGCTAGGTAGCATGAAAGGATCAAAAATTCATTCTTTATCACTTCCCTACTCGAGGACGAGCAGGAGTTAAGCTTGGGGATGCTTGATACGTCTCAAACGTATCTACAATTTTTGATGGTTTCATGTTGTTATCTTGTCAACTTTGGATGTTTTATATACCTTTTATATCTTTTTTGGGACTAACTTATTAATTCAGTGCCAAGTGCCAGTTCCTGTTTTTTCTATGTTTTTGACTCTTTTCAGATCTGATTTTGGAACGGAGTCCAAACGGAATAAAATCCCCGAAATGATTTTTTCCAGAACAGAAGAAGATCGGGGGACTTGAGGGCCAAGGCAGGAGGCCCGCAGGGGGCCCACAAGCCCTGTAGCCGTGGCCAGGGGGGCCGCCGCTACTAGGCTTGTGGCCCCCCTGGAGCTCCCCTGCCCTAGCTCTTTGGCCTATATATTACCTAAAATCCCAGAGAAAATAAGGGCGTCGACGAAACCACTTTTCTGCGGCCGCAAGCTTCCGTTTCCGCGAGATCTCATCTAGAGACCCGTCCCGGTGCCCTGTCGGAGGGGACTTTGGAGTTGGAGGGCTTCTACATCAACATCATTGCCTCTCCAATGACTCGTGAGTTGTCTACTTCAGACCTACGGGTCCGTAGTTAGTAGCTAGATGGCTTCTTCTCTCTCTTGGATCTTCAATACAAAGTTCTCCATGATCTTCTTGGAGATCGATCCGATGTAATCCTCTTTGGTGGTGTGTTTGTCGAGATCCGATGAATTTTGGATTTGTGATCAGATTATGTATGAATTATATTTGAGTCTTTGCTGATTTCTTATATGCGTGATTTGATATCCTTGTAAGTCTCTCCGAGTCTTGGCTTTTGTTTGGCCAATTAGATCTATGATTCTTGCAATGGGAGAAGTGCTTGGTTTTGGGTTCATACTGTGTGGTGACCTTTCCCAGTGATAGAAGGGGCAGTAAGGCACGCATCATGTTGTTGCCATCAAGGGTAACAAGATGGGCTTTCATCATAGATTTGAGATTTTCCATCTACATCATGTCATCTTGCTTAAGGTGTTACTCTGTTCTTATGATCTCAATACACTAGATGCATGTTGGATAGCGGTCGACGCATGGAGTAATAGTTGTAGATGCAGAAAGTATCGGTCTACTTGTTTTGGACGTGATGCCTATATGTATGATCATTGCCATAGATAACGTCATGACTTTGCGCGGTTCTATCAATTGCTCGACAGTAATTCGTTCACCCACCGTCTACTTGCTTTCATGAGAGAAGCCACTAGTGAACACTACGGCCCCCGGGTCTACTCACAATTATCATCTCCGCTTTTACTTTTACTTTGCTTTGTTTACTTTTTACTTTCAGTTCTCACTTTGCAAACAATCTATAAGGGATTGAAAACCCCTTCATAGCGTTGGGTGCAAGCTCTTTGTGTTTGTGCAGCTACTTGTGACTTGACGCGATCCTCCTACTGGATTAATGCCTTGGTTCTCAAACTGAGGGAAATACTTACCGCCGCTGTGCTACATCACCCTTTCCTCTTCAAGGGAACACCAACGCAAGACTCCAAGGCCACGGGAGAATCCTTTGCATATTGGCCAAGGAAATCCTATAGGCGTAGCCAGCGGCATTGGTCTACTTCCAAGGATGGTCTGGGCGATACCCAAAATCATAATGGGGTTATACAGGAGCGCTGCAGCCACTGCCTGAATAGCTGCCTCACGGAGACGAGCAGCCTTTGCCTCCCTTTCATACTCCTCTGACTCTCCTCTGGTTATGTAATATCTCCGTTTTACCTGAAAGTCATAGAAGGTAGGAGCAGGAAGGGTAATATGGAAAACACGTTGCCGATTAAATATCAAACGGTATAGGAGGGATTCATCATCCCTCTCAAGGAACTGATAGCGTGTCAAAGCAGCGTGATCAAGGAAAGTTGTATGAAGCGGGGGATCTCCTTTGCGGATGGGTACTCCAAGAAAATTTGCTATGCGAGTGGCATAGATCCCACCAAAGAAATCCCCTTCATTAGCATTATTATTCAGCCTCCTTGCTATAATAGCTCCCATGTTGAAACTTTTATCACCCGTTACTGCGCTCTTAAGAATACTAAGGTTGGGTGCGCACAGGTGAAAATGCTCAATCTTTCCATTAATGCATCTACCTATGAAGAGGGAAAAACAATCCAAGGCAGGAAAATGAATGCTCCCCATGTAATATCTCTAGTTTCTCCAACAGTTATACCAGAGAAAAAATCTCTAACCGAAGATTTAGGAGAATCATTGAGACTACCCGAGATAGGTTTCTTGCAATTTCTATTGAAATCCTCTAAATCCATGGTATACGATTTGTCATAGAGATCAAACAGTACAGATGTATCACGACCAACTGAATATTTGAATCTACGAACAAAAGAGGCAGTGTGAGCAACATACTGTTCACAATTATCGGAGATGAATTCTTCGAGTCCGACGTTGTGAACAAGTGTATCAAACTCGTCTTTGAAACCTGCCTCAATCATAAATTCATCACAAGGCAATTGACATGGTTGTACCTGTGCGTTCCTCGGTTGGTAAGGATCGGGTTCCCGAATTGCAAGACGGGGACCTCTCTTGCTTGAGAAACCACCATGATAGTTTCTCCTGAACATCTTCCTTTTCTGAATTTTTCAGTGACCCAAAGGAAAAGTGAAGAAGAATCAACTATACTCGTAGAAACTACTCCCACAAGTTCCTAGAGGCCATATTACGCATCAAAACTACTTGGGACCAGCTAAAATTAGCATGCAAAGCTCAAGAACAGGGTCACCAAGGCAGCAAAAATACGCGAAGTATAAGGCACTACAGCAAAAACTAATTGGACCAATGGAGAAGTCACTTACCAAGGAGTAATTTCCCCAAAACAGTTCGGAGAATGGTGCTTTGAGCAAAGAGATCGAAAATCCCAGCAACAGGAACAAGAACATGGGTTTGAGCTACGAAACGATTTTTTCTGGAGGTAGGAGAAGTGGATGAGAGCTAGAATGAGTGGAGGCGGTGCACGTGGGCCCCACAAGCCAGGTAGGCGCGGCCAGGGGGGTGCCCGCGCCTCCAGGGCTTGTGGCCCACTGGTGCAGCCCCCAGACTAGCTCTTCGTCCCAGTATTTGTCAAAAAATCCAGAAAAAATCATACTTGATTTTCAGGATGTTCGGAGAACTTTTATTTTCGGGGTACTTTTCCACGGGACGCGAAAACACAAAACAGGGAAAACTAAACTAAATCTATCATTTTTCTTCTAAGCAACCGAAGGTGCAAGCTTGGAACAGAGGTTTGTGACTCCTCGATTCATCCATCTCATGGTCATCGAAAGAAATCCGTCAATGAGGTTGATCAAGTCTCCTTGACAAACCTTTTTGAATCGCAAAAGAGAACGGACAATTTTCGAATAGTCACTAGGTCACCTCAATGGGGATGTGTATCTCCCCAACAAGCAAATCATACTTCATCTTAACAGGAGGAATAGGGCATTCAGAGCTCCCAATAAGAATCGATGAAGTTTTTTTGATAACGTTGATGCAATGTACTCAATATTGTTTCTTTGGAAACTGCACCGTATGCTCATTACCGTTGACATGGAAAGTGACATTGCCTTTGTTGCAATCTATAACAACCCCTGCGGTGTTTAAAAAGGGTCTTCCGAGGATGACCGCCATGGCATCGTCCTCGGGAATATCCAGAATAACAAAGTCTGTTAAGATAGTGACGTTAGCAACCACAATAGGCACATCCTCGCAAATGCCGATAGGGAAAGCAGTTGATTTGTCAGCCATTTGCAGAGAGATTTCAGTGGGTGTCAACTTATCTAGTTCAGGACTACGATAAAGAGAGAGAGTCATAACACTTACACCGGCTCCAAGGTCGCATAAAGTAGTTCTAATGTAGTTGCCTTTAATGGAGCAAGGTATAGTGGGCACACCGGGATCACCTAGTTTCTGAGGAGTTCCACCCTTGAAGGTATAATTAGCGAGCATGGTGGAAATCTCAACCTCAGGTATCCTCCTCTTATTAGTCACAATATATTTCATGTACTTAGCATACAGAGACATTTTGAGCATATCTCTTAAACGCATTTGCAGAAAGACAGGTCTGATCATTTCAACGAAGCGCTCAAAATCCTTATCATCCCTTTTCTTGGATGGTTTGGGAGGAAAGGGCATGGGTTTCTGAACCCATGGTTCCCTTTCTTTACCATGCTTCCTAGCAGCGAATCCATTCTTATCGTATCTTCTATTCTAAGGCTGTGGGTTATCAAGATCAACAGGTTCAATCTCCACATCCTTTTCATTGCTAGGTTGAGCATCTTCATGAACATCACTATTGATATCATCATTAGGCTCATGTTCATCACCAGATTGTGTTTCAGCATCAGAGACAGAGACATCGTTTGGACTCTTAGGTGTAGCAGCAACAGGGTTGCTAGCGTGCAGGTTCCTATCATCTTTCTTCTTATTTCTAGGATGAGTAGGTGCATCAGTGCTAACTCCTTGCGAATCTTGTTCAATTCTCTTCGGATGACCCTCAGGATACAGAGGTTCCTCGGTCATTCTACCGCCTCTAGTGACGACTCTAACGGAATTTTCATTCAACTCATTGAGCAAGTCATTCTGAGCTTTAAGTACTTGTTCTACCTGAGTAGTAACCATAGAAGCATGTTTACTCAGAAGTGTAAGCTCATTGACGTTTCTGTCGACACAAGCACTTAAATGACTAAGCATACGAGCATTCTGTTCCAATTGTCTGCTAACATAATCATTGAAACTCTGTTGTTTGGCAACAAAGTTATCAAATTCAGCCAGGCATAAGCTAGTAGGTTTAGCAAAAGGAATATCACTCTCATCGAACCTATGCAGAGAATTTACTTCTAATACCTGTATCGGGTTATCAAGACCATGGATCTCTTCGATAGGTGGTAGATTTTTGACATCTTCATATTTAATGCGTTTCTCTCGCATCGATTTCTTAGCTTCTTGCATATCTTCGGGACTGAGGAATAGAATACCTCTTTTCTTCGGAGTTGGCTTAGGAGGTGGTTCGGGAATAGTCCAAGCATTCTCATTGCACAAGATGTTATTCAATAGAATCTCACCTTGTTCTACGGTTCGTTCCCTAAAAACACAACCGGCACAACTATCTATGTGGTCTTTAGAAGCATCGGTAAGTCCATTATAGAACATATCAAGTATTTCGTTCTTCTCAAGAGGTTGATCAGGCAAAGCATTCAGTAGCTGGACGAGCCTCCCCCAAGCTTGTGGGAGACTCTCTTCTTCAGCTTGAGCAAAGTTGTATATTTCCTGCAAGGCGGCTTGCTTCTTATGGGCAGGGAAATATTTTTTAGAGAAGTTGTAGACCATATCCTAGGGGCTACGCACACAACGAGAAGCAAGAGAAGTGAACCAGGTCTTAGCATCATCCTTTAGCGAGAAAGGAAACAACTTGAGGATATAGTAGTGACGGATCTTTTCCTCACTAGTGAATAGGGTGGCTATATCGTACAGTTTGGTAAGATGGGCTACAACCGGTTCAGACTCATAACCGTGAAAAGGATCAGATTCGACCAGAGTGATTAACTCACGGTCGACAGAGAATTCATAATCCTTATCAGTCACAAAGATAGGCGAAGTGGCAAACTTCGGATCATATTTCATCCTACCGATCAGAGATTTTTCTTTCCACTTGCGCAGTAATTTCTCAACATCATAGCTATCCTTACACGCAAGAAAATCCTCAGCTATCTCTCCCTCCATAACATAACGCTCAGGCATAATAGGCAATTTAGGCATAATAGCAGGTTCTACTTCAATAGTATCAGCAGTTTCAGAAGTATCATCACATCTAGCAGCAAATCTAGCAATTTGTGCATCAAGGAATGCACCTAGTGGCAAAGCAGTATAAAGCATAGCATCATCAGGCAAAGCAGTATCATGCATAACATCATCAGGCAAAGCAGTATCAAGCATAGCATCATCATAAGCATCATAGGCAGCAGAAGAAGCATCATCAAGCACATGCGACATATCAAGATTTCTAGCAGGAGGAGATGTCACAAACTTACTCATAACTGAAGGTGAATCCAGTTGCAGAGCTAGATGGCAGTTCCTTACCTGTCCTCGTAGTTGAGGGCAAGACTTTGGTCATTGGATCTATCGGATTCCTCAAAGTGACCAACAGACGTAAATCCCAAGTGACTCAGAGAACATAGTTGTGCTTCCCCAGCAACGGCGCCAGAAAAATGTCTTGATGACCCACAATTATAGGGGATCGCAACAGTTTTCGAGGGTAGAGTATTCAAACCAAATTTATTGATTCGACTCAAGGGGAAGCGAAAGAATATTCTCAAGTATTAGCAGCTGAATTGTCAATTCAACCACACCTGAAAGATTTAGTGTCTCCAACAAAGTATTAGTAGCAAAGTAGGGTGATAGCAGCTATAGCAATAGTAACCAGTACCAGAAGAGTAACAGCAGTAGCAACAGAGTAACAGTAGCAGCAGTGACCGCAGTAGCAGCAACAAAGTAACATAGCAAGGACCAGTAGTAAAAGACTTGTAGTCATTGGATCGGTGATGGATGATTATGATGGATGTGATTCATCATGTAACAGCTATAACACGGAGAGATAAGTAACTAGCTCCCGTTCGTCAATCTAATGTAGGCATGTATTTCGTATGTAGTCATACGTGCTTAGGGAAAAGAACTTGCATCACATCTATTGTCCATCCCTCCCGTGGCAGCGGGGTCCTAATGGAAACTACGGGATATTAAGGTTCTCCTTTTAATAAAGAACCGGACCAACGCATTAACACTTGGTAAATACATGAACTCCTCATACTATGGTCATCTCCGGGAGTGGTTCCGGCTATTATCACTCCGGGGTTGCCGGGTCATAACACATAGTAGGTGACTACAACTTGCAACATAGGATCTAAAACACACATATATTGGCGACAACATAATAGGTTCAGATCTGAAATAATGGCACTCGGGCCCTAGTGACAAGCATTAAGCATGGCAAAGTAGTAGCAACATCAATCTCAGAACATAGTGGATACTAGGGATCAATCCCCGTCAAAACTATCTCAATTACATGATAGATCTCATCCAACTCATCACCGTCCAGCAAGCCTACGATGAGATTACTCACGAACGGTGAAGAGCATCATGGAATTGCCGATGAAGGAAGGTTGATGACGACGATGGCGACGATTTCCCCCCTCCGGAGCCCAGAACGGACTCCAGATGTGCCCTCCAGATGAAGAATAGGAGGTGGCGGCGCCTCCATATTGTAAAACACGATGAACTCTTCTCCTTGATTTTTTTCCAGGCGAGACATACTAAATAGAGCTGAGATTGGAGGAGGTGGAGCCACGTGGGCCCCACAAGCCTGGTAGGCGCGGACAGGGGGTGGTCGCGCCTCCTGTTCTTGTGGCCCACTGGCTCACCTCCTCCGGTGGATCTTTGCGCATGTATTTTTCATTAATTCCAGAAAAATTCTCCGTAAATTTTCAGGTCATTCCAAGAACTTTTATTTCTGCACAAAAACAACATCATGACAATTTTGCTGAAAACAACGTTAGTCCGGGTTAGTTCCATTCAAATCATGCAAATTAGAGTCCAAAACAAGGGCAAAAGAGTTCAGAAAAGTTGATACGACGGAGGCGTATCAATGTTATGTAGGCGACGTTCACATAAGACCACTAGAGGAAAAACAACATACAACACATCAAAATATAGAACGAATACCAAATTCACATGACTACCATTAGCATGACTTATCCCATGTCCTCACGAACGAAAGTAACTACTCACAAAGCATAATCATGTTCATGACCAGAGAGGTAATGAGTAGCATCAAGGATCTGAACATAAACTCTTCCACCAAATAATCCAACTAGCATCAACTACAAGGAGTAATTAACACTACTAGCAACCTTACAAGTACCAATCGGAGTCGTGAGACGGAGATTGGTTACAAGTGATGAACTAGGGTTTGGAGATGAGATGGTGCTGATGAAGATGTTGATGGTGACGAGTCCCCTTCGATGAGAGGAATGTTGGTGATGACGATGGCGACGATTTCCCCCTCCGGGAGGGAAGTTTCCCCGGCAGGATCGTCATGCCGGAGCTCTAGATTGGTTCTGCTCAAGTTCCGCCTCGTGGCGGCGGCGAATCCTCCAAAAATCTCCCCTCTGATTTTTTTCGGATGAAACCCATCATATAGGAAAAGATGAGCGCCGGAGGGGCAACAGGGGGCCCACAAGCCCTCCAGCCCCGGCCAGGGGGGTAGGTCGGGCCTGGCAGGCTTGTGGCCGACAGGTCATAGATCTGGGCCTGGAGTTAATCAATCCTGTCATAGAGCCTCGAGAGGTGCTTCCCAATGTCATTGGCATCAATCTTGTGCTTGTTGGTGAACTCCATGATCATCATGTGGTTGGCGTTGAGTCCACGCTCCACCATCCCTTGGCACTTGAAGACCTGTTGTTCCATTGCTTCGAGCCTCACCTCCACGCTTCTGGTCTTCTTGGGCCCCTCAACATCACGGATGTGCAACATCCCCTCACACATCTCGATAGATTGAGGGTGTTGCAGCACTCCCGCTAGGTAAGGATTGATGACCTTCTCGAAGATCTTGTCCTTCCGAGCTTTTGGGGACGTCATAGAGATCTAGATCTGCAGCAGAAACAAGCTCGAAACGAAAACAGAGGGAATTTAAGTGATACAGAGGTCAGACCTTTCGGGAGAATATATAATGATTTTTTCCAGACCAGAAGGAGGACTCCGCACGAAAACGGAGTCCGGGAGGCGCACAAGGTGGCCACAAGCCCTCCGGCCCCGGCCAGGGGGGTAGGCCGGGCCTAGGAGGCTTGTCGCCTCCTCGGGCACTTTCCGAACTGCTTTAAATTTTTCTATTTTTTCAAATATTCCAAAACGAAGGAAAATTGCTATGGGAAAGTTTTGGAGTCTCTTTACTTACCGAATCACATACCTCTTCGTTTTCGGAGTCTGAAACAGGCTGATAAATATCCCTTATGTACTCCTCCGGAGTTATGGTATTGATAATATTGCTCTCAACATTTATGGGAGTACGTGAGATATAATGCTTGATTCTCTGCCCGTTTACCACTCTTGGACAATTACCTTCCGTGTTGTTGATCTTGATAGCACCGGAACGATATGCTTCCTCAACAATATAGGGACCTTCCCATTTTGAGAGAAGCTTGCCTGCAAAAAATCTTAAACGAGAATTATATAGCAAGACATAATCACCTACATTGAACTCACACTTTTGTATCCTCTTATCATGCCACCTCTTAACCTTCTCTTTGCACAACTTGGCATTCTCATATGCCTGAGTTCTCCATTCATCAAGCGAGCTAATGTCAGATAACCTCTTCTCACCAACAAGTTTGAAATCAAAGTTGAGCTCTTTGATTGCCCAATAAGCTTTATGCTCTAGCTCAAGAGGTAGATGACATGCTTTACCGTACACCATTTTGTATGGAGACATGCCCATGGGATTCTTATAGGCAGTTCTATAAGCCCATAGTGCATCATCGAGCTTCTTACACCAATTCTTTCTAGACTTGTTGACAGTCTTTTGCAAAATTAGTTTAATATCTCTATTGCTTAGATCTGCTTGACCACTGGACTGAGGGTGATAGGGAGACGCAATTCTATGGTTGACATCGTACTTAGCAAGCGTTTTACGGAAAGCACCATGAATGAAATGTGAACCACCGTCGGTCATTAGATATCTAGGGACTCCAAATCTAGGGAAGATAACTTCTTTAAGCATCCTGATAGAGGTGTTGTGATTAGCACTACTAGTGGGGATAGCTTCTACCCACTTAGTGACATAGTCAACTAGGATATGAGTATACCCATTGGATTTGGGAAAAGGTCCCATATAATCAAAGCCCCAAACATCAAATGGTTCAATGACAAGTGAATAGTTCATAGGCATTTCCTGACGTTTACTAATATTAGCTATTTTTTGACATTCGTCACAAGACAAGACAAACTTATGGGCATCCTTGAAGAGAGTGGGCCAATAGAAACCTGATTGCAATACCTTGTGTGCAGTTCTATCTCCTGCATGGTGTCCTCCGTAGGCCTCAGAGTGACACTTCTGTAGGATCTTTCCCTATTCATGTTCAGGTACACAACGTCTAATAACACCATCTACTCCTTCCTTGTAAAGGTGAGGATCATCCCAAAAGTAGTGTCTCAAGTCAAAGAAGAATGTCTTCTTTTGTTGGTATGTGAAGCTAGGTGGTATATATTTGGCAACAATATAGTTTGCATAATCAGCATACCACGGTGCACTACGTGAAGCATTGATGACATTCAATTGCTCATCGGGAAAGCTATCATCAATAGGTTGTGGGTCATCCAGAACGTTCTCCAACCTAGACAAGTTATCTGCTACTGGGTTATCAGCACCCTTCCTGTCGGCAACGTGCAAATCAAATTCTTGTAGCAAGAGAACCCATCTGATAAGTTTAGGTTTAGCGTCCTTCTTCTCCATGAGGTACTTAATAGCAGCGTGATCAGTGTGAATAGTGACTTTGGAATCAACTATGTAAGACCTGAACTTTTCACATGCAAACACGACAGCTAAAAATTCCTTTTCCGTGATAGCATAGTTTCTTTGGGCACTGTCTAGAGTTTTACTAGCATAGTGAATAACATTCAACTTCTTATCAACTCTTTGCCCTAGGACAGCACCAACAGCATAATCGCTAGCATCACACATGATTTCAAAAGGTAAGTGCTATCCCACAGGCAACAGCGCCAGAAATTGAGACGTTGACAAAGAGTGGGCTTGAGTTGGTTTTGCCCTTCAAGAGGAAAGGGTGATGCTAGCGTTGTCCAGTTTGAGAACCAATGTATCCAGAAGGAGGGTCTCGTCAAGTCCAGAGTACCTGCGCAAACAGAAACAAGCTTGCACCCAACGCTTCAAAGGGGTTGTCAATCCCTTCAAGATTGTTTGCAAAGTGAGATCTGAAGGCGGAAAGTGCAACGGAGTAAAAAATGTAAGGCTGAAAATATGGTGTGGAGTAGACCCTAGGGGCCATAGTGTTCACTAGAGGCTTCTCTCAAAATAGCAAGTGTTACAGTGGGTGAACAAATTACTATCGAGCAATTGATAGAACCGCGCAAAGTCATGACGATATCTAAGGCAATGATCATACATATAGGCATCACGTCTGAGACAAGTAGACCGATACTTTCCGCATCTACTACTATTACTCCACACATCGACCGCTATCCAACATGCATCTAGTGTATTGAGTTTATGACGAACAGAGTAACGCCTTAAGCAAGATGATATCATGTAGAGGGATAATCTCAAACCAATGATGAAAACTCCATCTTTTTACCCTTGATGGCAACAACACGATGCGTGCCTCGCTACCCCTTCTGTCACTGGGTGAGGTCACCGCACGGTATGAACCCAAAACCAAGCACTTCTCCCATTGCAAGAATCATAGATCTAGTTGGCGAGACAAAACCCAGAACTCGAAGAGAATTACAAGGATATGGAATCATTTATAAGAGAGATCAGAAGAAACTCAAATAAGATTCATGGATAATCTGATCATAAATTCACAATTCATCGGATCTCGACAAACACACCGCAAAAAAAGATTACATTGGATAGATCTCCATGAAGATCATGGAGAACTTTGTATTGAACATCCAAGAGAGAGAAGAAGCCATCTAGTTACTAGCTATGGACCTGTAGGTCTATGGTGAACTACTCACGCATCATCGGAGAGGTCATGGTGTTGATGAAGAAGCCCTCCGTGTCCGAATACCCCCTTCCGGAAGGGCACCAGAACGTGCCCCAGATGGGATCTTGCGGAGACAGAAGCTTGCAGCGGCGGAAAAGTACTTTCGATGATCTCCTGATTTTTTTTGGGATTTTTAGGGAATTTATAGGCGCAACCCCTAGGTCAGGGGACGCTCAGGGGGGCCACAAGCCTGGATGGCGCGGCCTCCCCCCTGGCCGCGGGGTGGGGGCTTGTGGGGTCCCTGGGGCTCCCCTTCCTTGGCTCCCAAGCTCCCCGATCTTCTTCCGTTCCAGAAAAAATCTTTTCGGGGATTTTCTTCCGTTTGGACTCCGTTTCAAAATCTCCACTGAAAGGGGTCAAAAACATGGAAAAAACAGGAACTGCCACTTTGGAGACGTATCAAGCATCCCCAAGCTTAACACCTGCTCGTCCTCGAGTAGGGAAGTGACAAAGAATGAATTTTTGATGTGGAATGCTAC
This sequence comes from Hordeum vulgare subsp. vulgare, assembly GCF_904849725.1. Classification (NCBI taxonomy): domain Eukaryota; kingdom Viridiplantae; phylum Streptophyta; class Magnoliopsida; order Poales; family Poaceae; genus Hordeum; species Hordeum vulgare. The sequence goes on from NC_058521.1 coordinate 565,678,645, forward strand.
CAAGCATAGTTGTCCTTTGCAACTTCTTTCACGTGACATGAATGTTCAGATCCGTAAGATTCAAAACAATAGTTTGCTATTGACTTGAAAACAGTAATACTTCAAGCAAACTAGCAAAGTAATCATGAACTTTCAAAATAACAAGGCCAAAGAAAGTTATCCCTACAAAATCATATAGTCTGGCTATGCTCCATCATCCTCACACAACTAATGTAAATCATGCACAATCCCGGAATTGGCCAAGTAATTGTTTTTGCACTCTTACTTTCTCAAACTTTTTATAACTATCATGCAATACATGAGCGCGAGCCATGGATATAGGACTATAGGTGGAATAGAGTATGGTGGTGGTGGTGAGACAAAAAGGAGGAGATGGTCACACTGACTCGGCATATCAATAGGCTATGGATATGCCAATTAATAAATATCAATGTGAATGAGTAGGGATTGCCATACAAAGGATGCACTAGAGCTATAAGTATGTGAAAGCTCAAAAGGAAAACTAGTGGGTGTGCATCCAACTTGCTTGCTCACGAAGACCTAGGGCAATTTTGAGGAACCCATCATTGGAATATACAAGCCAAGTTATAAAATGAATATTCCCACTAGCATATGGTAGTGACAAAGCAAGAAGCTCTCAATCCTGAAGAACATGGTGCTAACATGAAGCACAAGTGTGGAAAAAGATAGTAGCATTGTCCCTTCTCTCTTTTTCTCTCTTTTCTTTTTTTCATTTGGGCTCTTAGGCCTCCTTATTTTATTTTCTTTTCTCTTTTCTTTTTGTTTTTGGGGTCTTTGGCCTCTTTTTTTCCTCACACGGGACAATGCTCTAATAATGATGATCATCACACTTTTATTTACTCACAGCTCAAAGATCACAATGATGAAGACTCCATAGGAAATGCCTCCGGCAGTGTACTGGGATGTGCAACGATCTAGCATGGCGTATGACGTTGAAACATCTCGCTAGCTATCTTACAATCATGTTATGGCGATATGAGAGTGACGGCACAAGTCATGAGACGGAACGGTGGGAGTTGCATGGCAATATATCTCGGAATGGCTATGAAAATGCCATAGTAGGTAGGTATGGTGGATGTTTTGAGGAAGGAATTTGGTGGGTTTGTGCACCGACGAGAATTGCGCGGCACTAGAGAGGCTAGCAATGGTGGAAGGTGAAAGTGCATCTATACCATGGGCTCACATTAGTCATGAAGAACTCACATACTTATTGTGAAAGTTTTTATTAGTAATCGAAACAAAGTGTTAAACGCTGTTGGAAATATGCCCTAGAGGCAATAATAAATTAGTTATTATTATATTTCTTTGTTCATGATAATCGTTTATTATCCATGCTATAATTGTATTGATTGGAAACACAATACTTGTGTGGATACATAGACAAAACACTGTCCCTAGTAAGCCTCTAGTTGACTAGCTCGTTGATCTAAGATGGCCAAGGTTTCCTGGCCATAGGCAAGTGTTGTTACTTGATAACGGGATCACATCATTAGGAGAATCATGTGATGCACTAGACCCAAACTAATAGACGTAGCATGTTGATCGTGTCATTTTGTTGCTACTGTTTTCTGCGTGTCAAGTATGTGTTCCTATGACCATGAGATCATATAACTCACTGACACCGGAGGAATGCTTTGTGTGTATCAAACGTCGCAACATAACTGGGTGACTATAAAGATGCTCTACAGGTATCTCGGAAGGTGTTAGTTGAGTTAGTATGGATCGAGACTGGGATTTGTCACTCCGTGTGACGGAGAGGTATCTCGGGGCCCATTCGGTAATACAACATCACACACAAGCCTTGCGAGCAATGTGACTTAGTGTAAGTTGCGGGATCTTGTATTACAGAACGAGTAAAGAGAATTGCTGGTAAACGAGATTGAAATAGGTATGCGGATACTGACGATCGAATCTCGGGCAAGTAACATACCGAAGGACAAAGGGAATGACATACGGGATTATATGAATCCTTGGCACTAAGGTTCAAACGATAAGATCTTTGTAGAATATGTAGGATCCAATATGGGCATCCAGGTCCCGCTATTGGATATTGACCGAGGAATCTCTCGGGTCTTGTCTACATAGTTCTCGAACCCGTAGGGTCTGCACACTTAAGGTTCGACGTTGTTTTATGCGTATTTGAGTTATATGGTTGGTTACCGAATGTTGTTCGGAGTCCTGGATGAGATCACGGACGTCACGAGGGTTTCCGGAATGGTCCGGAAACGAAGATTGATATATAGGATGACCTCATTTGATTACCGGAAGGTTTTCGGAGTTACCGGGAATGTACCTGGAATGACGAATGGGTTCCGGGTGTTCACCGGGGGGGCAACCCACCCCGGGGAAGCCCATAGGCCTTGAGGGTGGCACACCAGCCCTTAGTGGGCTGGTGGGACAGCCCAAGAAGGCCCTATGCGCCATAGCAATAAAATCAAAGAGAAAAGAAAAAAAGGAGGAGGTGGGAAAGAAAAGAAGGACTCCACCCACCAAACCAAGTAGGACTCGGTTTGGGGGGGGGAGACCTTCCCCCCTTGGCTCGGCCGACCCCCTTGGGGCTCCTTGAGCCCCAAGGCAAGGTCCCCCCTCTCCCACCTATATATATGGAGGGTTTAGGGCTGATTTGAGACGACTTTTCCACGGCAGCCCGACCACATACCTCCACGGTTTTTCCTCTAGATCGCGTTTCTACGGAGCTCGGGCGGAGCCCCGCTGAGACAAGATCATCACCAACCTCCGGAGCGCCGTCACGCTGCCGGAGAACTCATCTACCTCTCCGTCTCTCTTGCTGGATCAAGAAGGCCGAGATCATCGTCGAGCTGTACGTGTGCTGAACGCGGAGGTGCCGTCCGTTCGGCACTAGATCGTGGGACTGATCGAGGGACGGTTCGCGGGGCGGATCGAGGGACGTGAGGACGTTCCACTACATCAACCGTGTTCACTAACGCTTCTGCTGTACGGTCTACAAGGGTACGTAGATCTCACATCCCCTCTTGTAGATGGACATCACCATGATAGGTCTTCGTGCGCGTAGGAAAATTTTTGTTTCCCGTGCGACGTTCCCAACAGTGGCATCATGAGCTAGGTTCATGCGTAGATGTCTTCTCCAGTAGAACACAAAAGTTTTTGTGCGCAGTGATGTGTGTTTTGCTGCCCTCCTTAGTCTTTTCTTGATTCCGCGGTATTGTTGGATCAAAGCGGCTCGGACCGACATTACTCGTATGCTTACGAGAGACTGGTTTCATCGCTACGACTAACTCCGTTGCTCAAAGATGACTGGCGGGTGTCAGTTTCTCCAACTTTAGTTGAATCAGATTTGACCGAGGAGGTCCTTGGATGAGGTTAAATAGCAATTCATATATCTCCGTTGTGGTGTTGAAGTAAGTAAGATGCGATCCTACTAGATACCCATGGTCACCACGTAAAACATGCAACAAGAAAATTAGAGGGCGTCTAACTTGTTTTTGCAGGGTATGCTTGTGATATGATATGGCCAACGATGTGATGTGATATATATTGGATGTATGAGATGATCATGTTGTAATAGATAATATCGACTTGCACGTCGATGGTACGGCAACCGGCAGGAGCCATAGGGTTGTCTTTAAACTAACGTTTGTGCTTGCAGATGCGTTTACTATATTGCTAGGACGTAGCTTTAGTAGTAATAGCATGAGTAGCACCACAACCCCGATGGCGACACGTTGATGGAGATCCTGATGATGGAGATCATGGTGTGACGCCGGTGACAAGAAGATCGTGCCGGTGCTTTGGTGATGGAGATCAAGAAGCGCATGATGATGGCCATATCATGTCACTTATGAATTGCATGTGATGTTAATCCTTTTTGCACCTTATCTTGCTTAGAACGATGGTAGCATTATGAGGTGATCTCTCACTAAAATTTCAAGACGAAATTGTGTTCTCCCCGACTGTGCACCGTTGCGACAGTTCTTCGTTTCGAGACACCATGTGATGATTAGGTGTGATAGACTCAACGTTCACATACAACGGGTGCAAAACAGTTGCACACGCAGAACACTCGGGTTAAACTTGACGAGCCTAGCATGTGCAGACATGGCCTCGGAACACATGAGATCGAAAGGTCGAGCATGAATCGTAAAGTTGATATGATTAGCATAGAGATGCTTACCAGTGAAACTATTCTCGACTCACGTGATGATCGGACTTGAGATAGTGGATTTGGATCATGTACCACTCAAATGACTAGAGAGATGTACTTTTTGAGTGGGAGTTCTTAAGTAATATGATTAATTGAACTAATTGTCATGAACATAGTCGAATGGTCTTTGCGAATTACGATGTAGCTTGCGCTATAGATCTACTGTTTTTATATGTTCCTAGAGAAAATTTAGTTGAAAGTTGATAGTAGCAAACTTTGAAGAGGATTGTCCTCGTTGCTGCGCAGAAGGCTTATGTCCTTAATGCACCACTCGGTGTGCTGCACCTCGAGCGTCGTCTGTGGATGCTGTGAACATCCGACATACACGTTTCTGATGACTACACGATAGTTCAGTACAAAGTACTTAATGGCTTAGAAGCAAGGCACCGAAAACGTTTTAAACGTCACGGAACATAAGTGATGTTCTAAAGAGATGAAATTGTGATTTCATGCTTGTGCCCTTGTAAAGAGGTACGAGACCTCCAACAAGATTCTTTGTCCACAAAGTAAAGGAGAAAAGCTCAATCGTTGAGCATGTGCTCAGATTGTCTGAGTACGACAATCACTTGAATCAAGTGGGAGTTAATCTTCCAGATGAGATACTGATGGTTCTCCAAAGTCACTGCCACCAAGCTGTGAGAGCTTCGTGATGAACTATAACATATCAAGGATAGATACAATGATCCTTGAGCGATTCGCGATGTTTGACACTGCGAAAGTAGAAATCAAGAAGGAGCGTCAATAGTTGATGGTTTGTAAAACCACTAAGTTTCAAGAAAGGCAAGGGCTAGAAGGGATACTTCGTGAAACGGCAAAACAGTTGCTGCACTAACGAAGAGACCCGAGATTAAACCCAAATCCAAGACTAAGTGCTTCTGTAATGAGGGGAACAGTCACTGAGGCGGAGCAACTCTAGATACTTGGTAGATAAGAAGGCTGGCAAAAGTCGAAAGAAGTATATTTGATATACATGATGTTGATGTGTACTTTACTAGTACTCCTAGTAGCATGAGGGTATTAGATACCGGTTCGGTTGCTAAGTGATTAGTAACACGAAATGAAAGCTACGGCATAAACGGAGACTAGCTAAAGGCGAGGTGACGATACTTGTTGGAAGTATTTCCAAGGTTGATATCATCAAACGTCGCACGCTCCCTCTACCATCGGGATTGGTGTTAAACCTAAATAATTGTTATTTGGTGCTTGCGTTAAGCATGAACATGATTGTATCGTGTTTATTGCAATACGATTATTCATTTAAAGAGAATAATGGTTACTCTATTTTCTTGAATAATCACCTTCAATGGTTTATTGAATCTCGATCATAGTGTTACACATGTTCATGATATTGGTGCCAAAAGATACATGGTAATGATGATAGTACCACTTACTTGTGGCACTGCCGCTTGAGTCATGTTGGTATAAATTGCATCAAGAGGCTCGATGCTGATGGATCTTTATACTCACTTGATTTTGAATCACTAGTGGCATGCAAATCATACCACATGTGCAAGGCCTTGTTTTCATTGAGATGAAACAAGATAGTAACTTGTTGGAAGTGATACATTTTGATGTATGCAGTCCAATGGGTGCTGAGGCACGTAGTGGATATCGTTATGTTCTTACTTCAATGACGATTTGAGCAGATACAAGAGTATTTACTTAATGAATCACGAGTCTGAAATATTGAAAAGTTCAATTCTGTTTTGGAGTGAAGTTCGTCGTAACAAGAGGTTAAACTATCTACGATATGATCATAGAAATGAATATCTGAGTTACGAGTTTTGGTACGCAGTTAAGACAATGTGGAAATTGTTTCGCAGTTCATGCCACCTAGAACATCATAGTGTGATGATGTGTCTGAACGTCATAGCCACACACTATTCGGTATGGTGCATGCTATGATGTCTCTTATCGAATTACCACTATTGTTTATGGGTTAAGCATTAGAGACAACCGCATTCACATTAAATAGGGCACCACATATTTCCGTTGAGATGACACGGTATAGACTGAGGTTTAGAGAAATCTAAACTGTCGTTATTTGAATGTTTGGAGTTTCGACACTTATGTGAAAAAGTTTCAGTCTGATAAGCTCGAACCCAAAGCGGATAAATGCATCTTCATAGGATATCCAAAACAGTTGGGTACATCTCCTATCTCAGATCCGAAAGCAAAGTGTTTGTTTCTAGAAACGGATCCTTTCTCGAGGAAAGGTTTCTCTCAAAAGAATTGAGTGGGAGGGTGGTGGAACTTGATGAGGTTATTTAACCATCACTTCGACTAGTGTGTAGCAGGGCACAGGAAGTTGTTCCTGTGGCGCCTACACCAATTGAAGTGGAAGCTGATGATGGTGATCATTGAGCATCGGATCAAGTTACTATAAACATCGTAGGTTGACAAGGTTGCGTACTATTACAGAGTGGTACGGTAACCCTGTCTTGGCGGTCATGTTGTTGAGCAACAGTGAACCTACGAGTTATGGAGAAAGCAATGGTGGGCCCGGATTCCGACAAATGGCTGGAGGCCATGAAATCCGAGAGAGGATCCATGTATGAAAACAAAGTGTAGACTTTGGAAGAACTACTTGATGGTCATAAGACTATTGAGTAAAGATGGATCTTTAAAAGGAAGACAGACGATGATAGTGATAAGTCACTATTATTAAAAGCTCGACTTGTCGCAAAGATGTTTCTGACAAGATCAAACAAGTTGACTATGATGAGACTTTCTCACTCGTAGCGATGCTAAAAGTCTGTTAGAATTATGTTAGTAGTTGTTGCATTATTTATGAAATATTGCACATAGGATGTCAAAACATTGTTTCCTCGACGGTTTCCTTGAGAAAACATTGTATGTGATACAACTAGGAGGTTTTGTTGATCCTAAAGATACTAGCAAGTATGCAAGCTCCAGCGATCCTTCATTGGACTGGTGCAAGCATCTCGGAGTTGGAATATACACTTTGATGAGATGATCAAAGATTTTGGGTTTGTGCAAGGTTTATGAGAAACTTGTATTTCCAAAGAAGTGAGTGGGAGCACTATAGAATTTCTGATAAGTATATGTGGTTGACATATTGTGGATCAGAAGTAATGTAGAATTTGTGTAAAGCATACAAGGTTGTTTGAAAGGAGTTTTCAAAGGAGTACCTGGATTGCGCTACTTGAACGTTGAGCATCAAAGATCTATGGGGATAGATCGAAAGCGCTTAATGGAAGTTTCAACAAGATGCATGCCTTGACAAGTTTTGAAGGAGTTCAAAATAGATCAGCAAAGCAGGAGTTCTTGGTTGCGTTATAAGGTGTGAATTTGAGTAAGACTCAAAACCCGACCACGGCAGAATAAAGAGAATAGACGAAGGTCATCTTCTATGCCTTAGCCGTAGACTCTAAAGTATGCCATGCTGAGTACCGCACCTGATGTGTGCCTTGCAGCAAGTCTGTTGAGAGGTACAGAGAGTGATCCATGATTGAATCACTAGCAGCGGTCAAAATTTATCCTTAGTAACTGATGGACTAAGGAATTTTTCTCGATTATGGAGGTGGTTAAAGAGTTCGTCGTAAAGGGTTACGTCGATGTAAGCTTTGACACTAGTCCGAATAACTATGAGTAGTGAAACGGATTCGTATAGTAGAGTAGATATTTGGAGTATTTCCGAATAGCACATAGTAGCAGCATCTATAAAATGACATAAAGATTTGTAAAGAACACACGGATCTGAAAATTTCAGAACCGTTGACTAAAACCTCTCTCATGAGCAAGACGTGATTAGACCCCATAACTATATGGGTGTTGGATTCGTTGGAATCACATGGTGATGTGAACTAGATTATTGACTCTAGTGCAAGTGGGAGACTGTTGGAAATATGCCCTAGAGGCAATAATAAATTAGTTATTATTATATTTCTTTGTTCATGATAATCGGTTATTATCCATGCTATAATTGTATTGATTGGAAACACAATACTTGTGTGGATACATAGACAAAACACTGTCCCTAGTAAGCCTCTAGTTGACTAGCTCGTTGATCAAAGATGGCCAAGGTTTCCTGGCCATAGGCAAGTGTTGTTACTTGATAACGGGATCACATCATTAGGAGAATCATGTGATGGACTAGACCCAAACTAATAGACGTAGCATGTTGATCGTGTCATTTTGTTGCTACTGTTTTCTGCGTGTCAAGTATTTGTTCCTATGACCATGAGATCATATAACTCACTGACACCGGAGGAATGCTTTATGTGTATCAAACGTCGCAACGTAACTGGGTGACTATAAAGATCCTCTATAGGTATCTCCGGAACCCATTAGTTTGTCACTCAGTGTGACGGAGAGGTATCTCGGGGCCCGCTCGGTAATACAACATCACACACAAGCCTTGCAAGCAATGTGACTTAGTGTAAGTTGCGAGATCCTGTATAAAGGAACAAGTAAAGAGACTTGCCGGTAAACGAGATTTAAATAGGTATGCGGATACTGACGATCGAATCTCGGGCAAGTAACATACCGAAGGACAAAGGGAATGACATACGGGATTATATGAATCCTTGGCACTGACGTTCAAATGATAAGACCTTCGTAGAATATGTAGGATCCAATATGGTCATCTAGGTACCGCTATTGGATATTGACCGAGGAGTCTCTCGGGTCATGTCTACATAGTTCTCGAACCCGCAGGATCTGCACACTTAAGGTTCGACGTTGTTGTATGCGTATTTGAGTTATATGGTTGGTTACCGAATGTTGTTCGGAGTCCCGGATGAGATCAAGGACGTCACGAGGGTTTCCGGAATGGTCCGGAAACGAAGATTGATATATAGGATGACCTCATTTGATTACCGGAAGGTTTTCGGAGTTACCGGGAATTTACCGGGACTAACGAATGGGTTCCGGGTGTTCACCGGGGTGGGGGGGGCAACCCACCCCGGGGAAGCCCATAGGCCTTGGGGGTGGTACACCAGCCCATAGTGGGCTGGTGGGACAGCCCAAGAAGGCCCTATGCGCCATAGGAAGAAAATCAAAGAGAAAAGAAAAAAAAGGAGGAGGTGGGAAAGGAAAGAAGGACTCCTCCCACCAAACCAAGTAGGACTCGGTTTGGAGGGGGGAGACCTTCCCCCCTTGGCTCGGCCGACCCCCTTGGGGCTCCTTGAGCCCCAAGGCAAGGCCCCCCCTCTCCCACCTATATATATGGAGGTTTTAGGGCTGATTTGAGACGACTTTTCCACGGCAGCCCGACCACATGTCTCCATGGTTTTTCCTCTAGATCGCGTTTCTGCGGAGCTCGGGCGGAGCCATGCTGAGACAAGATCATCACCAACCTCCGGAGCGCCGTCACGCTGCCGGAGAACTCATCTACCTCTCCGTCTCTCTTGCTGGATCAAGAAGGCCGAGATCATCGTCGAGCTGTACGTGTGCTGAACGCGGAGGTGTCGTCCGTTCGGCACTAGATCGTGGGACTGATCGAGGGACGGTTCGCTGGACGGATCGAGGGACGTGAGGACGTTCCACTACATCAACCGCGTTCACTAACGCTTCTGCTGTACGGTCTACAAGGGTACGTAGATCTCACATCCCCTCTCGTAGATGGACATCACCATGATAGGTCTTCGTGCGCGTAGGAAATTTTTTGTTTCCCATGCGACGTTCCCCAACAAACGCATACTCCGAGGGGAAGGGTTGGTAGGTGTAATCCATCGCGCGATCCCGACCTCAACACAAAGGATGACAATCAATAGATCAATTATGCTCTGACTTCCTAACATAGCGGTTCACAATACGTGCATGCTACGGGAATCACTAACTCTAACACAAGTATCTCTTGATTCACAACACCCTACTAACATAACTTTCAATATTACCGAATCCACGTCTCAAAACTAATTGAGAGGAATCGAAACTTCTCTTTCTACTCAATGCACATGAAGATGGAGGTTTTTGCATCCTCTTTGGGTACCTAGCACATTTGGGACTACTTTCATAGCATAAGCCAACTACCAAATCACGCACCGCCGTACTCTAAAGATATAAGTGAAGCACAAGAGCAAAAGTATCTAGCTAAAAATATAAAAGTGAAGCGTAAGAGCAAAAGTATCTAGCTCAAAAGATATAAGTGAAGCACTATGAGCATTCTAGCAAAATCACGATGAGTGCATGTCTCTCTCTCAAAAAGGTGTGCAGCAAGGATGATTGTGACACAACAAAAAGAAAAGACTCCTAAGATACAAGACTCTCCAAGCAAAACACATATCATGTGGTGAATAAAAATATAGCTCCAAGTAATGTCACCGATGGATTGAAGACGAAAGAGGGGATGCCTTCCCGGGGCATCCCCAAGATTAGGCTTTTTGGTGTCCTTGAATTTGGCTTGGGATGCCTTGGGCATCCCCAAGCTTGAGCTCTTTCCACTCCTTATCTCTTTATCCATGAGAACATCACCCAAAACTTGAAAACTTCACAACACAAAACTTAAACACAAACTTGTGATAACATTAGTACAAGAAAACAAACTACCACTTCTTTTGATACTGTAGAAAACTTGAATTCCATCTATATTGATGATGGGCTACTGTATTCTCACTTTTCCATGGCTAGTACCCCCCGATACTAACCATAGTTTCATCAAAACAATCAACCAACTCAACAAAAACAGAATCTGTCAAAAGCAGACCAGTCTGTATTAATCTGTATACTTCGTATACTTCTGGTACCTCAAAAATTCTGAAAAATTACGACGGCCTGGGCAAAAGCATATCAATCAGCAACAAAAATAATCAACTCAAAAGCTCTTTCTGAATAAAAATGAAAAATCATCTCGTGAGCGAGAAGTTTCTGTCTTTTTCCAGCAGGATCAAACAACCATTACCAAGACTAGTCATAAAGACACAAAAAGAAACACAATCACAACAGAATTATGAAAGTGTGGACGCAACACAACAGAAAGAAAAAGATAAATTCATTGGGTTGCCTCCCAACAAGCGCTATTGTTTAACGCCCTTAGCTAGGCATAGAAGCGATATAATCACGTATGGTTGTCTTTGGTGCTCAAACCATAAGTGGCCCTCATGATGGATTCATAAGGAAATCTTATTTTCTTTCTAGGAAAGTGTTCCATGCCCTTCCTTAAAGGAAATTGAAATATAATATTCCCTTCCTTCATATCGATGATAGCACCGATAGTCCTTAGGAAAGGTCTACTAAGAATACATGTAGGATTGCAATCAATGTCAAGCACAATGAAATCCACGGGTACATACTTCCTATTTGCAATAATAAGAACATCATTGATCCTTCCCATGGGTTTCTTGACAGTAGAATCAGCAAGATGCAAATTAAGAGAACACTCTTCAATCTCATTAAAACCCAGAACATCACATAAATACTTTGGAATCGCAGAAACACTAGCACCCAAATCACACAAAGCATTGCACTCATAGTTTTTTATTTTGATTTTGATGGTAGGTTCCCACTCATCATGAAGCTTTCTAGGGATAGAGACTTCCAATTCAAGTTTCTCTTCAAGAGATTTTATCATAGCTTCGAAGATATGATCCGTAAAGGCTTTGTTTTGGCTATACGCGTGTGGAGAGTTCAACATGGATTGCATCAAAGAAATGCATTCAATCAAGGAGCAACTATCATAATTGAATTCCTTGAAATCCACGGTAGTAATTTCATTACTACTCAAAGTTTTAACATCTTCTACTCCACTTTTAATGCTTTCAGCATCAAGATAGATGGACTCCGAATCATTGGGGCACTTTTCAACCAAAGTGGATTCATATCCAGCCCCATAATCATTAGGTTTGACACAAGAAAACAAAGATTCAATGTGAGTCACACCAAGCACTTTAAGATCTTCGTGATTGTCATCACGAGTTTCGGGTTTAGCAGCCATTTTATTGACTAAAGTAGCTTGCTTATCAGAAATCTAGCCCACTAGCTTGTCAAGACGAGCAAACTAAGAATTCAGCGCAGGGAATTCTTTGGCCATATCATCAACTTCTCTACTCATAAAAGCCATAAAAGAATCTTGCTCCTTCAGCTCTCTACGGAAGTAACTATTATATTCAAACTGTGTAGACATGAAGCCTTTAACACTAGTTTTAATCTCTTCTAACTTCGCAAAGTGAGCATCAAAATCCCTTAGTGGGGCCAGTCGGGCTTTAGGAGGCAAGCAAGCACACAAGAAAACAAAGAGCAGGTGAGAAAAAAAGGCGAACGAAAGGGCGAACAAAAAGGCGAACGAAAAAGGCAAATTCGTGAAGTGGGGGAGAGGAAAACGAGAGGCAACTGGCAAACAAAGTAAATGCAAGAGATGAGTTTGCAACACCTACTTGGATGAGTTCTTGACTTGATCTTCCTCCCCGGCAACGGCGCCAGAAACCCTTCTGCTATCCAACATACAACAGCACCAGAAAATGACACGTTGACAGAGGCTGGGCTTGCGTTGGTTTTTCCCTTGAAGAGGAAAGGGTAATGCAGCACAGGAGCAGTAAATATTTCCCTTAGTTTGAGAACCAAGGTACCGATCCAGAAGGAGGGTCTCGTCAAGTCCAGAGTACCTGCGCAAACACAAACAATCTTGCACCCAACGCTTCAAAGGGGTTGTCAATCCCTTCAAGATTGTTTGCAAAGTGAGATCTGAAGGCGGAAAGTGCAACGAAGTAAAAAATGTAAGGCTGAAAGTATGGTGTGGAGTAGACCCTGGGGGCCATAGTGTTCACTAGAGGCTTCTCTCAAAATAGCAAGTGTTACGGTGGGTGAACAAATTACTGCCGAGAAATTGATAGAACCGCGCAAACTCATGACGATATCTAAGGCAATGATCATACATATAGGCATCACGTCCGAGACAAGTAGACCGATACTTTATGCATCTACTACTATTACTCCACACATCGACCGCTATCCATCATGCATCTAGTGTATTGAGTTCATGACGAACAGACTAATGCCTTAAGCAAGATGACATGATGTAGAGGGATAATCTCAAACCAATGATGAAAACCCCATATTTTTACCCTTGATGGCAACAACATGATGCGTGCCTCGCTACCCCCTCTTTCACTGGGTGAGGTCACCGCACGGTATGAACCCAAAACCAAGCACTTCTCCCATTGCAAGAGTCATGGATCTAGTTGGCAAGACAAAACCCACAACTCGAAGAGAATTACAAGGATATGAAATCATGCATAAGAGATATCAGAAGAAACTCAAATAAGATTCATATCTAATTTGATCATAAATCCACAATTCATCAGATCTCGACAAGCACCCCGCAAAAGAAGATTACATCGGATAGATCCCCATGAAGATCATGGAGAACTTTGTGTTGAAGTTCCAAGAGAGACAAGAAGCCATCTAGTTACTAGCTATGGACCCGTAGGTCTATGGTGAACTACTCATGCATCATCGGAGAGGTCATGGTGTTGATTAAGAAGCCCTCCTTGTCCGAATCCCCCCTCCGCCAGGGCACCAAAACGTGCCCCAGATGGGATCTTGCGGAGACAGAAGCTTGCGGTGGCGGAAAAGTACTTTCGATGATCTCCTGATTTTTTTGGGATTTTTAGGGAATTTATAGGCGCAACCCCTAGGTCAGGGGACGCTCAGGGGGGCCACAAGCCTGGATGGCGCGGCCTCCCCCTGGCCGTGGGGTGGGGGCTTGTGGGAGCCCTGGGGCTCCCCTGCCTTGGCTCCCAAGCTCCCCGATCTTCTTCCATTCCAGAAAAAATCTTTTCGGGGATTTTCTTCCGTTTGGACTCCGTTTCAAAATCTCCTCTGAAATTTGACAAGTTAATAAGTTAGTCCCAAAATTTGACAGTAAAAAACATGGAAAAACAGGAACTGGCACTTGGCACTGAGTTAATAAGTTAGTCCCAAAAAATATAAAAAAGGCATACAAAACATCCAAAGTTTGACAAGATAATAGCATCAAACCATCAAAAATTATTGATATGTTGGAGACGTAATAGTAAGTTCCAATCAGGTGGTTGAACAATAGTTGCAGTTATCAAAGCCCTCTTAAATATTTCGAAGGCTTCCTCACAATCATCGTCAAAAACAAAAGGAATATCCTTTTGCAAGAGATTGGTAAGAGGCCTAGAAATCTTAGAGAAGTATTTAATGAACCTACTATGAAAACCAACATGACCAAGGAAACTTCTTATACCTTTGATATCTGTGGGGTATGGCATTTTCTCTATTGCGTCAACCTTAGCCTTATCGACTTCAATACCTCTATCAGAAATTTTATGTCCTAAGACGATGCCTTCATTGACCATAAAGTGGCACTTCTCCCAATTCAAGACAAGATTGGTGTCTTTACATCTCTGCAAGACTCGATCAAGGTTGCTGAGGCAATCATCAAAGGAAGACCCGTAAACAGAGATGTCATCCATGTAAACCTCAACAATCTTTTCACAAAAGTCAAAGAATATAGCCATCATACATCTTTGAAAGGTGGCAGGTGCATTACATAAGACAAAAGGCATACGTCTATAAGCAAAGGTACCGAAAGGGCAGGTGAAAGTGGTTTTCTCCTGATCAGATTGTGCAACTGATATTTGGGAGAAACCAGAATAACCGTCTAGAAAGCAGAAGTGTGTTATTTTAGACAGTCTTTCTAGCATTTGGTCGATAAAAGGCAAAGGGTAATGATCTTTCCTAGTGGCTTTATACAATTTCCTAAAATCGATCACCATGCTATAGCCAGTAATAATCATCTGCGGGATCAATTCATCCTTATCATTAGGGACAACGGTAATGCCTCCCTTCTTAGGGACGCAATGCACTAGACTCACCCAATCGGTATGAGCAACAGGATAAATAACACCTGCCTCCAGGAGCTTTAGTATTTCTTTTCTTACTACTTCTTTCATCTTAGGATTTAATCTCCTTTGATGATCAGCAACTGGTTTGGAATTAGGATCAGTTTTAATCTTGTGCTGGCATAGAGTGGGACTAATGCCCTTAAGATCATCAAGAGTATATCCAATAGCAGCACGGTGCTTCCTCAGAGTTTTTAGTAATTTCTTTTCTTCATGCTCTCAGAGGCTAGCACTAATTATGACAAGATATATTTCTTTTTCATCAAGATAGACATACTTAAGAGCATCAGGCAACTGTTTAAGCTCGAACACAGGATCACCCTTTGGTGGGGGTGGATCCCCAAGCAGTTCAATAGGCAGATTATTCTTAAGGATAGAATATTGTTCTAAGACAACTCTATCTATCTCATCCCTTTCATCCATATGCATATCATTTTCATGCTCAAGCAAGTACTGCTCTAAGGGATCAGTAGGAGGCACGACAATAGAAGCTAAGGCAATAGTTTCATCCTTACTAGGCAACTCCTTTTCGTGAGGTTGTCTACCAAACTTGGAGAAATTGAACTCATGTGACACACCTTCAAAACCAAGAGTCACAGTTTGCTTATCACAATCAATATGAGCATTGGCAGTATTGAGAAAAGGTCTGCCAAATATGATGGGACAAAAGATATCTTGGGTGGTAGCAAGAACGAGGAAATCAGCAGGATACTTCGTTTTACCACACAAGACTTCAACATCCCTAACAATTCCCACAAGGCAGATAATATCTCTATTGGCAAGCTGAATAGTGATATCAATAAGCTCTATCTCAATAGGTGCAATCTCATCTTTATTTTCATCATATAAGGATTGAGGTATTGCACTAACACTAGCACCCACGTCACGTAAACCATGATAGCACTGATCTCGTATCTTAACAGAAACAACAGGCGTGCCAACAACATGCCTATGTTTGTCTCTAGAGGTTTAGCAATTCTAGCAGCATCTTCACATAAGTGAATATTATGTCCCTCAGCATCGTCGGACAAAAGATCTTTGATAATAGCAATGCTAGGTTCAACTCTAATTTTCTCAGGGGGTGTAGGTGTTCTAATGTAGCCTCTACGTATCACAGTTGAAGCTTTAGAATGATCCTTTATCCTAACATGGAAAGGTGGTTTCTCAATGTAAGCACTGGGAACAACAGGATCATTATAGGCAATGACTCTCTCTTCAACTGGATTGGGTTTAACTACATTGACTTCTAAAGGAGGATGATATTTAAACCACTTGTCTTTGGGGAGATCAACATGAGCAGCAAATGATTCACACAATGAAGTTACTATCTCAGAGTCAAGTCCATACTTAGCGCTAAAGTCACAAAAAGTATTTGTTTCAACAAAGGATTTAACGCAATCAAACTGGAAATTCACACCCGACTCCTTACCTTCTTCAAGCTCCCAATCTTCAGAGTTGCATTTAATTCTCTCCAATAAATTCCATTTGAAGTCAATATCTCTCTTCATAAAAGAACCGGTATAAGAAGTGTCAGGCATGGTGCGATCATCATGAGAAAGCCGAGCATAGAAGTTCTGAATGATAATTTCTCTCGAGAGCTCATGATTGGGGCATGAATATAACATTGATTTAAGCCTCCCCCAAGCTTGAGCGATTCTTTCTCTCTCACGAGGCCAAAAATTATAAATATAATTCCGATCACAATGTACTAAATGCATAGGATAAAACTTTTGATGAAATTCCAATTTCAACCGATTGTAGTCCCATGATCTAGTATCATCACATGGCCTATATCACGTCAACGCCTTATCCTTCAAAGATAATGGAAATACCTTCTTCTTGACCTCATCCTCGGGCAAACCTGCAAGCTTAAATAAACCACAGACCTCATCTACATAGATTAGATGCAAGTCTGGATGTGATGTTCCATCTCCTGTAAAAGGATTACCAGTAGTTTCTCAAGCATACCCGAAGGAAATTCAAAGCAAATATTTTCAGTAGGTGCAGCAGGTTGAGGAGCAACTATTTGTGCTTCCGCTCGAGGTGGAGATACCCCTAACATGCCCCTCAAAGGATTAGTTTCCATAGTGAAAAGTGACAATAAATTTCAGCATGCTATATGAATGTTTCCTTACCAAGTTCCACTTACCAAAGGCGCTTCACTCCCTGGCAACGACGCCAGAAAAGAGTCTTGATGACCCAAAAGTATAGGGGATCTATCGTAGTCCTTTTGATAAGTGAGAGTGTCGAACCCAACGAGGAGCAGAAGGATCTGACAAGTGGTTTTCAGCATGGTAAAATCTGCAGGCACTGAAATTCTCAGTAACAAGTAGTTGTGTGGTGAGATGATTCGTAGCAAGCAACATGTAGTGCCCCAAGTGTAGGTCTTTCCCTTTTTGTAACCTTCCATGTGGGACCACCTTGACCTTGTCATGAGAGTTTCTATGCATGTATGAATTCATGTGTCACTTTGTGTTCTTCTTTTGCATGCATGCATCCATGTCATACCATTCTTACCATGCCTTCTGTTGCTTGCATCTACACCTTTCCATGTCTTAGAGTGGGTCTTGTAGTTTCATTGTGTTGATGGTGTGTGGAGTGTAGGAGTGAGTGCTTTGTAATTTCAAAGCTCCTCACTATTTCAAACCCTTTTCCTTTCCTTTTATCTCATGTTCAAAATTCCATCTTCCCAAAAGTTGTTCTAAAATTTCTTGTGATTAGAGTTTATTGTGGGGATGATGACGTGTGTATTTGCTGTATTGTATCTTGATTTTTAAGGTTGCAAATAAACCCAAAACAGTAAATTAATTACTGTTTTGCATTTATTCCAAATTGCTCCAAATATTGTTTTTCTATTTTATTCTAATAGGCCATAATTCCTTATGGCCAGGGGCATTTTTGCTTTGATTTTACCCCAACAGAACTGCCAGTGGATTTAAGTCCTATCTGTGTTTATTTAAAAAGAAAAAGTTCAAATCCCTCTCAGCCCCTCTCCTCTAACTGACGCCGGTGGCAAGTAAACCAGCGCGGCCTAGCCTACTCCTTCCCAGCTCACGTGCGCGGGCTCGTCCTCCTCCCCTTTCCAGCGAGGCAGGCGGCCCCACAAGTCATCCTCTCACCTCGCTCCTCTCTGCTTTCCACCGAAGCTCCCCGCACGCACATGGCAGCGCCGCGATCCTCACCTCTCCTTCCCTCTATTTAACCCCCTTGGCGTCCGTGCATCCGTGTTAGGGTTCCTCCCCGCCGCCGCACCGTCCAGATCTCGATCATCTCTCCCTCTCTCATAGCATCAAGGTAGGAGGAGCTCGGATCCGCCATGGCCGACGGGTAGAGATCGTTGCCGCCGTTGTTCTGCTACCCCTGCTTCCTCTTCGAAGACGCCAGCAGCTCGAGGGCTTCTCCAGGAGCCCGTTCCTGCCGCTGGGTCGCCTTCCCCCGCTCTGCTTCCACTACTTCCCGACGGCAACGCATCTCCGACGAGCTCCGCCGCACCGCGCTCTTCTTCCTGCTACTTCCTCTACGGTCGCTCCCTCCTCGACCCGGACGCGAGGTAGTGCACCTCCTCCTTCCTCCCTGTCTTAGATCGGGCGCCGAAGCAGTAGAGATTGTCGGCGAGTTGTCCCTGTCGCCGGAGCCGCTGGTCGCCGTGGCCACGTCGCTGTAGAGCCCCTTGGGCATAGGTAATTGTGGGGATGGGTTCATGTGGGTGTGGGCTTCCTCCCCTCCACGAGCCGGAGCTGAATTTGGCTCGCATCGTCAGCGAGACCCCTCCCCTGTTCCAGGCAGTCGCCGGTAGCAGATGAGCAGGGAGGTTACCTCTTCTGTTTCGCAGCGCGTAGTGGTTCAGACACCATTTCATAGCCCAGTGGTAGCTAGCGTGGCATGCCTGATGGAGGGCTTGGGTTCGATTCCCCCCTTCGGCACCTTTTGTTATTCTTTTTGTTGCACTGCACAGTAAGTCCCAGAGGCAGTTTAACCTGGTGGGGCTTCCCTCTCTGTCGAGCAAACTAGTGCAGCGCAGTGGTAGTGTAGGTGATTTTGCGCCAGAGGCACAAGGGTTCGATCCCTGGTGTGCCCCCTTTTTTCCCTTTTAATTCTTGTTTTATTTATTTTTCTGCTGGATATGCTCTTTTGCACTGTTTCTTGTTTTGTGCCTTAAACATGGGATGGCAGATGGCATAATATTATTTTGTTCCTCTGCTGCTATAGTAGACTAGATGCATGTGTATGTGTATGCTCTTGTGAGAAGTGTTATGAGTGTGTGTATGTGGTCTTGCTAGTTTATGTTGATGGTGTGATTGCAAATAGGCATGTGTGCATAGGGGTTGTAAGTGAAGTTGATGGTGTAGGTATGGAGATGTGTTTGTAGTGAGTGCACACCACTTGTGGTACATACTAAAGTGATTGAGAGGTGATGCTTCCAAGTTACTTGCTTAGTATTTTTCCCCGTCAAGTTGTTCTTAGGTTTAAGAGCATGATGTTGTTGTGAATGATGTGGAATATATGTGTGTATGTGGAACTTCCCCACCTTTGCAAAACTATGCACCTTCACATGTCTATATGTGAGAGGGCATGGAGTTTGTGTGTGGGGATAGTTTGGTAGAGGTGCTTGTGATGTTGATGTGCATGACACAAACATGGGGTTCAAACCCCCATGTCACTTTGTCATTGTGCACATGAACCCAACCTTTGTAGTTGTTGTCTTGGTAGGATACCTTATGGAGTTGACAAATTCAGTTTTGTTGCACGTTTGAGCCTTGATTCCATGGAATAGGTGGAGCCCAAGGTCATGAGTTTTGGTCTGTTAGTAGTAGGGGTTTTGCTCTACACTACAGTGGTGTCAATTATCACTTGGTGTAATGTGTGTGCAGACTATGCCTAGACAAAGTGGGCATGTGGCTGGAAAAATTCCAGATTAGTTAAACCTGAAATTTAACCAAGTCTGGGATCCTGGAAACATTTTCTTCTCTTATAGATGAGGATGTGCTGGTCATTCTGTTGAAAACTGGCCTTAGTTCATTGTTAGGATTTTGAACCTGATATGTTTGTGAAGCTCCGTTTCAATTTTCAAATCATTTGTAGTCCAGTAGGTTGTGTTTTGATTGCTGTAAAAAAGCTTCAGAACAGAGACAGAAACTCAGGTGCAGGAATTTTCACTAAGTCCCTGGGATCTGATGGTTTTGGGAAAGTTTGTGGCCTTGTATCTTCTAGAGTTTAATTCCTTTTGTTGTGATTCTTGCTGGTGCTTGTAGTGTTCTTGGTTGGCAACAGCCACATATATTATTTTTCATGTTTGGAGGCCTGTAGCTATGTTGCATGTAGCTCCCAAAGAGCTAAGATGCAGATTATGGCAGATTATGTAGTTTTGTCATTTTGGTCAATGTGTGTGCTTAATTGATGTTGTGGTGTTCTTCCTTGCTCCACTGGGAATATTTTGTTAACATCTGGTATTAGAGAACTTAAACATAAGCTAATAAAATTGCCAACTGTGTGCGTAACCGTGATTGTCCCTTCGAAGATCTCTCTTCGATCCGAAACACGGTGGGGTTATGAATGCCGTAGGTAGGTGTTCAGGATCACTTAGTGATCAAGTAAATCCGCCCGCTAGTGTAGACCACCTCCACTTCTATTTTGCGTAAGTTAGCCACTTATTCAAGCATAGGTTGCTGCAGCCTGATACAGTCCACCCTTACCATACCCAATAACATGACTAGTTCTGGCACCAAGGTCTTAGATTGTTGAGTCCCCGTGGCTCACGGATTCCATCGAAACTCCCAGCAGGTACAGATACCCCAGAGACAGATGATCCCGACGGCACCCAACTGGCGTGGCAGTACGACGAGGAGACAGAACGCCTCTACGTGAACTATCCAGAGGACTGAGGCGTGGTCGTGATTGTGGGCCTGCAGCAGGGTAGCATAGCATTTTCCATGTTTTGTAGTCCATACCGGAACTACCTTGTTTGTATCTGTGCAATGCTAAATTCTATTCAGATATCATGTCTTTTGATTCAGCAATATCTTCAATTATTCTGTGGACTAATATGTTGTCCGTCTTCAGGATGGCTCCACCGACTCGTCAGACCCCAGCGCGTGAGGATATGCCGCCTCCACCTCCTCCTCCACCGCCGCCGCCGCCTCCTCCTGCAGAGGCCTGGCAGGCGATGATGGCAGCTACTAATGCAAACACTCAGATGTTGTTGCAGTTGATCCAGGAGAGAGCCAATCATCAGCAGGGCAATTTCCAGCAGGGTGGCAATCACTTCGCGAGTCTGAGTCAGTTCCTGTCAAACCAGCCTAAGACGTTCACTTCTTGCGACCAGCCGATTGATGCGGAAGACTGGATCCATGATATGAACAAGCATTTTGAGTGTAGCAATGTGCGTCCGGAGGACTATGTCAAGTTTGCAATGTTTCAGTTGAAGGGGCAGGCTTCTATTTGGTGACAGCAGCTTAAGGTCTCCAGAGGTGGCAGGGTGATGTCTTGGGACTAGTTTTGTCGCGACTTCAGGTCCCACTACATCCCTTCCAGTTTTGTTGAGGAGATGGATGAGAAGTTCAGGCGTTTGAAGCAGGGCAGCAATTCTGTGTACAAGTATAATGTCGAGTTCCACGAGCTGGCCCGTTACGCGTTGCACGATGTCCCGGATCAGAAGAGCAATATCTACCAGTTCAGGGGTGGTCTAAAGGAGGATTTGCAGTTAGCACTTGCTTTGCACGATCCTGAGGAGTTTGACAAGTTCTACAACTTAGCTCTCCGAGCAGAGGCAGCCTTGCTCAGGGTGGAAAACTCCAAGAAGCGCTTCACAGATTCCAGCTCTTCCTCGACTCAGGTGGTTCAGAAGCAACAGAGGTTTTGGGTTTCTCCTCCTCCTCCTCGGCACTCGCAGCAGCCGAAGCACTCAGGTGGACGTGGTTCTTCCCACCCACCCAACCCTGGCTTCCAGCAGAGATACCAGCATCAGAAGCAAGGGCCTCCTCAGACTCAGTTCCGGCAGCCAGCAGATGTCACTTGTCACAAATGTGGGCACAAGGGTCACTATGCCAACAAACGTACTTCTCCGCTCCGTCTGCCGCCTCCTCCTCCAGGCAAACCTCCAAGAAACGCTCTTGTCAAGTTCAACCCCAGATCAGCTCGAGTCAACATGGTGAATGCAGCTGAGGCAGAAAATTCATCGGATGTGATCATGGGCAATCTCCTAGTTAATGATTTTCCTGCTAAAGTCTTGTTTGATTCTGGTGCTTCTCATTCGTTCATGTCTAGAACATTCTTTGCCGAGCATGATTTTGATTCTGAGTATCTGAAGAAGGCATTACGTGTGGTGTCACCTGGTACTCTTATGAACGCCAACAAAGTGGTTCGTGATGCTTCTGTCAAGTTTGGCAGTTATTCCTTTCTGGCGTCTCCTATTGTCTTGGGAAATTCCGATATTGATTTGATCCTTGGTATGGACTGGTTGGCCATGAACAAGGCATCAATTGATTGTGAAGCTAAAGAAGTGAAGCTTACCCACTCTTCGGAGGATGTGATTATATTCGCGGCGCGCGATGACACAAACCGCTTGTTCTCCTTGAATGAAAAGGGTGAGATCAATCCTATTGAGCAAGTTCCTGTGGTCTGTGAATATCAAGATGTGTTTCCTGAAGAGCTTCCAGGCATGCCTCCGCACCCTAAAGTTGAGTTCGTCATTGAGCTTGCGTCAGGCATAGAGCCAGTGTGCAAACGGCTGTACAAGCTAGGTCCAGAAGAGTTGAAGGAACTCAAGAGGCAACTCGATGAGCACGAGCGTTTGGGTTTGATCAGACCAAGCTCGTCTCCGTGGGGATGTGGGGTTCTATTTGTCAAGAAGAAGGATGGGTCGGACAGGCTGTGTGTCGATTACCTCCCATTGAATAAGAAGACAATCAAGAACAAATATCCACTTCCGAACATAAATGAGTTGTTCGAACAGTTGAAAGGTGCTAAAGCATTCTCCAAGCTTGATCTCAGAATGGGCTATCATCAGATTCGCATTCGCGAGGAAGACATTCCGAAGACGGCATTCAGGACTAGTTTTGGCTCGTATGAGTATATGGTCATGTCTTTTGGTCTGGCTAATGCTCCTCCGACTTTTTGCCGATTGATGAACTATATTTTCTCACCATACAAGAATGAATTTGTCTTGCTCTATCTCGACGACATTCTGGTCTTCTCTGAGGATGAGGAAGAACATGAGAAACATCTCAGGTTGGTGCTTGATAAACTGAGAGAATACAAGTTGTATGCCACGTTTTCCAAGTGCGAGTTCTGGCTCAAAGAAGTGGTTTATCTTGGGCATATTATCTCTGCCGAGGGCATTAAGGTTGACCCATCCAAGGTTCAAGCCATTGTTGAATGGGAACCTCCACAGAATGTGAAGCAGCTTCGAAGCATTCTCGGTCTTGCCGGATATTGCAGAAGATTCGTTGAGAACTTCTCCAAAATCGCCAAGCCGCTCTCTAGTCTTCTTCAGAAGGGTGTCAAGTATGTTTGGTCTCCAGAGTGTCAACTGGCTTTCGATACACTCAAAGAGAAGCTTATCTCCACTCCGGTATTGGCCCCTCCGGATGATTCCAAGCCGTACCAGGTCTTTTGCGATGCTTCTCTCCAGGGTCTTGGTGCAGTCTTGAGGCAAGATAGGAAGGTGGTTGCTTATACCTCCAGGCAGCTGAAGCCTGCGGAGAAGAACTATCCTATGCACGATCTCGAGCTAGCAGCTGTTGTGCACGCCTTGATGACTTGGAGACATCTCTTGTTGGAACGTAAGGTCGAAGTTTTCACCGATCACAAGAGCCTCAAGTATATCTTCACTCAGCCTAACTTGAATCTTCGGCAAACACGTTGGGTGGAAATGCTCCAGGATTTTAATCCGAGTGTTGAGTACACGCCAGGCAAGGCAAATGTTGTGGCAGATGCATTGAGCAGGAAGGCATATTGCAACAGTTTGATTCTGCAACCTCTCCAGCCGGGTCTTTCTGAGTCTTTCAGGAAGCTCAATCTTCAGATGGTTCCTCAGGGTTTTCTTGCGAACCTTCAGATCTCTCCTACCTTGGAAGATTAGGTCAGAGCAGCTCAGCTACTTGACGCTATGGTGAAGAAGGTCAAGATTGGCGTGGGAAAGAGTCTTCCCAAGTATAAGTGTTTCACTGTTGATGCGAGGGACACATTGTTTTTCGAGGACCGCCTTGTCGTCCCGAAAGGTGATCTCAGGAAGATGATCATGGAAGAAGCTCATAACTCTCTGCTCTCTATTCACCCTGGAAGTTCCAAAATGTACCATGACTTGAAGCAGACTTTCTGGTGGACTCGTACGAAACGTGAAATTGCACATTTCGTAAACGAGTGTGATATATGTCGAAGGGTGAAAGAAGAACATCAAAGACCAGCGGGCCTCTTGCAGCCTTTGCCGATTCCTGAGTGGAAGTTCGATCACATTGAGATGGATTTCGTCACCCGGTTTCCAAAGTCCAAGAAGGGCAATGATGCTATCTTCGTCATCATCGACAAATTGAGTAAAGTCGCGCATTTCCTTCCAGTCAAGGAGTCCATTTCAGCAGCTCAGCTGGCAGAGTTGTACACCTCCAGGATTGTCTCTTTGCACAGCGTACCTATGATGATCTCGTCAGATCGCGGAAGTATCTTCACTTCCAAGTTCTGGGAGTCCTTTCAGTCTGCTATGGGCACGAAGATCCGCTTCAGCACAACGTTCCATCCTCAGACTAGTGGTCAAGTGGAGAGAGTGAATCAAGTTCTTGAGGATATGCTGAGAGCCTGTGTTATCTCTTTTGGCATGAAGTGGGAGGATTGCCTGCCTTTCGCGGAGTTCTCGTGTAACAACAGTTATCAAACTAGTTCTGGCAAGGCTCCGTTTGAAATTCTCTATGGCAGGAAGTGTCGTACTCCGCTCAACTGGTCCCAGACAGGCGAGCGTCAGATCCTTGGCAATGATATGATAGAAGAAGCTGAGGAGATGTGTCGGGTCATTCGCGACAACCTCAGAGCAGCTCAGTCCCGTCAGAAGAGCTATTACGATAGCAAGCACCGTGATATGACATATGAGCTTGATGATTTTCTCTATCTCAAGGTGTCGCCTATGAAGGGTATGCAGCGTTTTGGCATCAAAGGCAAGCTTGCACCTCGTTTCGTTGGCCCGTTCAGAGTGGTTGGCAAGAGGGGCGGCCTTGCATACCAGCTCGAGCTTCCGTCAACCTTTGCAAATGTACATGATCAGTTCCATGTTTCTCAGCTCCGGAGGTGTTTCAAGACCCCCGAGCGCACTGTGCATCATCAAGATATCGACCTTCAGCCTCACCTTTCTTACCGTGAGCATCCAGTTGCGGTTCTCGAGGTGACTGAGCGCAAGACCCGTAACAAGACTGTCAAGTTTCTCAAAGTTTAGTGGTCACACCATTCCGATAAAGAGGCTACGTGGGAACGCGAGGATCACCTCCGTTCCGAATTCCCCGATTTCTTTCAGTCTTAGATCTCGAGGTCGAGATCTTCTTTGTAGTGTGGGAGAATTTGTAGTGCCCCAAGTGTAGGTCTTTCCCTATTTGTAACCTTCCATGTGGGACCACCTTGACCTTGTCATGAGAGTTTCTATGCATGTATGAATTCATGTGTCACTTTGTGTTCTTCTTTTGCATGCATCCATGTCATACCATTCTTAGCATGCCTTGTGTTGCTTGCATCTACACCTTGCCATGTATTAGAGTGGGTCTTGTAGTTTTATTGTGTTGATGGTGTGTGGAGTGTAGGAGTGAGTGCTTTGTAATTTCAAAGCTCCTTGCTATTTCAAACCCTTTTCCTTTCCTTTTATCTCATGTTCAAAATTCCATCTTCCCAAAAGTTGTTCTACAATGTCTTGTGATTAGAGTTTATTGTGGGGATGATGATGTGTGTATTTGCTGTATTGTATCTTGATTTTTAAGGGTGCAAATAAACCCAAAACAGTAAATTAATTACTGTTTTGCATTTATTCCAAATTGCTCGAAATATTGTTTTTCTATTTTATTTTAATAGGCCATAATTCCTTATGGCCAGGGGCATTTTTGCTTTGATTTTACCGCAACAGAACTGCCAGTGGATTTAAGTCCTATCTGTGTTTATTTAAAAAGAAAAAGTTCAAATCCCTCTCAGCCCCTCTCCTCTAACTGACGCCGGTGGCAAGCAAACCAGCGCGGCCCAGCCCACTCCTTCCCAGCTCACGCGCGCGGGCGTCGTCCTCCTCCCCTTTCCAGCGAGGCAAGTGGCCCCACAAGTCAGCCTCTCACCTCGCTCCTCTCTGCTTTCCACCGAAGCTCCCCGCACGCACATGGCAGCGCCGCGATCCTCACCTATCCTTCCCTCTATTTAACCCCCTTGGCGTCCGTGCATCCGTGTTAGGGTTCCTCCCCGCCGCCGTACCGTCCAGATCTCGATCCCCTCTCCCTCTCTCGTCGCAGCAAGGTAGGAGGAGCTCGGATCCGCCATGGCCGACGGGTAGAGATCGTCGCCGCCGTCGTTCTGCTACCCCTGCTTCCTCTTCGAAGACGCCAGCAGCACGAGGGCGTCTCCAGGAGCCCGTTCCCGCCGCTGGATCGCCTTCCCTCGCTCTGCTTCCACTACTTCCCGACGGCAACGCATCTTCGACGAGCTCCGCCGCACCGCGCTCTTCTTCCTGCTACTTCCTCTACGGTCGCTCCCTCCTCGACCCGAACGCGAGGTAGTGCACCTCCTCCTTCCTCCCTGTCTTAGATCGGGCACCGAAGCAGTATAGATCGTCGGCGAGTTGTCCCTGTCGCCGGAGCCGCTGGTCGTCGTGGCCATGTTGCTGTAGAGCCCCTTGGGCATAGATAATTGCGGGGATGGGTTCATGTGGGTGTGGGCTTCCTCCCCTCCACGAGCCGGAGCTGAATTTGGCTCGCATCGCCGGCGAGACCCCTCCCCTGTTCCGGGCAGTCGCCGGTAGCAGATGAGCAGGGAGGTTACCTCTTCTGTTTCGCAGCGCATAGTGGTTCACACACCATTTCGTAGCCCAGTGGTAGCTAGCGTGGCATGCCTGATGGAGGGCGTGGGTTCGATTCCCCCCTTCGGCACCTTTTGTTATTCTTTTCGTTGCACTGCACAGTAAGTCCCAGAGGCAGTTTAACCTGGTGGGGCTTCCCTCTCTGTCGAGCAAACTAGTGCAGCGCAGTGGTAGTGTAGGTGATTTTGCGCCAGAGGCATAAGGGTTCGATCCCTGGTGTGCCCCCTTTTTTCCCTTTTAATTCTTGTTTTATTTATTTTTCTGCTGGATATGCTCTTTTGCACTGTTTCTTGTTTTGTGCCTTAAACATGAGATGGAAGATGGCATAATATTCTTTTGTTCCTCTCCTGCTATTATAGACTAGATGCATGTGTGATAGATGAAAGTTTGGGGCTTCGACACTTATGTGAAAAAGTTTCAGTCTGATAAGCTCGAACCCAAAGCGGATAAATGCATCTTCATAGGATATCCAAAACAGTTGGGTACATCTCCTATCTCAGATCCGAAAGCAAAGTGTTTGTTTCTAGAAACGGATCCTTTCTCGAGGAAAGGTTTCTCTCGAAAGAATTGAGTGGGAGAGTGGTAGAACTTGATGAGGTTATTGAACCATCACTTCAACCAGTGTGTAGCAAGGCGTAGGAAGTTGTTCCTGTGGCACCTACACCAATTGAAGTGGAAGCTGATGATGGTGATCATCAAGCATCGGATCAAGTTACTACAAGCCTCGTGGGTTGACAAGGTCGCGTACTACTACAGAGTGGTACGGTAACCATGTCTTGGAGGTCATGTTGTTGAGCAACAGTGAACCTACGAGTTATGGAGAAAGCGATGGTGGGCCCAGATTCCGACAAATGGCTGGAAGCCATGAAATCCGAGAGAGGATCCATGTATGAAAACAAAGTGTAGACTTTGGAGGAACTACTTGATGGTCAGAGGACTATTGAGTAAAGATGGGTCTTTAAAAGAAACACAGACGATGATGGTGATAAATCACTATTAAGAAAAGCTCGACTTGTCGCAAAGATGTTTCCGACAAGATCAAACTGTTGACTATGATGAGTCTTTCTCACTCGTAGCGATGCTAAAGGTCTGTTAGAATTATGTTAGTTGTTGATGCATTATTTATGAAATATTGCACATAGGCTGTCAAAACATTGTTTTCTCAACGGTTTCTTTGAGCAAACATTGTATGTGATACAACCAGAAGGTTTTGTCGATCCTAAAGATACTAGCAAGTATGCAAGCTCCAGTGATCCTTCAATGGACTGGTGCAAGCATCTCGGAGTTGGAATATACACTTTGATGCGATGATCAAAGATTTTGGGTTTGTACAAGGTTTATGAGAAACTTGTATTTCCAAAGAAGTGAGTGGGAGCACTATAGAATTTCTTATAAGTATATGTGGTTGACATATTGTGGATCAGAAGTAATGTAGAATTTCTGTAAAGCATACAAGGTTGTTTGAAAGGAGTTTTCAAAGGAATACCTGGATTGAGCTACTTGAACGTTGAGCATCAAAGATCTATGGAGATAGATCAAAAGCGCTTAATAGAAGTTTCAACAAGATGCATGCCTTGACAAGTTTTTGATAGAGTTCAAAAATAGATCAGCAAAGAAGGAGTTCTTGGTTGTGTTGTGAGGTGTGAATTTGAGTAAGACTCAAAACCCGACCACGGCAGAATAAAGAGAATAGACGAAGGTCGTCTTCTATGCCTTAGCGGTAGAATCTAAAGTATGCCATCCTGTGTACCGCACCTGATGTGTGCCTTGACTCAAAATCTGTTGAGAGGTACAGAGAGTGATCCATGATTGAATCACTAGCAGCGGTCAAAATTTATCCTTATTAACTAATGGACTAAGGAATTTTTCTCGATTATGGAGGTGCTTAAAGAGTTCGTCGTAAAGGGTTACGTCGATGCAAGCTTTGACACTAATCCGAATAACTATGAGTAGTGAAACGGATTCGTATAGTAGAGTAGATATTTGGAGTATTTCCGAATAGCACATAGTAGCAGCATCTATAAGATGACATAAAGATTTGTAAAGAACACACGGATCTGAAAGTTTCAGAACCGTTGACTAAAACCTCTCTCAAGAGCAAGATGTGATCAGACCCCATAACAATATGGGTGTTGGATTCGTTGGAATCACATGGTGATGTAAACTAGATTATTGACTCTAGTGCAAGTGGGAGACTGTTGGAAATATGCCCTAGAGGCAATAATAAATTAGTTATTATTATATTTCTTTGTTCATGATAATCGTTTATTATCCATGCTATAATTGTATTGATTGGAAACACAATACTTGTGTGGATACATAGACAAAACACTGTCCCTAGTAAGCCTCTAGTTGACTGGCTCGTTGATCAAAGATGGTCAAGGTTTCCTGGCCATAGGCAAGTGTTTTCACTTGATAACAGGATCACATCATTAGGAGAATCATGTGATGGACTAGACCCAAACTAATAGACGTAGCATGTTGATCGTGTCATTTTGTTGCTACTGTTTTCTGTGTGTCAAGTATTTATTCCTATGACCATGAGATCATATAACTCACTGACACCGGAGGAATGCTTTGTGTGTATCAAACGTCGCAACGTAACTGGGTGACTATAAAGATGCTCTACAGGTATCTCCGAAGGTGTTAGTTGAATTAGTATGGATCAAGACTGGGATTTGTCACTCCGTGTGACGGAGAGGTATCTCGGGGCCCACTCGGTAATACAACATCACACACAAGCCTTGCAAGCAATGTAACTTAGTGTAAGTTGCGGGATCTTGTATTACGGAACGAGTAAAGAGACTTGCCGGTAAACGAGATTGAAATAGGTGTGCGGATACTGACGATCGAATCTCGGGCAAGTAACATACCGAAGGACAAAGGGAATGACATACGGGATTATACGAATCCTTGGCACTGAGGTTCAAACGATAAGATCTTCGTAGAATATGTAGGATCCAATATGGGCATCAGGTCCCGCTATTGGATATTGACCGAGGAGTCTCTCGGGTCATGTCTACATAGTTCTCGAACCCGCAGGGTCTGCACACTTAAGGTTCGACGTTGTTTTATGCGTATTTGAGTTATATGGTTGGTTACCGAATGTTGTTCGGAGTCCCGGATGAGATCACGGACGTCACGAGGGTTTCCGGAATGGTCCGGAAACGAAGATTGATATATAGGATGACCTCATTTGATTACCCGAAGGTTTTCGGAGTTACCGGGAATGTACCGGGAATGACGAATGGGTTCCGGGAGTTCACCGGGGGGCAACCCACCCCGGGGAAGCCCATAGGACATACGGGTGGCGCACCAGCCCTTAGTGGGCTGGTGGGACAGCCCAAAAGGGCCCTATGCGCCAAGGATAGGAAATCAAAGGAAAAAGGAAAAAAAGGAGGAGGTGGGAAGGGAGGAGGACTCCCTCCCACCAAACCTAGTCCAACTCGGTTTGGGGGTGGGAGAGTCCTCCCCCTTGGCTCGGCCGACCCCCTTGAGGGTCCTTGGACCCCAAGGCAAGGCCCCCTCCCTCCCACCTATATATACGGAGGTTTTAGGGCTGATTTGAGACGACTTTTCCACGGCAGCCCGACCACATACCTCCACGGTTTTTCCTCTAGATCGCGTTTCTGCAGAGATCGGGCGGAGCCCTGCTGAGACATGGTCATCACCAACCTCCGGAGCGCCGTCATGCTGCCGGAGAACTATTCTACCTCTCCGTCTCTCTTGCTGGATCAAGAAGGCCGAGATCATCGTCGAGCTGTACGTGTGCTGAACGCGGAGGTGTCGTCCGTTCGGTACTAGATCGTGGGACTGATCGCGGGATTGTTCACGGGGCAGATCGAGGGACGTGAGGCCGTTCCACTACATCAACCGCGTTCTCTAAACACTTCTGCTGTAAGGTCTACAAGGGTACGTAGATCACTCATCCCCTCTCGTAGATGGACATCACCATGATAGGTCTTCGTGCGCGTAGGAAAATTTTTGTTTCCCATGCGACGTTCCCAACAATGGCATCATGAGCTAGGTTCATGCGTAGATGTCTTCTCGAGTAGAACACAAAAGTTTTTGTGGGCGGTGATGTGCGTTTTGCTGCCCTCCTTAGTCTTTTCTTGATTCCGTGGTATTGTTGGATTGAAGCGGCTTGGACCGACATTACTCGTACGCTTACGAGAGACTGGTTTCATCGTTACGAGTAACCCCCTTTGCTCAAAGATGACTGGCAAGTGACGGTTTCTCCAACTTTAGTTGAATCGGATTTGACCGAGGAGGTCCTTGGATGAGGTTAAATAGCAACTCATATATCTCCGTTGTGGTGTTTGCGTAAGTAAGATGCGATCCTACTAGATACCCTTGGTCACCACGTAAAACATGCAACAACAAAATTAGAGGACGTCTAACTTGTTTTTGCAGGTTATGATTGTGATGTGATGTGGCCAACGATGTGATGTGATATATTGGATGTATGAGATGATCATGTTGTAATAGAAATATCGACTTGCACGTCGATGGTACGGCAACCGGCAGGAGCCACAGGGTTGTCTTTATACTAACGTTT
The DNA here is from genome assembly GCF_904849725.1 of Hordeum vulgare subsp. vulgare. NCBI lineage: Eukaryota > Viridiplantae > Streptophyta > Magnoliopsida > Poales > Poaceae > Hordeum > Hordeum vulgare. The sequence continues at coordinate 565,710,261 of NC_058521.1, forward strand.
GTGCTTGCAGATGCGTTTACTATTTTGCTAGGATGTAGCTTTGGTAGTAATAGCATGAGTAGCACGACAACCCTGATGGAAACACGTTGATGGATGACCATGGTGTGGCGCCGGTGACAAGAAGATCGTGCCGGTGCTTTGGTGATGGAGATCAAGAAGCACGTGATGATGGCCATATCATGTCATTTATGAATTGCATGTGATGTTAATCCTTTTATGCACCTTATTTTGCTTAGAACGACGGTAGCATTATGAGGTGATCTCTCACTAAAGACGAAATTGTGTTCTCCCCGACTGTGCACCGTTGCTACAGTTCGTCGTTTCGAGACACCACGTGATGATCGGGTGTGATAGACTCAACGTTCACATACAACGGGTGCAAAACAGTTGCGCACGCGGAACACTCGGGTTAAGCTTGACGAGCCTAGCATGTGCAGACATGGCCTCGGAACACATGAGACCGAAAGGTCGAGCATGAATTGTATAGTTGATATGATTAGCATAGAGATGCTTAGCACTGAAACTATTCTCGACTCACGTGATGATCGGACTTGAGATAGTGGATTTGGATCATGTACCACTCAAATGACTAGAGAGATGTACTTTTTGAGTGGGAGTTCTTAAGTAATATGATTAATTGAACTAATTGTCATGAACATAGTCTAATGGTCTTTGCAAATTACGATGTAGCTTGCGCTATAGCTCTACTGTTTTTATATGTTCCTAGAGAAATTTAGTTGAAAGTTGATAGTAGCAAACTTTGCAGACTGAGTCTGTAAAACCGCGGATTGTCCTCGTTGCTGCACAGAAGGCTTATGTCCTTAATGCACCACTCGGTGTGCTGCACCTCGAGCGTCGTCTGTGGATGCTGTGAACATCCGACATACACGTTTCTGATGACTACACGATAGTTCAGTACAAAGTACTTAATGGCTTAGAAGCAAGGCACCGAAAACGTTTTAAACGTCACGGAACATAAGTGATGTTCTAAAGAGATGAAATTGTGATTTCATGCTTGTGCCCTTGTAAAGAGGTACGAGACCTCCAACAAGATTCTTTGTCCACAAAGTAAAGGAGAAAAGCTCAATCGTTGAGCATGTGCTCAGATTGTCTGAGTACGACAATCACTTGAATCAAGTGGGAGTTAATCTTCCAGATGAGATACTGATGGTTCTCCAAAGTCACTGCCACCAAGCTGTGAGAGCTTCGTGATGAACTATAACATATCAAGGATAGATACAATGATCCTTGAGCGATTCGCGATGTTTGACACTGCGAAAGTAGAAATCAAGAAGGAGCGTCAATAGTTGATGGTTTGTAAAACCACTAAGTTTCAAGAAAGGCAAGGGCTAGAAGGGATACTTCGTGAAACGGCAAAACAGTTGCTGCACTAACGAAGAGACCCAAGATTAAACCCAAATCCAAGACTAAGTGCTTCTGTAATGAGGGGAACAGTCACTGAGGCGGAGCAACTCTAGATACTTGGTAGATAAGAAGGCTGGCAAAAGTCGAAAGAAGTGTATTTGATATACATGATGTTGATGTGTACTTTACTAGTACTCCTAGTAGCATGAGGGTATTGGATACCGGTTCGGTTGCTAAGTGATTAGTAACATGAAATGAAAGCTACGGCATAAACGTAGACTAGCTAAAGGCGAGGTGACGATACGTGTTGGAAGTGTTTCCAAGGTTGATATGATCAAACGTTGCACGCTCCCTCTACCATCGGGATTGGTATTAAACCTAAATAATTGTTATTTGGTGCTTGCGTTAAGCATGAACATGATTGGATCGTGTTTATTGCAATACGATTATTCATTTAAAGAGAATAATGGTTACTCTGTTTTCTTGAATAATCACCTTCAATGGTTTATTGAATCTCGATCGTAGTGTTACACATGTTCATGATATTGGTGCCAAAAGATACGAGTTGATGATGATAGTACCACTTACTTGTGGCATTGCCACTTGAGTCATGTTAGTATAAATTGCATGAAGAGGCTCCATGCTGATGGATCTTTGTACTCACCTGATTTCGAATCACTAGTGACATGCAAATCATACCACATGAGCAAGGCCTTGTTTTCATTGAGATGAAATAAGATAGTAACTTGTTGGAAGTGATACATTTTGATGTATGCAGTCCAATGGGTGCTGAGGCACGCAGTGGATATCATTATGTTCTTACTTCACTGACGATTTGAGTAGATACTAGAGTATTTACTTAATGAATCACAAGTCTGAAATATTGAAAAGTTCAATTCTGTTTCGGAGTGAAGTTCGTCGTAACAAGAGGATAAACTGTCTACGATATGATCATAGAAATGAATATCTGAGTTACGAGTTTTGGTACGCAGTTAAGACAATGTGGAAATTGTTTCGCAGTTCATGCCACCTGGAACATCATAGTGTGATGATGTGTCTGAACGTCATAGCCACGCACTATTTGGTATGGTGCATACTATGATGTCTCTTATCGAATGACCACTATCGTTTATGGGTTATGCATTAGAGACAACCGCACTCACTTTAAATAGGGCACCGCGTATTTCCGTTGAGATGACATAGTATGGACTGAGGTTTAGAGAAATCTAAACTGTCGTTTCTTGAAAGTTTGGGGCTTCGACACTTATGTGAAAAAGTTTCAGTCTGATAAGCTCGAACCCAAAGCGGATAAATGCATCTTCATAGGATATCCAAAACAGTTGGGTACATCTCCTATCTCAGATCCGAAAGCAAAGTGTTTGTTTCTAGAAACGGATCCTTTCTCGAGGAAAGGTTTCTCTCGAAAGAATTGAGTGGGAGAGTGGTAGAACTTGATGAGGTTATTGAACCATCACTTCAACCAGTGTGTAGCAAGGCGCAGGAAGTGGTTCCTGTGGCACCTACACCAATTGAAGTGGAAGCTGATGATGGTGATCATCAAGCATCGGATCAAGTTACTACAAGCCTCGTGGGTTGACAAGGTCGCGTACTACTACAGAGTGGTACGGTAACCATGTCTTGGAGGTCATGTTGTTGAGCAACAGTGAACCTACAAGTTATGGAGAAAGCGATGGTGGGCCCAGATTCCGACAAATGGCTGGAAGCCATGAAATCCGAGAGAGGATCCATGTATGAAAACAAAGTGTAGACTTTGGAGGAACTACTTGATGGTCAGAGGACTATTGAGTAAAGATGGGTCTTTAAAAGAAACACAGACGATGATGGTGATAAATCACTATTAAGAAAAGCTCGACTTGTCGCAAAGATGTTTCCGACAAGATCAAACTGTTGACTATGATGAGTCTTTCTCACTCGTAGCGATGCTAAAGGTCTGTTAGAATTATGTTAGTTGTTGATGCATTATTTATGAAATATTGCACATAGGCTGTCAAAACATTGTTTTCTCAACGGTTTCTTTGAGCAAACATTGTATGTGATACAACCAGAAGGTTTTGTCGATCCTAAAGATACTAGCAAGTATGCAAGCTCCAGTGATCCTTCAATGGACTGGTGCAAGCATCTCGGAGTTGGAATATACACTTTGATGAGATGATCAAAGATTTTGGGTTTGTACAAGGTTTATGAGAAACTTGTATTTCCAAAGAAGTGAGTGGGAGCACTATAGAATTTCTTATAAGTATATGTGGTTGACATATTGTGGATCAGAAGTAATGTAGAATTTCTGTAAAGCATACAAGGTTGTTTGAAAGGAGTTTTCAAAGGAATACCTGGATTGAGCTACTTGAACGTTGAGCATCAAAGATCTATGGAGATAGATCAAAAGCGCTTAATAGAAGTTTCAACAAGATGCATGCCTTGACAAGTTTTTGAAAGAGTTCAAAAATAGATCAGCAAAGAAGGAGTTCTTGGTTGTGTTGTGAGGTGTGAATTTGAGTAAGACTCAAAACCCGACCACGGAAGAATAAAGAGAATAGACGAAGGTCGTCTTCTATGCCTTAGCGGTAGAATCTAAAGTATGCCATCCTGTGTACCGCACCTGATGTGTGCCTTGACTCAAAATCTGTTGAGAGGTACAGAGAGTGATCCATGATTGAATCACTAGCAGCGGTCAAAATTTATCCTTAGTAACTAATGGACTAAGGAATTTTTCTCGATTATGGAGGTGCTTAAAGAGTTCGTCGTAAAGGGTTACGTCGATGCAAGCTTTGACACTAATCCGAATAACTATGAGTAGTGAAACGGATTCGTATAGTAGAGTAGATATTTGGAGTATTTCCGAATAGCACATAGTAGCAGCATCTATAAGATGACATAAAGATTTGTAAAGAACACACGGATCTGAAAGTTTCAGAACCGTTGACTAAAACCTCTCTCAAGAGCAAGATGTGATCAGACCCCATAACAATATGGGTGTTGGATTCGTTGGAATCACATGGTGATGTGAACTAGATTATTGACTCTAGTGCAAGTGGGAGACTGTTGGAAATATGCCCTAGAGGCAATAATAAATTAGTTATTATTATATTTCTTTGTTCATGATAATCGTTTATTATCCATGCTATAATTGTATTGATTGGAAACAGAATACTTGTGTGGATACATAGACAAAACACTGTCCCTAGTAAGCCTCTAGTTGACTGGCTCGTTGATCAAAGATGGTCAAGGTTTCCTGGCCATAGGCAAGTGTTGTCACTTGATAACGGGATCACATCATTAGGAGAATCATGTGATGGACTAGACCCAAACTAATAGACGTAGCATGTTGATCGTGTCATTTTGTTGCTACTGTTTTTTGTGTGTCAAGTATTTATTCCTATGACCATGAGATCATATAACTCACTGACACCGGAGGAATGCTTTGTGTGTATCAAACGTCGCAACGTAACTGGGTGACTATAAAGATGCTCTACAGGTATCTCCGAAGGTGTTAGTTGAATTAGTATGGATCAAGACTGGGATTTGTCACTCCGTGTGACGGAGAGGTATCTCGGGGCCCACTCGGTAATACAACATCACACACAAGCCTTGCAAGCAATGTAACTTAGTGTAAGTTGCGGGATCTTGTATTACGGAACGAGTAAAGAGACTTGCCGGTAAACGAGATTGAAATAGGTGTGCGGATACTGACGATCGAATCTCGGGCAAGTAACATACCGAAGGACAAAGGGAATGACATACGGGATTATACGAATCCTTGGCACTGAGGTTCAAACGATAAGATCTTCGTAGAATATGTAGGATCCAATATGGGCATCCAGGTCCCGCTATTGGATATTGACCGAGGAGTCTCTTGGGTCATGTCTACATAGTTCTCGAACCCGCAGGGTCTGCACACTTAAGGTTCGACGTTGTTTTATGCGTATTTGAGTTATATGGTTGGTTACCGAATGTTGTTCGGAGTCCCGGATGAGATCGCGGACGTCACGAGGGTTTCCGGAATGGTCCGGAAACGAAGATTGATATATAGGATGACCTCATTTGATTACCGGAAGGTTTTTGGAGTTACCGGGAATGTACCGGGAATGACGAATGGGTTCCGGGAGTTCACCGGGGGGGCAACCCACCCCGGGGAAGCCCATAGGCCATAAGGGTGGCGCACCAGCCCTTAGTGGGCTGGTGGGACAGCCCAAAAGGGCCCTATGCGCCAAGGATAAGAAATCAAAGGAAAAAGGAAAACAAAGGAGGAGGTGGGAAGGGAGGAGGACTCCCTCCCACCAAACCTAGTCCAACTCGGTTTGGGGGGGGGGGAGAGTCCTCCCCCTTGGCTCGGCCGACCCCCTTGAGGGTCCTTGGACCCCAAGGCAAGGCCCCCTCCCTCCCACCTATATATACGGAGGTTTTAGGGCTGATTTGAGACAACTTTTCCACGGCAGCCCGACCACATACCTCCATGGTTTTTCCTCTAGATCGCGTTTCTGCGGAGCTCGGGCGGAGCCCTGCTGAGACAAGGTCATCACCAACCTCCGGAGCGTCGTCACGCTGCCGGAGAACTCTTCTACCTCTCCGTCTCTCTTGCTGGATCAAGAAGGCCGAGATCATCGTCGAGCTGTACGTGTGCTGAACGCGGAGGTGCCGTCCGTTCGGTACTAGATCGTGGGACTGATCGCGGGATTGTTCGCGGGGCGGATCAAGGGACGTGAGGACGTTCCACTACATCAACCGCGTTCTCTAAACGCTCCTGCTGTACGGTCTACAAGGGTACGTAGATCACTCATCCCCTCTCGTAGATGGACATCACCATGATAGGTCTTCGTGCGCGTAGGAAAATTTTTGTTTCCCATGCGACGTTCCCCAACACACACCACTTGTGGTACATACTAAAGTGATTGAGAGGTGATGCTTCCAAGTTACTTGCTTAGTATTTTTCCCCGTCTAGTTGTTCTTAGGTTTAAGAGCATGATGTTGTTGTGAATGATGTGGAATATATGTGTGTATGTGGAACTTCCCCACCTTTGCAAAACTATGCACCTTCACATGTCTATATGTGAGAGGGCATGGAGTTTGTGTGTGGGGATAGTTTGGTAGAGGTGCTTGTGATGTTGATGTGCATGACACAAACATGGGGTTCAAACCCCCATGTCACTTTGTCATTGTGCACATGAACCCAACCTTTGTAGTTGTTGTCTTGGTAGGATACCTTATGGAGTTGACATATTCAGTTTTGTTGCAAGTTTGAGCCTTGATTCCATGGAATAGGTGGAGCCCAAGGGCATGAGTTTTGGTGTGTTAGTAGTAGGGGTTTTGCTCTACACTATAGTGGTGTCAATTATCATTTGGTGTAATGTGTGTGCAGACTATGCCTAGACAAAGTGGGCATGTGGCTGGAAAAATTCCAGATTAGTTAAACCTGAAATTTAACCAAGTCTGGGATCCTGGAAACATTTTCTTCTCTTATAGATGAGGATGTGCTGGTCATTCTGTTGAAAACTGGCCTTAGTTCAGTGTTCGGATTTTGAACCTGATATGTTTGTGAAGCTCCCTTTCAATTTTCAAATCATTTGTAGTCCAGTAGGTTGTGTTTTGATTGCTGTAAAAAAGCTTCAGAACAGAGACAGAAACTCAGGTGCAGGAATTTTCACTAAGTCCCTGGGATCTGATGGTTTTGGGAAAGTTTGTGGCCTTGTATCTTCTAGAGTTTAATTCCTTTTGCTGTGATTCTTGCTGGTGCTTGTAGTGTTCTTGGTTGGCAACAGCCACATATATTATTTGTCATGTTTGGAGGCCTGTAGCTATGTTGCATGTAGCTCCCAAAGAGCTAAGATGCAGATTATGGCAGATTATGTAGTTTTGTCATTTTGGTCAATGTGTGTGCTTAGTTGATGTTGTGGTGTTCTTCCTTGCTCCGATCCATTCCTGTTGGGTTGTTATAGGTCTTGGCAACCTGGGAATACCAGATTTGTGCCAATTGTGAGTGTGGTGTTGATTCTTCCACGTAGAGCTTCATATCTTGTTTCGTTGATTCCCGTTGATCCGTAGCTCCGTTTGCAATGTTCTTTATATGGTTTTGCACCGTTTTCACGAGACGCATTTGTTCATGTCATTCTCATGCATGTCAAAATAGCTTAGTGTTAAGTTCTGTCCAGAAACTTGCAGTAGTTTATCTTGCTTGTACTAGTGATAGAAATAGTGGTGCATGCTCAATTTTCATCTCATGCATCATGTGATTGTTGCATCTTGTGGTGATGCTGTTCATTGGCTGTTATTCTTATGTTGGGTAGCATCGGGATCGGAGAACGAATACATGGAGTCAGGAGAGTACGTGCAGGATGAACCAGAACCATTCCAAGCTGAGGATATCACAGGCAAGATGATATGACCTTGATTCCATCTCAAGACTTGTTATGCTAGTTTACGTTTGCATGTCTTATTGCTCGCTGCCTACCACTGGAATTAAATTGCCTCTTCATATGCCATGAGCCCAAACACCATACTCCTTCCTAGCAAACTTGTATGGCTAAGTAGGCTTGCTTAGCTTCTAATGTTAGCGTTGCTAGTTGCGGGTGCTTTGACTCATGTACAAACATAAGCTTGATATCATTATCTTAAATTCTGTTACTTAATTAATGCACCTATATACTTGGTAAATGACGGGAGGCCTAGACTTTTGTCGGGTGCCTTGTTCCGTTATTGCCGCCTTAGTTACCGGTTACCGGTGTTTGATTCCATAATGATCGCTCCTAACACGTTCGGGGTTGTTATGGGGACCCCCTCGATAAATCGCGTAGTGCTAAGGCTTGTCCGGCAGGACCCAACTTTGGTGTTAATTTGCTAATCACTTAATGATTAACTGCATAGGGAATAGCTATCCCGAGGACTTTAACCTACAACCCGGGCCAGTGCTCCTCATGAGTGTTGGTCCAAATTAGAGCACTGTGCGGGGCCAACTCAGGGCAACTTGAGAGATTTCTATCAGGCCACTGTATGCGTCGCTCATCCGTCATGTCCTGAGACTGAGATACGCGGCTCTTATCAGGGTCGTCGACACGTCGGGAGGTCCTGCTAGCCTTGCCTTACCTTAGTGGTATATCTTGCGTATAGGAATCCCAGTGAAGCTTTGGCTTCCCCCAGAGTTGAGGTTTTCCTCTAAGGAATCCGACGAGATCACGAGATTCGTGATAGAGGATGCCTTTGCGGCCTGTGTTCGTTTGTGATGGACTAGTTGGAGCACCCCTGCAGGGTTTAATCTTTCGGAAAGCCGTGCCCGCGGTTATGTGGCTACTGGGAATATTTTGTTAACATCTGGTATTAGAGAACTTAAACATAAGCTAATAAAATTGCCAAGTGTGTGCGTAACCGTGACTGTCCCTTCGAAGATCTCTCTTCGATCGGGAACACGGTGGGGTTATGAATGCCGTAGGTAGGTGTTCACGATCACTTAGTGATCAAGTCAATCCGCCCGCTAGTGTAGACCACCTCCACTTCTATTTTGCGTAAGTTAGCCACTTATTCAAGCATAGATTGCTGCAGCCTGATATAGTCCACCCTTACCATACCCAATAACATGACTAGTTCTATCACCAAGGTCTTAGATTGCTGAGTCCCCGTGGCTCACGGATTCCTTCGAAACTCCCAGCAGGTACAGATACCCCAGAGACAGATGATCCCGACAGCACCCAGCTGGCGTGGCAGTACGTCGAGGAGACAAACCGCCTCTACGTGAACTATCCAGAGGACTGAGGCGTGGTCCTGATCGTGGGCCTGCAGCAGGGTAGCATAGAATTTTCCATGTTTTGTAGTCCGTACCGGAACTACCTTGTTTGTATCTGTGTTGTACTCTGAGTTATTAATAAGAAGACAATTGAATCCCGGATTGTCTACTGTATTATTATTTGTGCTGTGTTACTTGCTTGCGAAACGCTTAGATGCGCTTCTTTCCTATTCGGGGGCCTCGACCCCCAGATCGGAAAGGACCGCATCTTGGTTGTTACACAACAAGTAACAAAAGTAGCAATGGAGCAGAAAAGTGGCCCAATCCCTTTTGTAGCAAGGGACAAGCCTAGACAAAGTCTTATAGGAGGCAAAACGCTCCCGACGACTCACGGGAATTTCTGTCATGCTAGTTTTCATCATGTTCATATGATCCGCGTTCGTTACTTTGATAGTTTCATATGTGGGTGGACCGACGCTTGGGTACTTCCCTTACTTGGACAATCATCCCACTTATGATTAACCCCTCTCGCAAGCATCCGCAACTACGAAAGAAGAATTAAGACAAAGTCTAACCATAGCATTAAACTAGTGGATCCAAATCAGCCCCTTACGAAGCAACGCATAAACTAGGGTTTAAGCTTCTGTCACTCTAGCAACCCATCATCTACTGACTTCTTCCCAATGCCTTCCTCTAGGCCCAAATAATGGTGAAGTGTTATGTAGTCGACGTTCATATAACACCACTAGAGGAAAAACAACATACAACACATCTAAATATCGAACGAATACCAAATTCACATGACTACCATTAGCATGACTTATCCCATGTCCTCAGGAACAAAAGTAACTACTCACAAGGCATAATCATGTTCATGACCAGAGAGGTAATGAGTAGCATCACGGATCTAAACATAAACTCTTCCACCAAATAATCCAACTAGCATCAACTACAAGGAGTAATTAACACTACTAGCAACCTTACAAGTACCAATCGAAGTCGTGAGACGGAGATTGGTTACAAGTGATAAACTAGGGTTTGGAGATGAGATGGTGCTAATGAAGATGTTGATGGTGACGAGTCCCCTCCGACGAGAGCAGTGTTGCTGATGACGATGGCGACGATTTCCCCCTTCGGGAGGGAAGTTTCCCCGGCAGGATCGTCCTGCCGGAGCTCTAGATTGGTTCTGCTCAAGTTCTGCCTCGTGGCGGCGGCGAATCCTCCGAAAAGCTCCCCTCTGATTTTTTTCCGGATGAAACCCTTCATATAGCAAAAGATGAGCGTCGGAGGGGCAACAGGGGGCCCACAAGCCCTCCTGCCCCAACCAGGGGCTTAGGCCGGGCCTGGCAGGCTTGTGGCCTCCAGGTGGCGCCCCTTTGGTACTTCTTTCACCCAGTATTTTTTATATATTCCCAAAAAATTCCACATTGATTTTCACGGCTTTTGGAGTTGCGCAGAATAGGCATCTCAAACTTGCTCCTTTTTTAGGCCAGAATTCCAGCTGCCGGCATTCTCCCTCTTCATGTAAACCTTGCAAAATAAGAGAGAAAATGCATAAGTATTGTACCGTGAAGTGAAATAACAGCCCAAAAAGCAATAAATATCAACATGAAAGCATGATGCAAAATGGACGTATCAGTTGCATATGAAGACGATCATTTCGGGGCTAATTCGACGAATTATTTCAGTTATACAAACAAGACGCCCTTGACAAATATATCATCAGTGCCTATTGTTTGTAAGTATTGTTAATTTATGTCATTAAGTCTTACTCAGCTCGTTCTTCCATTTATAATCTTACTCATCACTATATTAATTTTGCAGAATGAAGATTCTCGAATGCAAAAGAGGACAAATCTATGACATTGGGTTCATTCACCCATATTACAATCATCACCAAAGTCTCAAGACAAATCCCCGCGAGACACAGAATAACTTGGTACAAGGGTTAATGTTTTTTGTAGTACCAAAAGGGAAATACTATTTCCGTACAACTTGAAGTGAGTGTTACTATACACACATTCTATTTTCGCTTACTCGATGTTATTATAACTGTATGTATAATTGACTTGTTATGCACGTGCAGGTTCCACTTTATTTTGTTAATCATTGTACCTGACGAGGGAAAATTAATAGTCATGGAGCCGAAACGCATACCCCTCGCTGAATGGGCGAACATGCAGGAATGCGTGCAGAGGTAATTTCAATCATTATGGCACTATATCGACAACTTCTCGTTCATTTCCTCATATCAAGGAATTAATATAGAACTCCTTTATTCACTTCCTTTTCTTGGCAGGGCTCGGAAATGGTTCACCACCAAGGCTCGGGGTGATTGGAAGTCATAACTTACATTTAAACAAATAGATGTAAGTAACTACTAGCTAGATCCGCGCATCTCTTTATTCTAGTTCCAATACCATTATAATTCTTGATTATGTTTTTGATTGAACTCTGTTCTCGTAAAGTTCTTGAGGCAGGAACATAGGAACAATTTATGTGGATACTATGTTTGCGAGTTCATTCGCCAGACAATTCATCAGAAGGGCAGAATCCGAGACATAAAAAAATCGAAGTACGATAAACAATACTGACAACTTTATTTTATTACCGTGAATTGTGTACGTTTTCATTGATATATATATATTGACCCCTTCTTTAAATTATATAAAACGGTTGAGGGACGGTCTTCTATCACAGGAACGTGTACGCGCAATTCAAGAGGAAATTGTCGGATTCTTAGATGCAGAGGTTCTAGATGTCAAGGGAGAATAGTATTGCCCGTCGATGCAAATGATATGAAATGATATAGTGTAAAAAATATGCATATATGTGCATGTAACTCATGTCTACATTTTGTAAATATGTTCGACAAAGCACGACTGATGAGATGGTGTAATATATTCGTGACGATGATGTGCAATATAGTTATTCCTTTATTGCTATGTATGTACCATCCAATTTAGTGCAAAACAAGAATTAAAAAAATCCCAAAACAAATAAATGGGAAAATAGGGGGCAGCAAAATAGCCCCATCAAATTAGTGCAAAACCCTAAACCCTAAAAATTGCTCTAAACAAACAGCGAAGAAATAGCCCCGGTTCGTAATACGAACCGGGACTAATACCCCTCCCCCCTCGCTCCCAGCCCCGCCACGTGGAAGGTCATTAGCCCCGGTTCGGGGCCGAACCGGGGCTAGCATTAGTCCCGGTTGATTAGTCACGATTAGAAAACCGGGACTAATGGCCCAACCGAACCGGGGCTAAAAGCCCTTTTTCTACTAGTGTACTGTGCACTTCATGACGTGTCAAATACTCCAAAACTTAATCTAAGTTTCGAGGCTGAATTGCTTTATAAGAAAATCATGCATGTGTGCATCTCGGATGAATAATCATCATCGTACGTGCAAAGATGTGTACATAATATCAGTTAAATCATCTATAACAAGGCCAAAGACAAACACCTTATTAAGTAGAGCGCACAACTTATTTGTAATGAAACACAAGAATCCATGCAATGTTTTGGATGTAATCTGACCTGAAATGGTAATAGAGAAGTATTGCATATATAACCTCACAGCAGATCGGAACCTCCACTAACTTCCTTACAACTATGCTTGGATTGGTATCTACTTTGACGCCTACAAGGTTTTAAATTTAACTACTTTTCCACGTGAATGAAATTTACTTTTATAAGCATAATTGAGAGCTTACAGTATAGTCCAAGTAATAAATATGTTGTTCAGAACAACCTAACAATTTGATCTCCTACCACAATCTTGAGTTAGTACTGGCTAAAGAAAATTGAAAAGATATTCCTTGCTGGGCATGGTAGAACCAAAATTCAAGTTACATAAAACAACTATTTCATTTATATATAGTCAACATATTTAGTACAATACCCAAGCATCATTTGCAGCAGGCCAAGGTTTGTAAGTAGGCAAGTTTTAACTACCCAGGATAGAAGCAAAATTTGCAAAACTTCCCAGAGTCTCAGTCGGTACCATCACCAAAATATAGAAATTTTGTAGTTGATCATGTCCCAAATAATAACTATAGAAAAAACACATGTTCTAATCCTACTCACATGTTGTTTAATTAATTAAGAAATATCGACTTGACTTCACCCTTTATATCCCAAGAAGATGGGTCCTCGCGAAGATTTGTATCTAGTTGTAAACCCTTATTAACTCAACATGTATATATATACAAAAGAAAAATTAGGGGAAGATGGATGGGGACTGAGATGGAGTTGAGAAGCGGAGAAAGCATACTAAGAACAAACCCAGTTTCACACATCGATTTCTTTTCCTGCATCGCTTCTGATTGATACGTCTCAAACGTATCAATAACTTTTGATGGTTTCACATTGTTATATCTTGTCATATTTGGAGTTTTATGTACCTTTTATATCTTTTTTGGGACTAACTTATTAATTCAGTGCCAAGTGCCAGTTCTTGTTTTTTCTGTGTTTTTGGCTCTTTTCAGATCTGATTTTGGAACGGAGTCCAAACGGAATAAAATCCCCGAAATGACTTTTTGCCGAACGAAAGAAGATCAGGGGGCCTGTGGGTCAAGCGAGGAGGGCTACAGGGAGCCCACAAGCCCCCACTCCGCCACCAGGGGGCGGCGGTGGGCAGGCTTGTGGCCTCCCTAGCGCCCCCCTGACCTAGATCTTGCGCCTATATATTCCGTAAAAACCAGAAAAAAATCAAGGGAGCCACGAAAAAACTTTTCCGCCGCCGCAAGCTTCCGTTTCCGTGAGATCTCATCTGGAGACCCTTCCCGGCGCCCTGTCGGAGGGGACTTTGGAGTTGGAGGGCTTCTTCATCATCATCATCGCCCCTTCAATGACTTGTGAGTAGTTCACTTCAGACCTACGGGTCCGTAGTTCGTAGCTAGATGGCTTCTTCTCTCTCTTGGATCTTCAATGCAAAGTTCTCCATGATCTTCATGGAGATATATCCGATGTAATCTTCTTTGGCGGTGTTTTTGTCGAGATCCGATGAACTGTGGATTTGTGATCAGATTATCTATGATATATATTTAAGTCTTTGCTGATTTCTTATATGCATGATTTGATATCCTTGTAAGTCTCTCCGAGTCTTGGGTTTTGTTTGGCCAACTAGATCTATGATTCTTGCAATGGGAGAAGTGCTTGGTTTTGGGTTCTTACCATGTGGTGACTTTTCCCAGTGACAGTAGGGGCAGCAAGGCACACATCGTGTGGTTGCCATCAAGGGTAACAAGGTGGGCTCTGTCGTTGATATGAGATTGTCCATCTACATCATGTCATCTTGCTTAAGGCGTTACTCTGTTCTTTTGGACTTAATACACTAGATGCATGCTGGATAGCGGTCGACGTGTGGAGTAATAGTAGTAGATGCAGAAAGTATCGGTCTACTTGTTTTGGACGTGATGCCTATATATATAATCATTTCCATAGATGACGTCATGACTTTGCATGGTTCTATCAATTGCTCGACAATAATTTGTTCACCCACCGTCTACTTGCTTTCATGAGAGAAACCACTAGTAAACATTATGACCCCCAGGTCTATTCACATCTATCGTTTCCACTTTCGTTTTTTACTTTGCATTTTTACTTTGTTGCTTTCAGTTCTCACTTGGCGAACAATCTATAAGGGATTGACAACCCCTTCATAGCGTTGGGAGCAAGCTTTTTGTGTTTGTGCAGGCCCTTGTGATACTCCTTCACTGGATCGATACCTTGGTTCTCAAACTGATGGAAATACTTACCAGCACTATGCTACATCACCCTTTCCCCTTCGAGGGAACACCAACGCAAGGCTCCAAGGCCACGAGGGAAATCCTTTGCATATTTGCCTAGGAAGTCCCTTAAGGCGTAGCCGTAGCAGAAGGATTCCTGGTGCCGTCGACACACCTATTTCTGGCACCGGTGGAAGGTCTTTTGTTGCAGTAGTAGAAGTATTTCTGGCGCCGTTGCCAGGGATGGAGAGATCTATCCAAGGAGGTCTCACAAACTCATCTCTCGCATTTACTTTTTTTTGCCAGTTGCATCTCGTTTTCCTCTCCCCTACTTCACATTTGCCGTTTTCTTTTGCCTTTCTCCTTTGCCTTTTTTGTTCGCCCTTTTCTCTCGCTTGCTTTCTGTTCGCTTGTGTGCCATGTGCCTTCATTATGCTGGCATCTTCGCTTGCTGAAAATCTAGTGATATGGATCGTCATCCACTAGCTAATCTCTTTAAGAGACCCACTTATGTGGAACGAATTGCTAGTGAGCTGAGGGAACTTGACTATCTTTATGGAGTTTTGCTTCAAATGCGTGAATCTGAAAATCGTGATGAAGAAATTCATGAAGTGATTCACGAGGGCTCCTTGGATGAAAAGCATGATTGCAATGGTTTCACTATAAATTCTATTAGTGACAATCATGCTAAAAATATGCAAAACCCTAAGCTTGGGGATGCTAGTTTTGCTATGACCACTACTTGTTGCAATAATCATGATTGGGGTGATGATCTTTCTTATGGTCTTGAAAATTTGTTCAAATCTCATGATCAATATGATATTTGTAACAATATTGAAAGTGGGATTGGAGAATTCATGACTTTAGTTGATGATAATCCCACTATTTTTGAAGAGCATCAACTTTGCATGCATGTGGATCATGAAAAGAATATCCTATGTGATAGTTACATTGTTGAATTCATTCATGATGCTACTGAAAATTACTATGAGAGAGGATCTTATGCTTCTACTTATTGCAATAGTATCAAGCTTCCTCTCCATGTGTTGAAAGTTTTGAAGCTATGCTTGTTTTGCCTTCCTATGCTAGTTGATTCTTGCTCCAACAAGTTGTTTGTTACCAAAATCCCTATGCATAGGAAGTGGCTTAGACTTAAATGTGCTAGCCATATGCTCCATGATGCTCTCGTTGTGTTTCAATCCTTGCTTTTTATGTGAGCATCATTGAAATCAATGCCTAGCTAAGGGCATGAAACAAAATCGCTTTTTGGGAGGCAACCCAATGAATCTATCCTTTTTCTTTGTGTTTTGTGTTTTCCACACTTTCATAATTCTGTTATGATTGTGTTTTTTGTGTTTCTTTTTGCGTTTGTGCCAAGCAAAACCGTTATGATTAGTCTTGGGGATGATCGTTTGGTCATGCTGGAAAAGACAGAAACTTTCTGCTCACGAAATGAATTTTATCTTTTTTCTGTAAGAGCTTTTGAGTTGATTCTTTTTGCTGATGATTGCTACGCAAATTAGGCAGACTGTCGTAATTGTTCATAATTTGTGAAGTACCAGAAGTACACTAAATATACAGATTGCTACAGACTGGTCTGCTGTTAACAGATTCTGTTTTTGTTGTGTTGGTTGCTTATTTTGATGAAACTATGGATAGTATCGGGGGGTATTAGCCATGGAAGATTGAGAATACAGTAACCCAACATCAGCACAAGTATAATTTAAGTTTTCTACAGTACCTAAGGAAGTGGTGGTTTGCTTTCTCATACTAATGTTATCACGAGTTTCTGTTTAAGTTTCGTGTTGTGAAGTTTTCAAGTTTTGGGTGAAGTTCTTATGGACAAAGAGATAAAGAATGGCAAGAGCTCAAGCTTGGGGATGCCCAAGGCACCCCAAGAGATTCAAGGATTCTGTAAAAGCCTAAGCTTGGGGATGCCCCAGGTAGGCATCCCCTCTCTCGTCTTCAATCCATCGGTAACGTTACTTGGGGCTATATTTTTATTCACCACATGTTATGTGTTTTTGCTTGGAGCGTGTATCGTAGGAGTCTTTTATTTTAGTTGTGTCACAATCATCCTTGCTGCACACCTAGAGAGAGAGACATGCACTCACCGTGATTTTGTCGAGCTTCACTTATATCTCTTGGTAGACAATTCATCTCACATGTGCTTCACTTATATCTTTTGAGCTAGATACTTTTGCTCTATGTGCTTCACTTATATCTTTTAGAGCATAGCAGGGCGTGGCTTGGTAGTTGGTCTATGCTTTGAAAGTAGTCTCAAAAGGGGTAGTTATCCAAAGGGATACGAAAAATTCCACCTTCATGTGCATTGAATAGTTAGAGAAGTTTGATTCATCTCAATTAGTTTTGAGTTGTGGTTATTGTAATATTGAAGTTATGCTAGTAAGGTGTTGTGGATCTAGAAATACTTGTGTTGAAGTTAGTGATTCCCGTAGCATGCACGTATGGTGAACCGCTATGTGATGAAATCTGAGCATGATTAGTCTATTGATTGTCAACCTTTGCGTGGCGGTCGGGATCGCGCGATGGTTTATACATACCAACCCTTCCCCTAGGAGTATGCGTTGAATTCTTTGTTTTTATTACTAATAAACCTTTTGCAACAAGTATATGAGTTCTTCATGACTAATGTTGAGTCCATGGTTTAGATGCACTTTCACATTCCACCATCACTATCTTCTTAGTGTCGTGCAATTTTCCTAATTGGGAATGTTTTACAATGTAGCTAAGCATCTATGCATATTGTTTGAAATAAATTTAGCACGTGAATTTTACTTCGTTTTTGTTTTGCATTTTCATTCTCCCTCGCACGAGAAATGCCCGGAGAAAATACTCTCTTGCACGCAAGAGAGAGAGCGGAGGAAAATGACCCTCCAAAGTGCGGGCAACTTTCTGAAATGTTTGAGCCAAGAAAACCCAAAGTTCTTTTGCAAAAATAATTGCAAAAAGAAATAAAGCAAATTTGGGAATTTGTGAAAAAACATTTTTTTAAGTTTTTATTTTTGCTTTGGAAAAATATTATTTGGATAGAGAATATTTTTCTGAATTTTTTGGTATATAATACCCTATATTAATATTTTGATTTACTTTCCTTTTTTCGTTTTTGTTTTCTGTTACGGAAAAAGTTAGGAAATAGGAAGGTGTTTTTTTTCTTTTAACCGCCGCCCCCGAGCGCATAATGGCCATTGGGCCGAAATCCCCACAGCCCCGGGATCTAAATCCCTTAAAACCGGCCAACCGCCCCACCCTTACCCCGCCTCCACCCACTGGCCGCTGGACCCCACCCGACCGAGCCTCCCTCCCCGTCGGCCTTCTCCCTCCTCCCCCTTCCTTTTCTGCTCCAGACCGAAACCGAGCCGAGCCCTCCCCAGGAAACTCGCGATTCCTTCCCCGATCCTCCCTTCTCTCCTTCCTTATCCCTTCCCCTCCTAGCCTATATAAACCCCACCCCGAGCCGCCCCCGTTCCCAACCCTACTTCGCCGAGCTGCCGTCCCCTCGCCGCCCAAGCCCGCCTGCCGGAGCAGCAGCACTGCTGCCCACTTCGGCCGCCCTCTGGGAGAGCCACCTCGTCGCCGCCCGACGCCTCGGAGCCCCTTCCTCGGAGGAGGACCACCCCGCCGCCGCCTCCCCGATGTCTCCACCGCCCCGGAGCTCCCCCTCCCTCGCCGGCAGCCACGCCCCTCGCCGGAGTACCTGCCCCCAGCACGGTAGACCCCTCCACCTCTTTGTTCTTCCTTCGTTTTCTTTTTTTAGCCGTTAGATCTCAGGTGTATGGTGTAGATTAGATCTAGGGATAACTCTTCGGTTTAGTTTAGAAAACCAACTGTTTTATTTCCACTTATGATTTAGCCAGTAGCTTTTGCTAGCCTTAGGCCGTTTGCTCCTAGCCATGCATCAAACAGCACCCGCAGCCAATAGTAGCTTGCCACGTCTACCCCCATTAGTTAGCTAGATTAGTTTTATTATTTTCTGCATGTTTGAAAAAACAGAAAGTTTCAATCTTGTTTTGGCCACAACCTTTTATCCCCAAGTACAATGACATTGATTCTTTTCCCAGTAGCTCACAAATTTCCTGTAGTTTGTAAAAACATATAATTTGTCTATGTTTGAAATTTTCAAATATAAGTTAGAGCAGATTTAGTTTAAACCTTGTTTTGCCTATTCTAGGAGTTTGAAAAATGATTTTGAGTTGATTCTTTTTGCTACTGCTTCCTAGTGATAAAATATTACTGTGGTAGAAGGTTCAAAAAATTTTAAGTATTTTTACTGGTGTCTTCAACAGAAACAAGTTTCTGCCATACCGGCGCGTGTTGAATTATTTTGCTTAGACTATAGCAAACCCTTACTTGCGTTGTTATTTTTATTTGTGGCTTGATTGAAGTGCTTATGGTGTGCTTTGTGTTTGTATCGGTAGATCATCCGGAGTGCGAAGCGTGTTACTAAGAAGCGCTCGAGCAAGACAACTATCATCAAGGCAAGTCATATTGATCATGTTATTTTACCTATGTTTTCGATGCAGGGTAGATCACCTTTCTTTGCCCAATTGCATGCTGCCTAGGTACTTGGAAACTTTAGTATAAGTTGTAGTATCATTGTGGTAGGAACACTACAACCCCGATACTTGGCCCCGGGACGACAATTTTATATTTGCTACGCTTGAGTATACGGGTATTTCGGTTGAGTGTATATCACGAGTGATGCGAGGTTGATTAAATAATCAAGACCTGCTAAGACAAGATTTTCAAGACCTCGGACACAATGCAACTCTGGGTGAAGGACGGTTGATCAGCTCCCTGGAGAACCCAGTGGATGCCCGGGATGCTGGAGAGGCCATGTCATCCTGCGGAAAGCTTCACCCAGGCTCGAAGAGATGGATGGAGACTTCAAGACTCAAGGCTTACCTGCACAGCCACAAGTCATTATGGGCTCTGGCTTGGTTGGACAACGCAGCGACTCTGGACAGGCGGTGCTAGCAGATGTAGAAGAACGATAGGAATGGATGGGCACCAACAGGGATTCAGAGGGACCCGTTGAAAGACCATGTTTTGATCATCCGGTCTTCAAACACCCTGAAGTGCGAGGACAAACCCGGAGGCGGTCAAATCTTGTGGGGAACGTGTGCAGAACTCTGCAGAGTGCCCAACCTAATCGATTAGCCGTGTCCACGGTCATGGACAACTTGAGCCGAAGGCATAGAATTTCCCCTGAACTCTCGACACAACTTAATAATGATGTGGGTGTTAACAACTAATCGGGTACGAGAATTGGTTGGCGGAACCATCTCGTTAATAACAAACAATGTAGTAATATTTTGCTTCCGACCCCTTTTGTTGTAGGATCAAACTGGCTTTATGCAAAACTTAGCCCCACCGTCCAATATGCATGTAGAGATAGTTGATTATTATTTTACTCCTCTCTTTGATGACTTGCCGGCATATTCAATATGCTGACCTACGCGGCTGCAACGTATCATGTTGCAGAGTACTTTTCCGACTAGGAGTGAGGCTACGATCTACGCTCAGCGACATGCCCTTGGAGTCGGATGGACTCGTCTACCTGATGCTTCCGCTAGTCTTCGTTAGATATCTCATGAGTTGGCCTTCAGCCACTTTATTGTAATCCTTTATTGTAATAAAGTACTCTTTATGAGATTTCAATTAATAAAGTTGTGTGATTGAACTCTTGAATATATACATTATGTACTGTGTGTGTACCAGCATTGATCTTGGGATGGTACGGAAACACCAGAGGCTTGACTCGTCTTGAGTCGGGTCGCTACAGAAATGGTATCAGAGCACACGCTGACCTTAGGACGTAATCTCTAGGAATGGAAAAGCCTTAGGAAGAAAACTATTTTCTCTTATGTCTATAAATCTTCTATTTCCTCTTCTGATCATTTCTGAGTTCTCTCCGATTTTCCAATGTTTAGATGGCCACCTTCATCCATGTTAAGTTCACGGAGTTTTGCCAGCCCGACACCACTATGCCGTTCGGAAAGGAGCTGGTGCAGATCACCAAGGACTTGAGGATTGCTCTGCCGACTATCATAGGGAAGCCAACTTCGTCTTACCCGGAGGATTCATGCTACAGGATCGAGGTGCACATTCCTGGAAGGACATTCCAGCCGCGCACTGAGCCGATGGATTTCAAGTTCATCGCACCCAACTGGATTCTCGGAAGGGACATGGCGATCCATTATGCACTCGGACGTATCAAGGAAGAATACAAAGGCTGCCCTATTTCTCCAGACCTATTCACCGTATCCCGGAGAAAGGAAGACGGAGAAATCATCTCCAGCAAGACCAAGGATGCTCTCTTGTCATATGCTCAGACCTTGGAGAAGTACAACGGGACTCTGGAGCATCACGTGATCAAGGACACCAGGAAGATCAAGCAACTGTCACTCCGCGAGCTTGAACTAGAAGAAGCAGCCCGGGAAGCCCACTATGAACATGAACTGGAGGTGAAGGACTTTCTGGAGCGGATCGAGAAGCTGAAGACTCGAGTTGCATACCTGGAGGACGAACTGGACATGGGCGAGAACCTTCACCCCGAAGGAGACGTAGCCCCCTTGATCAGCAACGACGAGGACTATGAAGAAAGCTCCACCGAAGGACCCATCACCATGCTTTTCTGAGGAGGACATTTAGACTAGACCACCAAATTTACTTTATCGTTTTACGTTTTAGGCCGATGTTTAGGATTATCGAATTTTGTATCCCCGTGTGAACCTTTGTGATGATTGAATAAAATGTGTGGTGTGATACTTGTGTGTTGCATTCATATGGGTAGTGTAATTACTCTAAGACCATTGCTCTATGCTAATCTCACCCCTCCACAAACATCAGATGCCTCCGAGACGCGCCCCTGAGTCCAACTTTCCGCCGGAACTCACCCAGTTGATCCAGCAACAAAACACCCTGATGCAGCTGATCATCCAGAACCAGAACAATAACAACAACCGTCCCCCACCCCAGGCCGACAATCTCACCCGTTTCTTGAGGTTGAACCCTCCAACTTTCTCCAGCAGCATTGAGCCCATTGTGGCAGATGATTGGCTCCGCAAGATGGAGCGTGAACTTATCACTGTTGGTAGTACTCAAGCTGAGAAGGTGCGCTTTGCCGCGCATCAACTTGAAGGCCCTGCAGCTGCTTGGTGGGAGAACTACACCACCACTTATCCCATTGCTGGAGTCACTTGGGAGCAATTTAAGCAAGCCTTCCGCACCGCACATGTCTCAGCTGGTGCAATGAGTTTGAAGAAGCGTGAGTTTCGCAACTTACGCCAGGGGAATCGCTCTCTGGCCCAGTACGCCGATGAATTCAGCATGCTCACCCGTTATGCACCTGGAGATGTGGCCGATGATGCGGTCAAGCAGGAAAAGTTCTTGGAAGGACTCAATGATGAGCTAAGCATTCAGTTGACTGTAGCCACCTTCAACAACTACTAGGAGCTGGTTGATAAGGCCCTCATCTTGGAGGGGAAACATCAGCAGATGGAGAACCGCAAGCAAAAGTATGGGGTTGGAAAGTCAACTCCGGCACTCAGCAGAAGCCTCGCTACACCCCCTATTCAGGGAATACCGGGACTGGATCCGGTAAGTTTGGAGGACACGTTCAGCATAACCACCCAGTGCACAACCATGGAGGCCACAACCATGGAGGAAATGGGACCCACCGCAACAACAGCAACTTCAAGAATGGCGGTACTGGCACTCAGCAGCATTCAGCTCCAGCTCAGAAGGATCTGACTCACATCACATGCTTCAAGTGTCAGAAGACGGGACACTATGCCACTGATTGTCCCCAGAACAAGCAGGGAAATGGAAATGGCAACGGCAACTCTGCAGCAAAGAAGCCCAATCCTTTTCCTCGAGCTCAGGTGAACCACCTTGATGTTGAAGAGGTCTATGATCACCCCGATACTGTGGTTGGTAAGTTTTTGCTAAATTCACATCCAGTATTGGTACTTTTTGGTTCTGGTGCAACACATTCATTCATATCAAGGGTAGTTGTGGAAAAGTATAGTTTGCCAACTAGAACCCTCAGCCAACCTATTAAGGTCAGTTCCCCAGGAGGCATGATGACAGCCGGGATAGGATGCCATGCTTTGAGTCTCAACATCGGGTACCATAATTTTCCCACCGACCTCATCGTATTAGAGTCCCAGGGATTGGATGTAATCCTAGGCATGGATTGGTTGGCCAAGTATGAAGGGAATATCGATTGTGCCCTTAAGTCTATTTTGCTCACCACCCCCGAGCAGAAGCGGATTAAGTACGTGTCTCAGCGCCCGACACGGAGTAAGCGATTAAACTCTCTCACGGGAGTAGTCCAGGAGGAAGTACAGATCATACAGGAGTATCCAGATGTATTTCCGGAGGAATTGCCGGGCATGCCACCCGATAGAGAGATTGAGTTCTTGATTGAGCTATTACCCGGAACAGCCCCGATATCCAAGAGACCTTATCGGATGCCCACAAATGACTTGATAGAAATCAAGAAGCAAATTAAGGAGTTATTGGACAAAGGGTATATTCGCCCAAGTTCTTCACCTTGGGGAGCCCCAGTGCTCTTGGTTGAAAAGAAGGACAAGTCCTTGAGAATGGTTGTCGATTATCGTGCATTGAACGATGTGACCATAAAGAACAAGTACCCCTTGCCGATGATCAATGATCTGTTTGATGAGTTAGTTGGAGCTCGCGTATTCTCAAAGATCGATCTTCGATCCGGGTATCATCAGCTGAAAATTCGTGAACAGGATATACCCAAGACAGCCTTTACCACTCGGTACGGCTTGTATGAGTACACGGTCATGTCATTTGGACTGACTAATGCTCCGGCATATTTTATGAATCTGATGAACAAGGTATTTATGGAATACTTGGACAAGTTTGTCGTGGTGTTCATCGATGACATACTGATATTCTCCAAGAACGAAGAGGAACAAAAAGGAACATCTGCGTCTAGTTCTGGAGAAGCTTCGAGAGCATAAGCTATATGCAAAGTTTAGCAAATGTGAGTTTTGGTTGAAGGAAGTCGGATTCCTCGGACACGTCATCTCAGGAGAAGGAATAGCAGTGGACCCTGCCAAGGTCGTAGCAGTCACCGAATGGGTAGCACCCACTTCAGTCAAGGAGATCCGCAGTTTCCTCGGACTTGCCGGATATTACCGGAGGTTCATTGAGAATTTCTCAAAGATTGCCAAGCCCATGACAGAGTTGTTGAAGAAGGAATCCAAGTATATTTGGACTAAGGAATGTGAAACCAGTTTTCAAGAGCTGAAGAAACGTCTTGTTACAGCCCCAGTGCTGATATTGCCGAACATTCGGAAGGATTTCCAGGTTTACTGTGACGCTTCTCGTCAAGGACTCGGAGGAGTGCTCATGCAAGAAGGCAAAGTTGTAGCCTATGCATCCAGACAGCTCAGACCTCATGAGTTGAATTATGCCACACATGACTTGGAACTAGCAGCCGTAGTGCACGCTCTCAAGACCTGGAGACATTTCCTGATCGGAAATAGTTGTGATGTTTACACTGATCACAAGAGCCTGAAATATATCTTCACGCAGAAGGAGTTGAACCTCAGACAGAGGCGATGGCTAGAGTTGATCGAGGAGTATGACATGAGATTAAATTATCACCCAGGCAAGGCAAATGTTGTAGCCGATGCGTTGAGCCGCAAGAGTTATGTGAACACGCTCACAGCTGGAGGATTACCCCAGGAATTAGTCGATGCCCTTCGAGAGCTCAAATTGGAAATAATTCCAAGAGGATTTGTTGCCACTCTGGAAATTCAGTCCACTTTGACAGAAAAGATCCGCGAAGCACAGAAATCAGACAAGGAGATAGCTGAGATTAAGCAGAAAATGGAAGACGGGAAGGCTAAAGGTTTTCGTGAGGATGAACACGGAACTTTATGGTTTGAGGATCGCATCTATGTGCCCAATGATCCCGAACTCAGGAAGTTGATACTTCAGGAGCCCCATGATTCCCCGTACTCGATACACCCCGGCAACACCAAGATGTATCTGGATCTGAAAGAAAGTTTCTGGTGGAGAGGATTGAAGAAAGACACTGCCGAGTTCGTAGCAATATGCGATGTTTGTCAGCGAGTAAAAGCCGAGCATCAGAAGCCAGCAGGATTGCTCCAACCTCTGCCGATACCCGAATGGAAATGGGAAAAGCTTGGTATGGACTTCATCACAGGATTACCTCGGACCCGTTCTGGCTATGATTCTATTTGGGTTGTGGTCGATCGTTTGACCAAGGTAGCTCACTTCATCCCGGTGAAGACTACTTACACGAGTGCCAAGCTGGCCAAGATATATATGACGAGGATCGTATGTCTGCACGGAGTACCAAAGAGCATTGTGTCCGATAGAGGGACTCAGTTCAAATCAAAATTTTGGCACCAACTGCATGAATCCTTGGGAACGAGATTGGAGTTCAGTACAACTTTTCACCCGCAGACAGATGGACAGACCGAGAGAGTCAATCAGATTCTGGAAGATATGTTGAGAGCTTGCGCACTAGACTATGGGTCTAGTTGGGATGACAATTTACCTTATGCCGAGTTCTCATACAACAACAGCTACCAGACCAGTCTGAAGACGGACCCTTTCGAAGCCCTATACGGAAGGAGGTGCAGAACACCGTTAATGTGGGACGGAGTTGGAGACCGACAACTTTTTGGTCCCGACCTTATCCGAGATTCTGAAGAGAAGGTCAAGCTAATTCGTGACTGACTCAAGATAGCTCAGTCCAGGCAGAAGAGTTATGCGGACACCAAACGCAAGGAAGTAATGTACGAAGTGGGAGACCGAGCATATCTTAGGGTGTCTCCACTTCGAGGAATCAAGAGATTCGGTGTGAAAGGAAAATTAGCACCTCGTTTCATTGGCCCCTACAAAATTCTTGAACGTAGAGGTGAAGTTGCATACAAACTGGAATTGCCGGAAGGATTGTCCGGAGTTCATGATGTCTTCCATGTTTCCGAGTTGAAGAAATGCCACGCTGAGATGGCCGATGTTCCGTTGAGAGATACAGTGCCCCTAGAGGCCATACAGCTTGACAGTGATCTGACGTATGAGGAGAAACCCGTCACGATTCTCGAGACTGCCAACAGAGTTACCCGCAGCAAGATCATCAAGTTCTGCAAGGTGTTGTGGAGCCACCACACCGAGGAAGAAGCCACCTCGGAACGAGAACAGGATCTTCATCGAGACCACCCGCACCTATTTTCTAGCCAACCCGAATCTCGAGGGCGAGATTCATCTTAAGGTGGGTAGGTTTGTAACATCCCAATTTTCCTAATTGGGAATGTTTTACAATGTAGCTAAGCATCTATGCATATTGTTTGAAATAAATTTAGCACATGAATTTTCCTTCGTTTTTGTTTTGCATTTCCATTCTCCCTCGCACGAGAAATGCCCGGAGAAAATACTCTCTTGCACGCAAGAGAGAGAGCGGAGGAAAATGACCCTCCAAAGTGCGGGCAACTTTCTGAAATGTTTGAGCCCAGAAAACCCAAAGTTCTTTTGCAAAAATAATTGCAAAAAGAAATAAAGCAAATTTGGGAATTTCTGAAAAAACATTTTTTTTTAAGTTTTTATTTTTGCTTTGGAAAAATGTTATTTGGGTAGAGAATATTTTTCTGAATTTTTTGGTATATAATACCCCATATTAATATTTTGATTTACTTTCCTTTTTTTCGTTTTTGTTTTCTGTTTCGGAAAAAGTTAGGAAATAGGAAGGTGTTTTTTTTCTTTTAACCGCCGCCCCCGAGCGCATAATGGCCATTGGGCCGAAATCCCCACAACCCCGGGATCTAAATCCCTTAAAACCGGCCAACCGCCCCACCCTTACCCCGCCTCCACCCACTGGCCGCTGGACCCCACCCGACCGAGCCTCCCTCCCGTCGGCCTTCTCCCTCCTCCCCCTTCCTTTTCTGCTCCAAACCGAAACCGAGCCGAGCCCTCCCCAGGAAACTCGCGATTCCTTCCCCGATCCTCCCTTCTCTCCTTCCTTATCCCTCCCCCTCCTAGCCTATATAAACCCCACCCCGAGCCGCCCCCGTTCCCAACCCTACTTCGCCGAGCCACCGTCCCCTCGCCGCCCAAGCCCGCCCGCCGGAGCAGCAGCACTGCTGCCCACTTCGGCCACCCTCTGGGAGAGCCACCCCGTCGCCGCCCGATGCCCCGGAGCCCCTTCCTCGGAGGAGGACCACCCCGCCGCCGCCTCCCCGACGTCTCCACCGCCCCGGAGCTCCCCCTCCCTCGCCGGCAGCCACGCCCCTCGCTAGAGTACCAGCCCCCAACACGGTAGACCCCTCCACCTCTGTGTTCTACCTTCGTTTTCTTTTTTTAGCCGTTAGATCTCCGGTGTATGGTGTAGATTAGATCTAGGGATAACTCTTCGGTTTAGTTTAGAAAACCAACGGTTTTATTTCCACTTATGATTTAGCCAGTAGTGTTTGCTAGCCTTAGGCCGTTTGCTCCTAGCCATCCATCAAATAGCACCCGCAGCCAATAGTAGCTTGCCACGTCTACCCCCATTAGTTAGCTAGATTAGTTTTATTTTTTTCTGCCTGTTTGCAAAAACAGGAAGTTTCAATCTTGTTTTGACCACAACTTTTTATCCCGAGTCCAATGACATTGATTCTTTTTCCAGTAGCTCACAAATTTCCTGTAGTTTTTAAAAACATATAATTTGTCTATGTTTGAAATTTTCAAATATAAGTTAGAGCAGATTTAGTTTAAACCTTGTTTTGCCTATTCTAGGAGTTTGAAAAATGATTTTGAGTTGATTCTTTTTGCTACTTATTCCTAGTGATATAATATTACTGTAGTAGAAGTTTCAAAAATTTTAAAGTATTTTTACTGGTGTCTTCAACAGAAACAAGTTTCTACCATACCGGTGCGTGTTGAATTCTTTTGCTTAGACTATAGCAAACCCTTACTTGCGTTGTTATTTTTATTTGTGGCTTGATTGAAGTGCTTATGGTGTGCTTTGTGTTTGTATCGGTAGATCATCCGGAGTGCGAAGCGTGTTACTTAGAAGCGCTCGAGCAAGACAACTATCATCAAGGCAAGTCATTTTGATCATGTTATTTTACCTATGTTTTCGATGCAGGGTAGATCACCTTTCTTTGCCCAATTTCATGCTGCCTAGGTACTTGGAAACTTTAGTATAAGTTGTAGTATCATTGTGGTAGGAACACTACAACCCCGATACTTGGCCCCGGGACGACAATTTTATATTTGCTACGCTTGAGTAGACGGGTATTTCGGTTGAGTGTATATCACGAGTGATGCGAGGTTGATTAAATAATCAAGACCTGCTAAGACAAGATTTTCAAGACCTCGGACGCAATGCAACTCTGGGTGAAGGACGGTTGATCAGCTCCCTGGAGAACCCAGTGGATGTCCGGGATGCTGGAGAGGCCATTTCATCCTGCGGAAAGCTTCACCCAGGCTCGAAGAGACGGATGGAGACTTCAAGACTCAAGGCTTACCTGCACAGCCACAAGTCATTATGGGCTCTGGCTTGGTTGGACAACGCGGCGACTCTGGACAGGCGGTGCGAGCAGATGTAGAAGAACGGTAGGAATGGATGGGCACCGACAGGGATTCAGAGGGACCCGTTGAAAGACCATGTTTTGATCATCCGGTCTTCAAACACCCTGAAGTGCGAGGACAAACCCGGAGGCGATCAAATCTTGTGGGGAACGTGTGCAAAACTCTACAGAGTGCCCAACCTAATCGATTAGCCGTGTCCACGGTCATGGACAACTTGAGCCGAAGGCATTGAATTTCCCCTGAACTCTCGAGACAACTTAATAATGATGTGGGTGTTAACAACTAATCGGGTACGAGAATTGGTTGGCGGAACCATCTCGTTAACAACAAACAATGTAGTAATATTTTGCTTCCGACCCCTTTTGTTGTAGGATAAAACTGGCTTTATGCAAAACTTAGCCCCACCGGCCAATATGCATGTAGAGATAGTTGATTATTATTTTACTCCTCTCTTTGATGACTTGCCGGCATATTCAATATGCTGACCTACACGGCTGCAACGTATCATGTTGCAGAGTACTTTTCCGACCAGGAGTGAGGCTACGATCTACGCTTAGCGACATGCCCTTGGAGTCGGATGGACTCGTCTACCTGATGCTTCCGCTAGTCTTCGTTAGATATCTCATGAGTGGGCCTTCAGCCACTTTATTGTAATCCTTTATTGTAATAAAGTACTCTTTATGAGATTTCGATTAATAAAGTTGTGTGATTGAACTCTTGAATATATACATTATGTAATGTGTGTGTACCAGCATTGATCTTGGGATGGTACGGAAACACCAAAGGCTTGACTCGTCTTGAGTTGGGTCGCTACAACATTGCCATTACACGATTGTAAGTTAGCTAGCATGATGTTTCCATTAATGTCTATGCCATGCTAGATCATTGTCACGGTACACTACCGAAGGCATTCCATATAGAGTCATCGTTGCTCTAAGTTTTGAGTTGAAAGTGTGATGATCATCATTGATGGAGCATTGACCCATGTGAGAAAATAAAAGAGGCCAAAGAAGCCCACCAAAAAAAAGAGGCCAAAGATCCCACCAAAAAAATGAGAGAAAAAGAGAGAAGGGACAATGTTACCACTTTTCCACACTTGTGCATATTAAGCACCATGATCTTCATGATTGAGAGTCTCTCCTTTTGTCACCACCATATAGCTAGTGGGAAAATTTCATTATATAACTTGGCTTGTATATTCCAATGATAGGCTTCCTCAAAATTTCCTTAGGTCTTCGTGAGCAAGCAAGTTGGATGCACACCCACTAGTTTTCTTCAAGAGCTTTCACATACTCTTAGCACTAGTGCATCATCTGTATGGCAATCCCTACTCATTGACATTGATATCTATTGATGAGCATCTCCACAGCTCATTGATATGCCTAGTTAATGTGACCATCTTCTCCTTGTTTTGTCTTGCAACTTCCACCACACTCCACACCATCTGTAGTGCTATAACCATGGCTCACGCTCATGTATTGCGTGAGAGTTGAAAAAGTTTGAGAAAGTAAAGGTGTGAAAAATTACTTGGCCAATACCGGGGTTGTGCATGATTTAAATTCGTTGTGCAATGATGATAGAGCATAGCCAGACTATATGCTTTTGTAGGGATAACTTTCTTTTGGCCTTGTTATTTTGAAAGTTCATGATTACCTTGTTAGTTTGCTTGAATTATTATTCTTTCCATGGCAATAGCAAACTATTGTTTTGAATCTAATGGATCTGAACATTCATGTCACATAATAGGAGTTACAAAGGACATCTATGCTAGGTAGCATGAAAGCATCAAAAATTCATTCTTTATCACTTCCCTACTCGAGGACGGGCAGGAGTTAAGCTTGGGGATGCTTGATACGTCTCAAACATATCTATAATTTTGATGGTTTCACGTTGTTATCTTGTCATCTTTGGATGTTTTATGTACCTTTTATACCTTTTTTGGGACTAACTTATTAATTGAGTGCCAAGTGCCAGTTCCTATTTTTTTGTGTTTTTGGCTCTTTTCAGATCTGACTTTGGAACGGAGTCCAAACGGAATAAAATCCCCGAAATGATTTTTCCCGAACGAAAGAAGATCAGGGGGCCTGTGGGTCAAGCCAGGAGGGCTACAGGGATCCCACAAGCCCCCACTCCGCCACCAGGGGGCGGCGGTGTGCAGGCTTGTGGCCTCCCTCGCACCCCTGACCTAGATCTTGCGCCTATATATTCCCTAAAAATCAGGAAAAAAATCCAGGGAGCCACGAAAATACTTTTTCGCCGCGGCAAGCTTCCGTTTCCGCGAGATCTCATCTGGAGACCCTTCCCGGCACCCTGCCGGAGGGGACTTTGGAGTTGGAGGGCTTCTTCATCATCATCATCGCCCCTCCAATGACTCGTGAGTAGTTCACTTCAGACCTACGGGTCCATAGTTAGTAGCTAGATGGCTGCTCCTCTCTCTTGGATCTTCAATACAAAGTTCTCCATGATCTTCATGGAGATCTATCCGATGTAATCTTCTTTGGCAGTGTGTTTGTCAAGATCCAATGAATTGTGGATTTGTGATCAGATTATCTATGATATATATTTGAGTCTTTGCTGATTTCTTATATGCATGATTTGATATCCTTGTAAGTCTCTCCGAGTCTTGGGTTTTGTTTGGCCAACTAGATCTATGATTCTTGCAATGGGAGAAGTGCTTTGTTTTGGGTTCTTATCGTGTGGTGACCTTTCCCAGTGACAGTAGGGGCAGCAAGGCACACATCGTGTGGTTGCCATCAGGGGTAACAAGGTGGGCTCTGTCGTTGATATGAGATTGTCCATCTACATCATGTCATCTTGCTTAAGGCGTTACTCTGTTCTTTTGGACTTAATACACTAGATGCATGCTGGATACCGGTCGACGTGTGGAGTAATAGTAGTAGATGCAGAAAGTATCGGTCTACTTGTTTTGGACGTGATGCCTATAGATATAATCATTGCCATAGATGACGTCACGACTTTGCGTGGTTCTATCAATTGCTCGACAATAATTTGTTCACCCACCGTCTACTTGCTTTCATGAGAGAAGCCACTAGTAAACATTACGACCCCTAGGTCTATTCACATCTATCGTTTCCACTTTTGTTTTTTACTTTGCATTGTTACTTTGTTGCTTTCAGTTCTCACTTGGCGAACAATCTATAAGGGATTGACAACCCCTTCATAGCGTTGGGAGCAAGCTTTTTGTGTTTGTGCAGGCTCTTGTGATACTCCTTCACCGGATCGATACCTTGGTTCTAAAACTGAGGGAAATACTTACCACCGCTGTGCTACATCACCCTTTCTGCTTCGAGGGAACACCAACGCAAGGCTCCAAGGCCACGGGGGAAATCCTTTGCATATTTGCCTAGGAAGTCCCTTAAGGCATAGCCGTAGCAGAAGGATTCCTGGTGCCGTCGACACACCTATTTCTGACGCCGTTGGAAGGTGTTTTGTTGCAGTAGCACTGATCTCCTCTCTACCATGAGTATCAATGACGTTTGTCTTGCCATGCTGCAATGAGCATGCACTACAGAAGAGGTATTAGGACTTGAACCATTTGGTCTAATTTTCACATCTTCTTCGTATTCCTAGATAGCTTCAATGCTCTCTTACATTATGTTTGCAAAATGAGAATTTGACTCAGTTGCAAAGTAACACTCAAGCTTCTTGATATTCTTTGTCAATACACAATATTCTTGGTATGTCTAGTAGGTTGCAATATACCATCAACTTCATCTAGTATAAACAGATGAAATATTAGTAAATAATCATTGTAAAGATGCGGATAAGTTATTGCATGTAGACTTCATGTGATGTTTAGGCAAGACCGTGAAGAAACAAGAGAGAAATAAAACAACGATCGACTATTTCATCTCTCCATAACAACTATTAATAGAACCTCACAAGACGATTTAGTTGTAGATATTCAGTATTTAAACTACCACACTCTAGAGACCAAACTTTCATAGTCAAAAACCAAAATATATACATATGATGCAGTCTTGCAACTCTCCATGGGGCTTCGACCATGCTTGATGGATCAATTGTTGCATTTTGACACTCTGCTCTCGTCACGGATTTTGTATGGTACAATAGCTAAGATGTGCAAACATTGAGAGCTCTAAATTAGAATTAACTCACTGGTGGGGAAAACAAATCATAACCGTGCTACTCTATACAATTTGACATGATATGTAGTGATATTTATGAAAACAAAGTATATAACTTAGCAATCTTATTTTGCTTCATCCCTGAGGAAAACATCATACATCAAGATGAAATGAACTTCTCCTTGCTAGATTCACTAGTAGATGGTCAGCTCTAGTATATGCTCTATTAGCCTCCTCCTTGCATTTTTTTTCATATACTAAAGAGCAAAAAACATTTAGAGCAGACTAAATGTGGACAATGAATTATATACCAAATATTAACCATAGCAAGAGTGCCTTTGTCATCAAATGGACACTTCTTATGAGTAGCTTAAGATTGGGCTTATGCTTGCCCTCGAGACCTTATATTGCAAGTACGATCACAAATACAAATGTATAAAGGACTGCAATACAAAACTGATGCTCCATCTAAGATAAAAACATTCGAACTAAGGATAAGATTTTGAGGATCCATTAAGAAGAAACATCTCAAATTAGTTTCTAAGGATACCTTCTATGTGCATATCATCAAATAGATAGTGTGCGCTGAACACATCCTTCCTAGACAGCTCCTTACTTCCAGATCCTATTGATGTGACTATTATCAAATTCATATCCAACTGGCAGGGAAAGGATAAGGCAGAGTGGAGGTCTCTCTTGTGGGTTCGTAGGTACCGCTTCACAAGGCTGGTTTCGAAAGCACGGTGACGCCACCGCCACACCATGCACTATCGCTATCTCCTCGGGTAAGTTTGGGCGCCTCCTCTTCTAGGGTTCGTGAGGTACTTCGTTCCGGCTCGATAGCGACCGATCGAGCGGTCTTACTTGAGTAACCTCGTGTTCAAGTAGTGCTTAGCTAGTTGGGCCGACGAAAGAGGCCCAACCAACCAGAGAGCTCAGATTTTTCTCCTGGAGCAGCTGCCCTTTAGTACAAGGGGAGTGATCTGCGCGTCGGTGCATCGGTCAAAAACACTCGGCCGGTCGTCCGTGGGCCATTGGATCAGACCCGCACGAAAGCACCACGATTCTTGGATCGTGCACGTGCTCGCATCGGGAAAAACGGTTCGCACTCGGATCGGTCGTCTTCTTCCTCACTCCCACGAACTCCTCCGCAGCTCCTTCCCATCTGATTGCGCTTCCTCCCCGAGCCACGTGCTTGCTGGAGCAACTCGTCGCCGCACGCCGGAGTAGCTCGTCGGCTCGGCGGTTGCCCTACTAGTGCCCTGTGCAACAGCCGCACCCTGCGGTTGAAGCTCTTGTTGAGACCATTGTGGCTCCAGTTGGGACGACTGAAGCTCGCCCACGTGCTCGTCGCCACTCATCCCCGATGCACAAGCTTGCAACCAAAAAACGAGCTCCG
The DNA here is from genome assembly GCF_904849725.1 of Hordeum vulgare subsp. vulgare. NCBI lineage: Eukaryota > Viridiplantae > Streptophyta > Magnoliopsida > Poales > Poaceae > Hordeum > Hordeum vulgare. The sequence continues at coordinate 565,744,197 of NC_058521.1, forward strand.
GGGGAGATGCCCAGTGCTACAACCGACAACAAAAAATCTACAACTAGCGACAGGAAAAGCTTCAACCGGCCAACCAGTATACGACGGGAGCTATGGATGACCAACAAAAGTTTCAAAGGGTGACAAAGAAAGTTTCATCTAGCAATGAAAAAAATCTTCATCCGACTATGAATTTTTTTTCAACCGTGAAGGAAAAGCCATGGACGAAAAACAAAAAGTTGCAACCAGCAGTTACAAAAGTTACAACCGCTTTGAAAAAGTTTCAAACATCTTATCTCAGTTGCGACCCGCGATGACGATGACGCCATTTTGCCACAACCGTAGTAGAATTTTGCTACCACCAGTGACTGAAATTGCTACAACCAATATTCCACGGCTGATGCTGCTGCTCCACCAAGCTCCCAGGCCATGGATGTTGCTGCTCAACGAAGCTCCACCAAGCTCCGACACCAAGCTGAAGGTCAATGGGAAAGAGACATGGAGGAAGGGAGCAACTGGGAAAGGATGGAGAAAAATAATGAGCGGAGGAGCATGAAGGGAGAGAGGAAGAGGATAATATTTAGAAAGAGATAAGGAAGACGCAGAGGATAAGGTTCTCGTTTAAAAAAAGAAGGGTTAGATTTGTTTTCATCCAACGACATGGACGCGTCCGGTGTAGCGTGCGGCCGGTGCGCTGAACATAAACGTTTCCCTTAGTACAATTGGGCCAAGAAATTTAACTTGTGCTGGAGCTCGAAAGCTTAGTTTTAGTGTCCTAAATGGTACTTACATCAGTATTAAATGCAATTTGGAAACTCAATATAGGAAGGCGGATGATGAGTTGTGCTTCTTACCATCGCATCAACTGTATTAATAAATGGTCTGATGAATATGTCAGATAGAGCTATTTTAGGAATCATATTTTGATGCCTGACACATAACAAATTGAATTAGTGATACATCACAATGATACCACTTATCTCAACGAAAAGCTATCTACCTTCTTACATTCCCAAATCCACGTGGTCATGCCATACTAAAAGCATGTTAAATATATGACAATGTTAAAAACTATCCAAATAAATGTATAACTTGTTAACTGGGTTTCCCACAATCAATCATGCAGATCCTTTAGCGAGTAACAATAGCTTATGTCGCCCCCAAAAAATCTAGGGTTCATTCACCTTCGCGACCCCTTCTTTTCTAGTTTTATACGGTCTTCTTCTCTGTCCTCTTTGTTGCTGGGGTGTGCGGGGCCACTAGTAGAAAACATGTCTTACGTTCGTTCCCTTTAGTCCCGATTTGATTTTGACCCGGGACTAACGTGACCATTAGTCCCAATTCGAGCGGCTAGAGGTCAAACGGGTTTTGTCCCGGTTTGTTAAGTGCGTTTAGTCCCAGGTTGAGCCACAAACCGGGACTAAAGGTGTTGGTTTTTACTCACAACATAAACCATGGGTAGGCTAAAGATGCTGGGAACAGAAGTGGCACCGGAGGGCCGTGGGAACGACGTTGGTACAAGCATGGAACGCACGATGTACCCAGGTTCAGGGCTCTCCTAGAGATAACACCCCTAATCCTACCGGAGTGTATGATGTATGAATGGGACTACAAAGTGCTCCTGGAGCTGTATTACGGAGGAGGAAGAAGGAGCTGCCGGCTCGCGTCTACCTCTCCTATGTGGTTGGTGTGTGTGCTGAGTTGACCGACCCTCTGCATGGAGGGGGGCCGGGGGTTTTATAGACGAACCCACCGACCTACAATATGGATAAAAGGTACACGAGTGGGACCCAGCTGGCCAAGGGGTCCACGGGGTCTTGTCTTGTCGCTGGAGGGGCCCGCCGACTGCGAGGTCCCATCTCGCTATGGGACCCGCCGGCTAGCCAATAAGGCTCTCGCGTAAGGTTGACGTAGGACACATGTGGTACGTCCAGCGTCGTCGAGCGAGGACCGTCATGGGCAGGCAGTACGGCCATCTCCACTGTTCCCACGCCGAGTGTAGTAATGGAGTGGGAGTTTGACGGGCCGACACTGTGCAGGGTGATGGATCGGAGCTGGAGGAGGTCAGCGGCGTGGCCACCGACGCTCGTACCTGTCGTGCACCCCGATCCAGTACCTTTGCTGACGCGCAGCCACATTTAACCGTAGGGTCTCGTCATGACCTATGGTATGATGTGACTTGAGATCCCCAGCCGGCCAGCCTGCTTGACTAGCCGACCTGGGCATGGCCTCCTCACCCCTAGCCGGCTGACTTGGCCTAGGCGGCCAGGGAGAGGTGGCCTTCTGGCCTCTAGCCGACAGGTGCTTCCTGGCCGGCCAGAGAGTTGGTCGTATCGCCCCCAGTCGACAGGTGCTTCCTAGTCGGCCAGGGGGACTTGGTCTTTACAGAATGGTTCTTATTGTTCCTTCTTGGCCGAAGGCAAAGGAGTAGGCTTGATGAGCCTACCCCGGGTTATCCCCCCGACAAAAGGGGTGGTGGCAACCGTTCGCCTGGTGCGAGTCCCTTTAGTCCCAGTTGGTGTCTCAAACCGTTCGCATCCCGCTCTGTTTCGCGCGATGAAAAACAGGATAAATGGTACAGTACCATGAGAGCTATAGTAACTGCGGCCATTCTGTTCGTCTCCTCTACTCTCTCCTCTCTTCTTCCCCATATCTTCCACCATGGATGATCCAATCACTCACTAAGGGAAGGTGCTCACACATGGCACGACCAAACTCAATGTCGTCTACACGAACGACAGTGCCATGGTGCCGCGTTTTCTTTCCCATTTCGAGGCACGGCTTGAAGTGGTGGAGGAGGAAGACAAGTTCATGGGGCTTGATCTTGAGTACACGGGCAATCAAGAAGCTATTGCCGTCATCCAACTTTGTTTCAAGAGAAATGTCATGGTCTTCCAATGGGCGAGGTAAGTTTTGAGGCTTTTCTTTGATCAAAGGTTATGAAAATTGCATAGGATAGCAATATGTTCCATTTGAATCCTAAAGATCAATTTCTCTTTAGTTGTAGTGAAACAATTTTCCTTGTTGCATATTGACAAAACTGTGGGAGAACATATATGCCATAGTTAATTTAGGGTTCCTTGATCAATTCATAGGATATGAAAATTATATAGGATAGCAATATGTTCCATTTGAATCCTATGGGAAATATCAATTCCTCTTTAGTTGTTGTGAAAGAATTTTCCTTGTTGCATATATTTATTATTTTGATTCATATATGAAAATTGCATAAGATAGCAACATCTAGGGCTTCTTTTGATTCCTCTTTTGTTGAAGTGAACGAATTTTCCTTTATAGTTGCATATTATACTTGTGAAAAAATATACTTGTTATGATTCTTAATTATTATACTTTTGCCGAAATATACTTCTTTTGGAGCGGTATGTAACATTTGTTCCAATCTAATTTGTTGTTGTTGCAGTAGTGACAAGCATTGTCCAGTACTCATGGACCTCCTTCGGAGCGGCATACATTTTGCTAGCGTTGATATAAGGAATGACAAGCTCAAGATGAGGCACAGCTTCAGTATTGAGATATCAGTTGACTGCCACATTGATATCCAAGACATATCCAGGCTTCAACATACGAGGACTTCGATGGCTCATATGGCAGTTGCCATGATCGACGAGGAGTACGCTGATATAAAGAACAAATTCCCCTCGGATCAACACAAAGAGTGGGAGACGACCCCTCTTGACGTTATCAACATTGAGTATGCAACAAAAGATGTGTACGTTGCATACGAGTTGTACCGCAGGATTCGAATCATTAACTATCGCCAGCGTCACCCCGTACATCAAGCACCACCACCACCACCACCAATTTGGGGATATTCTGATTCAGACGAATAGTGTACGCAATGGGGAACACTTCTATTTCTAGCTATTATTATGAACTGCTTGGGGATCTCTAGCTCGGACGAGTATTTTTATTTATGTCCCTGTTTAGATATGACATGAGCAATATTTCTGGAGTATTGTGATGTATGATACCATGCCAAGTTTCAACCTTTTTAGAGTTCATTTATGTGCTTTTTAATTTCAGGATTATTTACCTAAAAATCATTATACGCATGAAAAATAGCAACTGAAGTTAGAAATTGTTGAAATTTAAGGATGTGGCTTGGAATGGTGCATATTGAATACACAGAAAGTCTAGAGTTGAAACAAGTTAACAAAATGCTCGTGTAACATATGAGTTTTTGTGTGAAACCCTCATACTTTGAAGTAGATGGCCAAGTTTGTACACGAAGTGCATTAGTTTTTTGTCGTAATCCTCTCAACTTTTTAGCACATGCTATGTGTGTGAAATGATGATACCATGCCAAGTTTAAACCTTTTTAGAGTTTGTTTGTAGTGCTTTTTTTAATTTTAGGGTCATTTACCTAAAAAATCATTAAATGCATGAAAAATAACAAATGAACTTAGAACTGTTGAAATTTGAGGATGTGGCTTGGAATGGTGCATATTGAATGCACAAAAACTCTGAAGTTGAAACAAGTTGAAAAAATTAAATGCCCGTGTAACATATGAGTTTACGTCCGAAACCCTCATACTCTGAAATAGATGGCCAAGTTTGTACACGAAGTGCATTCAGTTTTTATCGTCATCCTCTCAACTTTTTAGAACATGCTATGTGTTTGAAATGATGATATCATGCCAAGTTTCAACCTTTTTAGCATGGGAGGACCAGCAACGTATGCACGGAAAAGACGGCATACATCAGGGTCGTGCGAGCTATGCTCTTACCAAAGAAGAGAAGGAAATCTTATTTCAACTCTAGACTTTTTGTGCATTCAGTATGCACCATTCGAAGCCACTCAATAATTTTCAACCATTTCTGACATTATTTGCTATTTTTGATGCATTTATCAATTTTTTGGAGTTAAATGACCCTGAAATTGAAAAGAACTACAAGTGAACTCTGAAAAGGTTGAAAGTTCGCATGGTATCATCATTTCATCCACATAAGATGTGAAAAAAGGTTGAGAGGGTTACAACAAAAATAGGATGCACTTCGTGTACAAAATGGATAATCTCTTCCAAAGTATGACGGTTTCGGACGAAAACTCATCTCTTACAATGGCATTTCATTTTTTTAAATAACCTAAGAATTACCAAATTGAATATAATGATAGAACACACTAATATTAAACAAAATAAAAAAGAATCACTAAAAATAAATAAAGCAGAAAACAAAAAAAGTTATTCACAAACTAGTGATTCACACAAATTGCAAATAATTCAAATTTGAAAACTACTCGCACTAATAGAAAGTTTATATTTTTTTACCTAAAGCAAAAAGATTCACAAAGAAACTCTAAATAAAGCAAAAAACGACTCAAAACAAAAGAAAATAAATAAAGCAGAAAAAATGAAAAATAAATTAAAAACAAGCCCTCCTACTCGGCCACGGCGTGCATACCACTAGAAACCCAACCGCAAGGCCCAATAGGCCTACGAGGCAACAGAAGTGAGGTAGGCCCAGAAGGCCTCCATTAGAGAGGAGTCAGGGCTTATAAAGAGGGGCCAACTCGCCTCAACTAGCGAGGTGGGACTAAACATGCGCAGCGCCCCTCGCCAGCCCCCACCATCCCTTTAGTACCGGTTGGAGCCACCAACCGGGACTAAAGGGGTGGCGGGGTATGGCGGTTTCGCGCCTTTGGGGCTCGCCAAATTTACCTTGAATCTTGGTTGGTGGCTCCAACCGGGACTAAAGGGGTGGCGAGGGCTGGCAGTTTTGCGCCCTTTGGGCTCGCCAAATTTACCTTTAATCCCGGTTGATGGCTCCAACCGGGACTAAAGATTGGGGTATATAAGTAGGACTTCTGAAATTTCGATCTCCCTCTCTCCATTCGATCCCCCAACGCCGAAGCCCCTGCCCCCGACGCCGCCAGGCTGTCGGAGTCGCCATCGACGGTGAATCCGTCCTCGTCGTCGCCGTTGCCCCCGAAGCCATCCTCGTCATCGCCGCCACCAACGTTGTCCGCTTGCGCCTCCTCCCTCTGCTCACCGACGAGCAGCTGCTACGCCCCGGCCCTCCTCTGCTCCCACGGTGAGCTCGGTCGCTCCTCCCTCTCCTCCCCTAGATCCAACCGCCTCCCGTCGGCATGTTGATACATCCCAAACGTATCTATAATTTATGCTTGTTCCATGATGTTTTGGGTGACATTGTTATATGTTTTGCTACACTTTTATATAATTTTACACATATTTGGACTGACCTAAGAACTCAGTGCACCCAGTGCCAGTTTCTGTGTGCTGATGTCTATTTTGCTGGGGCTTTTACCCAATTTTCTGATGCTCGAAAAATTCCAGGCAAAATATATAAAAAATCAGCGTAACGGAAGCTTCTAGATCACCGAAGATGGGCCAGAGGGGGGCCACAGGCCGTCCAGGCGACCCCCTGGTGCGACCTACCCCCTGGCCGCGCCAGGAGGCCGCCTGGGTGGGTCCCACCTCCACCGGTGCCCTCCTTTGGCCTATATTTACTCCTCCACGAGAAAACCCCTCGATCAGATCCTGAAACGCGAATTTCTCCATCGTTCCGCCGCTGCAACGCTTCCGAGATTGGGAGCGTTAGGAGACCCCTTCCAGGCACCCTGCCGGAGGGACAATTGACCTCCGGGAGCTTCTCCGCCGCCATGGACGCTTCCCGGACGTGTCGTGAGTAGTCCTCCTTGGACCACGGGCCATGACCAATAGTTATGTGATGTCTTCTCTCCAATCTTGTGCTTCAATGGTTAGTCCTTGTGAGCCGCCCTACATGATCAAGGCATCTATGTAATTCTCTTACTATTGCTATGCTCGGTTTGTTGGGATCCGATGGATTATGATACTATGTTCAGATTGTTATGAGTTATATATTTGATTATCTTTTTATATTATGTTCCTTAGTGATTCATGCATGTTCTCCGTTCCTATTTATTGCTTTGGCCGAGTAGTAGACTGTAACTCCAAGAGGGAGCGTTATGCACGATTGTCGGTTCATGCCCCTCGATGTCTAGCTTGAGTGACAGAAACTTGAGACTAGGGGATATGCTATTGCCACCAGGGAGAAAACAATGGTGCTTGTGACCATGGTTGCAAGGATTGTTTACCTTACGCACAACTCGTTAATGCAGTTGTTCGTTGCTTTGAGTTTACACTTTGGGTGCGGCTCGCAACTTAATACCGGCGAGATGTTCTGGATAGATATCTCAAGGTGGATGATTAGTAAGTAGATGCTGATGAATAAACGGTCTACTTGTCTTGACGTACTGCCCATTACTATTGAACGTCTAACTATCAAGTAGCATAATTAGCATTGCGGTGCGTTCATAATTCTGTCAATTGCCCAATTGTAATTTGTTTACCCAAGCATAGATGTTTATCGTCTTTTGGGAGAGAGACATCACTAGTGAACATCATGTGACTCCGGTCCATATCACCATCATTGTTTACACCTCCATCATTTACCGCTTACATTTACTTTTCCTTTGCAATCACTATTACTTTCCCGCTTGTGTTTTGATCCTTTGAAAACTACAAGGACGGAGAGAGTGATAACCTCTCTGTACTCGTTGGGAGCAAAGTTATTTGTTGTGTGTGCAGGTCCACATCTTATGCTAGCGCTAGGGTGGAAGACACCTACTTGTTGATCCTAGGAGTCCTCCTGGTTTGATAAACTTAGAGTTCCCGTGTGAGGGAAAATTTGCTGCTGACTACATCTCAACCTTCCACTTGGGGTAACCAACAAGGTGCGAGAAGTATATACATCATCTCGTCATCACTTGCCCGAGCACGGCGTAGCCATGGCTGCCGACATGTCCGAGCGCGGCCACCTCCTTCCTCCATAGATTATGATTCATTTAGTAACTTTAGAAGTGAAGGTTTGCTCATGAATCAATTCTGATGTTTCAAAGGAATAGTGATGCAAACGAATTGTATATGTCACTAGGTTGCATCTTGCCTACAGAATATGTTGTCAGATACTTGCTTATATTTTTTATTATATAGAGATCAACATTTATAAATAATACCTTTATGTACTTGAGTTGTGCTTGGTGCTCTTGAAGAATATGTTGTCAGAACTTGAGGAGATAATTGCGGGGCACTACCACAGTTGGGCACGTCATGGCGGATAGGTACCAATATTCAAAAGTTTTGCACGTCAGTACCACTTCACGGACTAATTGTTGCAAAATAGACTGATAGCCGTATAAACCCGTATTGACCACGTATCTGACATACCTTGCCCGCATGTCATGCGACACGGTGGCGTACATGGACCGAACCGACTAGTGAACCGGCTCGGTCGCTCACTGTGTCTCGTTCGAACCGTATCGAACTGGACGAACCCTAGCCTTGGTCTCCCCTCTTCCTCTCTGCACGGCGACTCCCGGCAGTGGCGATGGTGGCGGTGACTCCTGGCGGCAGTGATGTTGCGGGCGGGTACGGAGACCTTCCCGGCCCCCGGCCAGATGGCCACGTAAGTCTGGCTGTGGACGACAACGACTCCAGTTCGTACCACCCCTTCGGTGATGATGAGGATTTGGAGGAGGAGGCGGCGTTGTCCATGGAGGATAGGGTGAAGCTGGTATAGATCTAGGTGGCCAACACTACCAGTAGCCATCACTGGACCAGTCGTGCTGGTGGCGGCATGGTGTACGTGCCTCTACTCTATCCCTCTTTCTTCCTAATTAAATTTGGTGGGCTAGGGTTAGTTTCTCATTTGAGATTATTTCTGTCAACTATAGTTTGCACGATGTTGTTTGGGAACTTCGGATTCACTTTGATTCGCAGCCCAATTTGGATATGAAGCTATGTAGCTCACATGTTACATTTCTGAACCTATATGCATTGTTGCGAACACAAGGGTTTTATTTCTCTGATGAGCTATACCACATGAAACATTTAGGCATAGGAGAGGAGAGAGAGCATGGCTTAGAATTGATTGACACAAACATCAAACTGCAGCAACTGAAGAAGGAATATAAGAATAGTTTAGTTCTGAATTTGCTAGTGAGGGCAACACCAACTTTTTATGTCAAAGAGAAGAGAGATCAAATGTCAGTAATGTCATTAATGTCTCTTATAGAGAAGAACAATTAGCAACAATATTGTATCAACCAGCTGTTCTGTATGATCTCAGTGAGCCTGTAGTTCTTGTTGTTGATCCAGAAGTTGTTGTTTTTCATAGCAGTGCTACTCAACCTACTGTTGTGTGCACCCAAGAGAGCATAAACTTCAGAAAGGACAAGCTCAAAGTTGTAATGGAGGAAGATCTAGTGTTTGAGGAGGCACATAATAGTAGTGATGAATCTGAGGATGCATATGATAGTGATAACAATCCTTTCTGCATGGAGAACTACAGGATTTCTGAAGATGCAGAGATAACAGAGGGGAATAAATTAGCAGAAGAAGAATATGTAGATCATGATGAAGATTCAGATGAAAATTCAGATGAGGAACAACTACATTATGAGGGTGACACTAAGGTTGAGGATTTGTTTGAGATGGAGGAGGAGGAGGAGGATGTCAATGTTTTTGCAAGAGAAGAGCCTCCAATGCAAAAACCTGCAAAAAGGAGGAAAAAACTTGAAGTTAGGAAAGGCCCCACCACTAGGTCACATTCAAGTGTGTTAGAGGAGGTGAAACCTGATTTCATTACTTCATCAGATGAAGAAGATGACTGGTTGTTGTTTGAGGATGAAGATAATGGACATGCGCCACTCTCATTTGTGCTACCTAAAGGGAGGAAGAGTAGGGTCAAGAAAAAGAAACAAAGGATCTGGTACAATGACAAACTTGAGCAACCACAACAGCAGTTACATTTGTACATGTGCTTTAAGGATAAACATCAATTCAGAAAAGCTTTGTTGAGCTTACACATCACATAGTCCAGAGACTTCACGTATCACAGAAACTCATATCAAAGGATCATTGCTTGTTGTAAGCAAAATCACTGCCAGTTTTGCATAGTAGCTGCAGTTATCAAAGGGGAAAAGACTTTTGCTTTCAAGAAATGAGGCTGGAGCACACTTTCCCTATCAACAAAGAGAAATCAAGGATTAGTGCAAAGTGGCTTGCAAAGACCTATGAGTCATTGTTCAGGTCTGATCCCACCACTAGCATACACACTTTGATTAACAACTGCGGGGAGAAGTATGGTGTTGATGTGGCAAGGCACATGGCCTATAGGGCCAAAAATCTTGATGTAGAACATGTGCTAGGAGAGCACAAGAAGCAGTATCCAAGACTTAGGGATTATGATCACACCATCATGGATATATACAAACCCTGGTAGTAGAGTTGTTGTTACAACAGTTACTCCAAAACCTACTACAAAAATACCACATCTAGGACCAAGGTTTAATCCTATGTTCTTATGCATTAATGGAGCAAGGGAGGGATTTCTGAATGGATGCATACCATTCATTGGTTAGTTATGCCTTTATTGTGCATCACAAATTTTCATTGTTTACCACTACTTTATAGTGACATAAATTGTTCTTTCCTTGTAACAACAGGTGTTGATGGATGCTTCATTAAGCTGACCACTAGTGCTCAAATCCTTGATGCCGCTAGAAGGGATGGCAATAACAATATTTTCCCACTTGCATTTGCTATAGTTGGACAAGAGGACATAGCTAACTGGTGTTGGTCTCTGCACCAATTGAAGATATTTGTAGGAGGTGAAACTCGAAAATTTGGTCCTTATACTATCATGTCTGATAGACAGAAGGTATGCATGCATATTCCTGTTATTAAGTTCTGCATTAGCATTTTATGTTATAGATCCAGTTGTAGAGCAGCTAAGTTTAGCATGCTATGTGATCCGGGGCTGCTAAATGCAGTATATCAAGTTTTCCCAAACTGCCATCAAAGATTTTGTCTTAGATACTGATGTCTACTACGCAACCTTCTCCTTGTAGACATTGTTGGGCCTCCAAGTGCGGTAGAAATTTTCCCTCAAGTAGGTGACCTGAGATTTATCAATCCGCAGGAGGCGTAGGATGAAGATGGTCTCTCTAAAGCAGCCCTGCAACCAAATAACAAAGAGTCTCTTGTGTCCCCAACACACCCAATACAATGGTAAGTTGTATAGGTGCACTAGTTCGGCGAAGAGATGGTGATACAAGTGCAATATGGATGGTGGATATAGGTTTTTGTAATCTGAAATTACAAAAACAGCAAGGTAACTAATAGTAAAAGCGAGCACGAACGGTATTGCAATGCGTGGAAACAAGGCCTAGGGTTCATACTTTCACTAGTGAAGTTCCCTCAACAATGATAACATAATTGGATCATATAACTAGCCCTCAACATGCAACAAAGAGTCACTCCAAAGTCACTAATAGCGGAGAAAAAACGAAGAGATTATTGTCGGGTACGAAACCACCACAAAGTTATTCTTTCTAATCGATCTATTCAAGAGTCCGTAGTAAAATAACACGAAGCTATTCTTTCTGTTCGATCCATCATAGAGTTCGTGCTAAAATAACACCTTAAGACACATATCAACCAAGACCCTAATGTCACCTAGATACTGCATTGTCACCTCAAGTATCCATAGGCATGATTATACGATATGCATCACACAATCTCATAATCATCTATTCAACCAACACATAGAACTTCAAAAGTGCCCCAAAGTTTCTACCGAAGAGTCAAAATGTGTGCCAACCCGTATGCATAGGTTCCCAATGTCACGAAACCCGCAAGTTGATCACCAAAACATACATCAAGTACTCACATGAATATCCCATTGTCACCACAGATAGACACGTGCAAGATATACATCAAGTGTTCTTAAAGACTCAATCCGATAAGATAACTCCAAAGGGAAAACTCAATTCATTACAAGAAGGGAGAGGGGGAAGAACATCATAAGATCCAACTATAGTAGCAAAGCCCGCGGTACATCGAGATCAAGACATCTCAAGAACACGAGAGAGAAAGATCAAACACATAGCTATTGGTACATACCCTCATCCCCGAGGGAGAACTACTCCCTCCTCGTCATGGAGATCGCTGCGATGATGAAGATGGCCACCGGCGATGGATTCCCCCTCCAGGAGGGTGCCGGAACGGGCTCCCGATTGGTTTTTGGTGGCTACAGAGGCTTGCGGCGGCGGAAGTCCCGATCTAGGTTTCTTTTTGGGTGTTTCTGTATTTATAGGAATTTATGGCGGTGGAATTACGTCGGTTGGGACCATGAGGAGGTCACAAGCGGCCTAGGGGGGCGCGCCTCCTGGACTTTTGACTCCCTCGTGGCTCTTCTGTCCTTCTTCCAAAGCTTCAGCCGTCTCTTTTGGTCCAAGAAAAATCATCGCGAAAGTTGTATTCCATTTGGACTCCGTTCTGAAAAAGGTCAAATACTCGGAAAAACAGAAACTGGCACTTGGCACTGAGTTAATAGGTTAGTCCCAGAAAAGATATAAAATAGCACAATCGTGCATATAAAACATCCAAAGTTGAAAAGATAATAGCATGGAACCATTAAAAATTATAGATACATTGGAGACGTATCAAACATCCCCAAGCTTAACTCCGGCTCGTCCTCGAGTAGGGAAGTGATAAAGGCCGAATTGTTGATGTGGAATGCTACCTAACATATTTGTCCTTTGTAAGTTCTTTCTTGTGGCATGAATGTTTAAATCCGTAAGATTCAAAACAATAGTTTACTATTGACATGAAAACAATAATACTTCAAGCATACTAGCAAAGTAATCATGAACTTTTGAAATAACAAGGCCAAAGAAAGTTAGCCCTACAAAATCATATAGTCTGGCTATGCTCCATCATCCCCACACAACGAATTTAAATAATGCACAACCCCGGTATTGGCCAAGTAATTGTTTTTGCACTCTTGCTTTCTCAAACTATTTCAACTCTCACGCAATACATGAGAGTGAGCCATGGATATAGCACTATAGGTGGAATAGAGTGTGGTGGAGGTTGTGAGCAAAAAGGATGAGATTATCACATTGACTCGGCGTATCAATGGTCTATGGAGATGCCCATCAATAGATATCAATGTGAATGAGTAGGTATTGCCATGCAACGGATGCACTAGAGCTATAAGTGTGTGAAAGCTCAAAAAGAAAACTAGTGGGTGTGCACCCAACTTGCTTGCTCACGAAGACCTAGGGCAATTTTGAGGAAGCCCGTCATTGGAATATACAAGCCAATTTATATAATGAAAATTCCCACTAGTATATGGAAGTGACAAAAAAAGAGACTCTCTATCATGAAGAACACGGTGCTATTTTTAAGCACAAGTGTGGAAAAAGATAGTAGCATTGTCCCTTCTCTCTTTTTCTCTCATTTTTTTGTTTGGGCTCTTTGGCCTCTTTTTTCATTTTTTTGGTGGGCATCTTTGGCCTCTTTTTTTTATTTCCTCATTTGGGACATTGCTCTAATAATGATGATCATCATACTTTTATTTACTTACACTCAATACTTAGAACAATGATGACTCTATATGAAATGGCTCCGGCAGTGTACCGGGATGTGCAACGATCTAGCTTAGCGTATGACGTTGAAAACATCTCGCTAGCTATCTTATGATCATGCAATGGCAATATGAAAGTGATGGCACATGTCATGAGACGGAACGATGGGAGTTGCATGGCAATATATCTCGGAATGGCTATGAAAATGCCATAATAGGTAGGTATGGTGGATGTTTTGAGGAAGGTATATGGTGGGTTTGTGCACCGGCGAAAGTTCCGCGGTACTAGAGAGGCTAGCAATGGTGTAAGGTAAAGGTGCATCTATACCATGGACTCACATTAGTCATGAAGAACTCATATACTTATTGCGAAAGTTTTTATTAGCAATCAAAACAAAGTGCTAAACGCATACTCCTAGGGGAAGGGTTGGTAGGTGTTAACCATCGCGCAATCCCGACCTCCACACAAAGGATGACACTCAATAAAAACGTCATGCTCCGACTTCCTAACATAGCGGTTCACCATATGTGCATGATACGGCAATCACAAACTCTAACACAATATTTCTACCAATCCATAATTACTAACTAGCATGACTCTAATATCACCATCCTTATGTCTCAAAACTAATTGTGAGGAATCAAACTTCTCTTACTAATCAATGCACTTGAATATAGATGTTTTTATTATATCATCTTTGGATGCCTATCATATTTAGGACTAATTTCATAGCACACACCAATTACCAAGTTACTTAGAGAGACCACTCTCAAAAAGATATAAGTGAAGCTCAATGAGTAGTTGAATAATTATTTGGCTATGTGAAGACTCTCTCAACTAAGAACTTCATATCCTAAGTACCTTATTCAAACGAAATAAAATGACGCTCCAAGCAAAACACATATCATGTGGTGAATAAAAATATAGCCCCAAGTAAAGTTACCGATGGATTGAAGACGAAAGAGGGGATGCCTTCCTGGGGCATCCCCAAGCTTGGGCTCTTTGGTGTCCTTGAATATGGCTTTGGGGTGCCTTGGTCATCCCCAAGCTTAGGCTCTTGCCACTCCTTGTTCCATAGTCCATAGAAAGTCTACCCAAAACATGAAAACTTCACAACACAAAACTTAACGGAACTTCATCAGATGGGTTAGTATGATAACGAGCAAATCAATCACTTGGGTACTGTCAAAACAAGACTCATAATTATTTTCACACAATGCCTACTGTATATTATCATTTCCACAATTTATATCACTTAATATAATCTATGGAAACACTAAAACAAGCAAACTATGCATTGAAATAGAATCTGTCAAAAACAGAACAGTCTGTAATGATCTGAACAATGATCATACTTCTGCACCTCCAAAAATTCTGAACAATTATGAAAATTAGAGAAATTTGTATATCAATCAGCATAAAAAATAATCAACCTAAAATCACTCTCTCGATAGGAATGAAAAATAATTTCGTGAGCGCAAAGTTTCTGTCTTTTTCAGCATGATCAAACAACTATCACCCAAACTAATCATAAAGGATTTACTTGGCACTTTATTGAAACTAAGGCAATAGAACATGATTAATACAGTAGCTTAATCATGTTAACACACAAAAACAGTAAGGATACATATTGGGTTGTCTCCCAACAAGCACTTTTCTTTAATGCCTTTCAAGCTAGGCATGATGATTTCAATGATGCTCACATAAAAGATAAGGATTGAAACATAATGGAAGCATCATGGAGCATATGACTAGCACATTTAAGTCTAACCCACTTCCTATTCATAGGGATATTGTGACCAATCAATTTATTGGAGCAAGAATCAACTAGTATAGGAAGACAAAACAAGCATAGCTTCAAAAATTTCAACACATCGAGGGGAAACTTGATATTATTGCAATACGTAGAAGCATATGATCCTCTCTCATAATAATTTTCAGTAGCATCATGAATGAATTCAACAATATAACCAGCACCTACAGCATTCTTTTGATGATCTACAAGCATAGAAATTATACTACTCTCCACAATAGCAAATTTATTCTCATGATTAATAGTGGGAGTATCGTAAAAGACTTGAACACTACGAATTGTTTCCACATTAAAAGAGTAATGTTCAGTAAGAGGGTACTCAAGAGTATGACAAGTTTTATCATCCCTCTTCTTTATATCATAAGTATCATCACAATAATCATCATAGATAGGGGGCATGCTTTCATCATAATAACTTTGATCATTCAAAGTGGGGGAACTAAAAAGATCATCTTCATCAAACATAGCATCCCCAAGCTTGTGGCTTTGCATATCATTAGCATCATGGATATTAAAAGTATTCATACTAACAACATTGCAATCATGCTCATCATTCATATATTTCATTCCAACTATTCAATGTAATTTTTCTTCTAGCACTTGAGCACAATTTTCCTTCCCATCATTTTCACAAAAGACATTGAAAAGATGAAGCATATGTGGCCAACTCAATTCCATTTTTTTTGTAGTTTTCTTTCATAGACTAAACTAGTGATAAAACAAGAAACTAAAAGATATCATTGCAAGATCTAAAGATATACCTTCAAGCGTAACCTCCCCAGCAACGTCGCCAGAAAAGAGCTTGATGTCTACTACGCAACCTTGTCCTTGTAGACGTTGTTGGGCCTCCAAGTGCAGAGTTTTGTAGGACAGTAGCAATTTTCCCTCAAGTAGGCGACCCGAGATTTATCAATCCGCGGGAGGCGTACGATGAAGATGGTCTCTCTCAAGCAACCCTGCAACCAAATAACAAAGAGTCTCTTGTGTTCCCAACACACCCAATACAATGGTAAGTTATATAGGTGCACTAGTTCGGCGAAGAGATGGTGATACAAGTGCAATATGGATGGTGGATATAGGTTTTTGTAATCTGAAATTACAAAACAGCAAGGTAACTAATAGTAAAAGCGAGCACAAACAGTATTGGAATGCGTGGAAACAAGGCCTATGGTTCATACTTTCACTAGTGAAGTTCTCTCAACAATGATAACATAATTGGATCATATAACTAGCCCTCAACATGCAACAAAGAGTCACTCCAAAGTCACTAATAGCGGAGAACAAACGAAGAGATTATTGTCGGGTACAAAACCACCACAAAGTTATTCTTTCTGATCGATCTATTCAAGAGTCCGTAGTAAAATAACACGAAGCTATTCTTTTCGTTCAATCCATCATAGAGTTCATACTAGAATAACACCTTAAGACACATATCAACCAAGACCCTAATGTCACCTAGATACTCCATTGTCACCTCAAGTATCCGTGGGCATGATTATACGGTATGCATCACACAATCTCAGAATCATCTATTCAACCAACACATAGAACTTCAAAGAGTGCCCCAAAGTTTCTACCGGAGAGTCAAAACGTGTGCCAACCCATATGCATAGGTTCCCAATGTCACGAAACATGCAAGTTGATCACCAAAACATACATCAAGTACTCACATGAATATCCCATTGTCACCACAGATAGACACGTGCAAGATATACATCAAGTGTGCTTAAAGACTCATTCCAATAAGATAACTCCAAAGGGAAAACTTAATTCATTACAAGAAGGGAGAGGGGGAAGAACATCATAAAATCCAACTATAGTAGCAAAGCCCGTGGTACATATAGATCAGGACATCTCAAGAACACAAGAGAGAAAGATCAAACACATAGGTACTGGTACATACCCTCAGCCCCGAGGGAGAACTACTCCATCCTCGTCATGGAGATCGCTGGGATGATGAACATGGCCACCGGAGATGGATTCCCCCTTCGACAGGGTGCCGAAACGGTCTCCCGATTGGTTTTTGGTGGCTACAGAGGCTTGCGGCGGCGGAACTCCCGATATAGGTTTATTTTTGGGGGTTTCTGTATTTATAGGAATTTATGACGGTGGAATTATGTCGGTTGGGCCCACGAGGAGGTCACAATCCTGCTAGGTGCGGCCTAGGGGGGCGCGCCTCCTGGGCTTTTGACTCCCTCGTGGCTCTTCTGGCCTTCTTCCAAAGCTTTGGGGGTCTCTTCTGGTCCAAGAAAAATCATCGCGAAAGTTTTATTCCATTTGGACTCCGTTCTGAAAAAGGTCAAAAACTCGGAAAAAAACAAAAACTGGCACTTGGCACTGAGTTAATAGGTTAGTCCCAAAATATATATAAAAGAGCATAATCATGCATATAAAACATCCAAAGTTGACAAGATAATAGCATGGAACCATCAAAAATTATAGATACGTTGGAGACGTATCAGATACCTCTATGCAAATTTCCAGAATGATGGGTTTAGGGGGGAAGATCTTAAGAAATGCATGGATAATGCCAGCTATGCTTATAACCAACACAAGTTTAACATTGCCATGAATGATCTGAAAAATGAGAGTGAGGAAGCTTGGAAGTGGCTAAGTGGAATACCTAAGCACACATGGGCTAGGCATGCTTTTGACACTAACTGCAAGACAGACTTGGTTGTTAACAACCTGTCTCGGGTGTTCAACAATTACATCCTAGATTTTAGGAAAAATCTATTAGGACTATGATTGATGGTATCAAGGACAAGCAGATGGTGAGGTGGCATAGGAAGAGAGAGAGGAAAGGCAGCTCTGTGGGAGATTGCACCACATTATGCTGAGAAGCTAGAGTTGGAAAAGGAAAGGGCCAGATTCTGCAAACCTATCAAAGTTGGTGTTAATCTATGGCAAGTGACAAGTGGACAGCAAACATATGCTATAAATTTGGAAGTTCATACATGTGGCTGCAGAAAGTGGGACCTCTGTGGCATACCATGCAACAATGCAATATCATCAATTAACAAGGCAAAAAGATTTCCAGAGGACTATGTGTGCAAGTTCTTCAAAAACCTTTCTACCTAACTTCTTATCAGCAAATGATATATCATGTTCCTGGTGAACATGATTGGACGAGGACAAGTTGTCCAGACATAGAGCCACCCAAATTTCATGTGAAGAGGGGAACAAAGAAAGAGAAGAGAATAAAGGGCAGATTTGAGGTTCCAAAACCAAAGGACAGTTCAAGAATGGCTACTATAACATGCACCAACTGTGGGCTCCAAGGCCACATGTATACCAACTGCAGACAACAGTTGAGACGAGAGTTGTATCTGAGGAAAAACAAGCATGTAGTAAACCCGTGTTAATTTATTTGCATCTTTTATGTTCATGTGCTAAATATTTTTGTGTTTATGTGCTTTGCAAGGCACCTACAAGATCAAGGAGTGAAGCAAGATCACAGCCTCCACCTGCAAGATCTACAAGAAGGCCAACTAGTAGTGCCAGTGTTCATAGGCCTTTCACTACCCCAAGATTTTCTGCTCGAGGTTCATCATCTGCTCCTGCCCCAACATATGCAGCTGGAGGTTGCTACCTCTTTAGCTTGCGTTGGTTTTTCCCTTGAAGAGGAAAGGCTGATGCATCACAGTAGCAGTAAGTATTTCCCTCAGTTTGAGAACCAAGGTATCAATCCAGTAGGAGTATCAAGCCAAGTCTCCAAAGTACCTGCGCAAAAACAGAAACTTGCACCCAATGCTACAAAGGGGTTGTCAATCCCTTCACGATTGATTGCAAGGTGAGATCTTAAGGCGGAAAGTGCAACAAAGTAAAAGTGTAAGGCTGAAAATATGATGTGGAGTAGACCCGGGGGCCATAGTGTTCACTGGAGGCTTCTCTCAAGATAGCAAATATTACGGTGCGTGAATGAATTATTGTCGAGCAATTGATAGAACCGCGCAAAGTCATGACGATATCTAAGGCAATGATCATACATATAGGCATCACATCCGAGACAGGTAGACCAATACTTTCTACATCTACTACTATTACTCCACACATCGACCGCTATCCAGCATGCATCTAGTGTATTGAGTTCATGAACAAACAGAGTAACGCCTTAAGAAAGATGACATGATGTAGAGGGATAAATTCATGCAATAGATATAAACCCCATCTTTTTACCCTTGATGGCAACAACATGATGCGTGCCTCGCTACCCCTTCTGTCACTGGGTGAGGTCACCGCACGGTATGAACCCAAAACCAAGCACTTCTCCCATTGCAAGAACTGTAGATCAAGTTGGCCCAACGAAACCCACAACTCGAAGAGAATTACAAGGATATGAAATCATGCATATAAGAGATCAGGAGAAAATCAAATAAGATTCATAGATAATCTGATCATAAATCCACAATTCATCGGATCTCGACAAACACACCGCAAAAGAGGATTACATCGGATAGATCTCCATGAAGATCATGGAGAACTTTGTATTGAAGATCCAAGAGAGAGAAGAAGCCATCTAGCTACTAGCTATGGACCCGAAGGTCTGTGGTGAACTACTCACGCATCATCGGAGAGGCAATGGTGTTGATGAAGAAGCCCACCGTGTCTGAATCCCCTCCGGCAGGGCGCCAGAACGTGCCCCAGATGGGATCTTGCGGAGACAGAAGCTTGCGGCGGCGAAAAAGTATTTCCGTGGCTCTCTCCCGTGGTTTTAGATTTTTCGAGGATTTATAGGCGGAAGAAGTAGGGCAAAGGAGCCACGGGGGGGCCACAAGCCTGCTAGGCGCCCCCCTAGGCCGCGACTAGGGGGCTTGTGGCCTCCCCTAGTGCCCTTTGCCTTGGTTCTCAAGCTCCCTGCGTATCTTCTATTCCGGAAAAAAATCTTTTTGGAGGATTTATTCCGTTTAGACTCCATTTGATATTCTCCTCTGAAAAAGGTCAAAAACATGGAAAAAATAGGAACTGGCACTTGGCACTGAGTTAATAAGTTCGTCTAAAAAAAGATATAAAATGCATACAAAACATCCAATGTTTGCCAAGATAATAGCATGGAACCATCAAAAATTATAGATACGTTGGAGACGTATCAAGCATCCCCAAGCTTAACTCCTGCTCGTCCTCGAGTAGGGAAATGATAAAGACTGAATTTTTGATGTGGAATGCTACCTAGCATATTTGTCCTTTGTAACTTCTCTCATGTTACATGAATGTTCAGATCCGTAAGGTTCAAAACAATAGTTTGCTATTGACATGAAACAATAATACTTCAAGCAAACTAGCAAGGTAATCATGAACTTTCGAAATAACAAGGCCAAAGAAAGTTATCCCTACAAAATCATATAGTCTGGCTATGCTCCATCATCCCCACACAACGAATTTAAATCATGCACAACCCCGGTATTGGCCAAGTAATTGTTTTCGCACTCTTACTTTCTCAAACCTTTTTCAACTCCCACGCAATACATGAGCATGAGCCATGGATATAGCACTATAGTTGGAATAGACTGTGGTGGAGGTTGTGAGGCTAAAGGGAGGAGATGATCACATTGACTCGGCGTATCAAAGGGCTATGGAGATGCTCATCAATAGATATCAATGTGAATGGGTAGGGATTACCATGCAACGGATGCACTTAGAGCTATAAGTGTGTGAAAGCTCAAAAGGAGAACTAGTGGGTGTGCATCCAACTTGTTTGCTCACGAAGACCTAGGGAAATTTTGAGGAAGCCCATCATTGGAATATACAAGCCAAGTTACATAATGAAGATTCCCACAAGTATATGGTGGTGACAAAACAAGAGACTCTCAATCATGAAGAACATGGTGCTATTGTGAAGCACAAGTGTGGAAAAAGATAGTAGCATTGTCCCTTCTCTCTTTTTCTCTTTTTTTTGTTTGGGCTCTTCGACCTCTTTTCATTTATTTTTCTTTTTTTTAGTGGGCATCTTTGGCCTCTTTTCATTTTCCTCACATGGGACAATGCTCTAATAATGATGATCATCACACTTTTATTTACTCACAACTCAACACTTAGAGCAATGATGACTCTATAGGAAATGCCTCCGGCAATGTACCGGGATGTGCAACGATCTAGCTTAATGTATGACGTTGAGACATCTCGCTAGCTATCTTACGATCATGCAATGGCAATATGAAAGTGACGGCACAAGTCATGGGACGAAACGGTGGGAGTTGCATGGCAATATATCTCGAAATGGTTATGAAAATGCCATGATAGGTAGGTATGGTGGCTGTTTTGAGGAAGGTGTATGGTGGTTTTGTGTACCGGCCAAAGTTGCGTGGCACTAGAGAGGCTAGCAATGGTGGAAGGTGAAAGTGCATCTATACCATGGACTCACATTAGTCATGAAGAACTCACATTCTTATTGCGAAAGTTTTTATTAGTAATCGAAACAAAGTGCTAAACGCATACTCCTAGGGGAAGGGTTGGTAGGTGTTAACCATCGCGCGATCCCGACCGCAACACAAAGGATGACAATCAATAAATCAATTATGCTTCGACTTCCTAACATAGCGGTTCACCATATGTGCATGTTACGGGAATCACTAACTTCAACACAAGTATTTCTAGATTCACAACACCTTACTAACATGACTCTTAATATTACCAAATCCATGTCTCAAAACTAATTGAGAGGAATCAAACTTCTCTTTACTAATCAATGCACATGAATATGGAAGTTTTATTGTATCCTCTTTGGATGCCTATCATCTTTAGGACTACTTTCATAGCACAAGCCAACTACCAAGCTACTCAAAGAGAGCACTCTCAATAGGATATAAGTGAAGATCGGGAGTTCTTATGTATCCAAAATATGACACAGCCGTGCTCTAAAAATATCTAAGTGAAGCACTAGAGCAAAGTTATCTAGCTCAAAAGATATAAGTGAAGCACATATATATGAGCTAAATTGCCTAACTCAAAAGATATAAGTGAAGCTCAATGAGTATTCTAGCAAATTCACGATGCGTGCGTGTCTCTCTCAAAAA
The DNA here is from genome assembly GCF_904849725.1 of Hordeum vulgare subsp. vulgare. Taxonomy (NCBI): domain Eukaryota; kingdom Viridiplantae; phylum Streptophyta; class Magnoliopsida; order Poales; family Poaceae; genus Hordeum; species Hordeum vulgare. Next base: position 565,766,440 of record NC_058521.1, read on the forward strand.
GGTGTGCAGCAAGTATGATTGTGACACAACAAAAATAAAAGACTCCTATAATACATGACGCTCCAAGCAAAACACATATCATGTGGTGAATAAAAATATAGTTGCAAGTAATGTTACCCATGGATTGAAGACGAAAGAGGGGATGCCTTCCCGGGGCATCCCCAAGCTTAGGCTTTTTGGTGTCCTTGAATTTGTCTTGGGATGCCTTGGGAATCCCCAACCTTGAGCTCTTTCCACTCTTTATCCCATTGTCCATGAGAACATCACCCAAAACTTGAAAACTTCACAACACGAAACTTAAAGAGAAACTCGTGATATCATTAGCACAAGAAAACAAGCTACCACCTCTTTAGGTACTGTATCAAACTTGATTTATATTTATATTGGTGTTATATTACTGTATTCTCACTTTTTCAAGGCTAGTACCCCCCCCCCCCCCCGATACTATCCATAGTTTCATCAAAATAAGCAATCAACACAACAAAAACAGAATCTGTCAAAAACATACCGATGTAGCAATCTGTATACTTCGTATACTTCTGGTATCTCAAAAATTCTGAAAACTTACGATAGTTTGGGAAATTGGCATATCAACCAGCAGCAAAAACAATCAACTCAAAATCTCTTTCTGGTTAAAAATGCAAAATAATTTCGTGAGCGAAAAGTTTCTGCCTTTTTCAGTACGATCAAACAACCATCACCAAAACTAGTCATAAAGGTTTTACTTGGCTCAGACACAAAAAGAAACACAAAATACACAATCATAACAGAATTATGACGGTGTGGACGCAACAAAACAGAAAGCAAAAAGATAAATTCATTGGGTTGCCTCCCGACAAGCGCTATTGTTTAACGCCCTTAGCTAGGCATAAGGCGATAGAATCACGTATCGTCATCTTTGGTGCTCAAATCATAAGTATCCCTCATCATGGATTCATAAGGCAATCTTATTTTCTTTCTAGGAAAATGTTCCATGCCCTTCTCAGATGGAAATTGAAATCTAATAGTCCCTTCCTTCATATCGATGACAGCACCAATAGTCCTTAGGAAAGGTCTACCAAGAATGATAGGACATGTTGGATTGCAATCAATATCAAGCACAATGAAATCCACGGGTACATAGTTCCTATTTGCAATAATAAGAACATCATTGATCCTTCCCATGGGTTTCTTAACAGTAGAATCTGCAAGATGCAAATTAAGAGAGCACTCATCAATCTCATTGAAGCCTAGAACATCACATAAAGACTTTGGAATCGTGGAAACACTAGCACCCAAATCACACAAAGCATTGCATTCATAGTTTTTTATCTTGATTTTCATAGTAGGTTCCCACTCATCATGAACTTTTCTAGGAATAGAAACTTCCAATTCAAGTTTCTCTTCAAGAGATTTCATCATAGCATCGACGATGTGATCGGTAAAGGCTTTGTTTTGGCTATATGCGTGTGGAGAGTTTAGCATGGATTGCATAAAGGAAATACATTCAATCAAAGAGAAACTATCATAATTGAATTCCTTGAAATCCAAAGTAGTAGTTTCATTACTACTCAAAGTTTTGATATCCTCTACTCCACTTTCAATGCTTTTAGCATCAAGATCGATAGACTCCGAATCATTGGGGCGTTTTTCAACCAAAGTGGATTCATATCCAGCCCCATCATCATTAGGTTTGACACTAGAAAACAAGGATTCAATGGGAGTCACACCAAGCACTTTAAGATCTTCGTGATTCTCATCATGAGAACACGCCTTTTTAAGCCATTCATGTCTAGCACGAATTTGGGTCGTTCTTTCTTTATTCTCGTTCATGGAAACACGCATAGCTTTCAAAGTTTCATCCATATTGATCTTGGGAGGAGCACATCTCACTTTCAAAGCATCAATATCAAGAGACATTCTATCAACAGTCCTAGCCAAGTCATCTATTTTGAGTAGTTTTTTCTTCTATGGACGCATTGAAAATCTTTTGCGAGTTGATAAACTCTTTAATATTACTCTCTAAATCAGAGGGTAATTTATTGTAATTTCCATGGGCATTGTTGTAGGAGTTGCCAAAGTTATTAGAGGGATTACTAGGAAAAGGCCTAGGAATATAGTTACCTCTAAAAGCATTGTTGTGGCCAAAATTATTCCTACCAACAAAATTAACATCCAAGCTCTCATTGCTACTCTCAATCAAGGAAGACAAGGGCATATCATTTGTATCTAAAGGAGCACCCTTACTAGCAAACAATTTCATTAACTCATCCATCTTAGCACTCAACGAGTTAATTTCTTCTATATCATGCACTTTTTTACTAGTAGGTGACCTTTCAGTGTGCCACTGAGAAAAGTTTGTCATGATATTGTCTAGGAGTTTTGTGGCTTCTCCTAATTTGATTTACATGAAAGTTCCACCGGAGGCGGAGTCAATGATATTTCTAGAAGCAAAATTCAAACCAGCATAGAAGATTTGTATAATCATCCAAAGAGTCAAGCCATGAGCGGGACCATTTCTAATCATCAATTTCATTATCTCCCAAGATTGTGCAACATGTTCATGATCTAGTTGCTTAAAATTCACGATATCATTACGGAGAGAGATAATCTTAGCCGGTGGAAAATACTTGGATATGTAAGCATCTTTGCACTTGTTCCAAGAATCAATACTATTTTGGGCAAAGATGAAAACCAAGTTTTTGCTCGATCTCGCAATGAGAACGGAAATAGCTTCAATTTAATCACATCATTATCCACATCTTTCTTCTTTTGCATATCGCATAACTCAATGAAGGTATTAAGATGGGATGCGACATCTTCACTAGGAAGGCCAGAAAATTGCTCTTTCATAACAAGATTCAACAAAGCAACATTGATTTCATATGATTCCGCACTAGTGGCGGGAGCAATCGGAGTACTAAATCATTATTATTAGTATTCGAGAAGTCACAAAGTTTGGTGTTTTCAGTCATGGTGACTTCAGCAAGCAAACAAGCACACAAGCGAACAGAAAGCAAGCGAAAGAAAAGGGTAAACGAAGAAGGCAAATATTTTTGTAAATTTTTGTTTTTCAGAAGTGGGGGAGAGGAAAACGAGAGGCAAAAAAGAGTAAATGCAAGATATGAGTTTGCGAAGGTTACTTGGATAATCTTCACTTAGAATAATCACCAGTGCCAGAGATTCACACGTTGGAGGAAGACTATTCTTGACTTGATGCTCCCCGGCAACGGCGCCAGAAATTCTTCTTGCTACCTCTTGAGCTTGCGTTGGTTTTTCCCTTGAAGAGGAAAGGGTGATGCAGAACAGTAGCAGTAAGTATTTCCCTTAGTTTGAGAACCAAGGTATCAATCCAGTAGGAGTATCAAGCCAAGTCTCCAAAGTACCTGCGCAAAAACAGCAAACTTGCACCCAACGCTACAAAGGGGTTGTCAATCCCTTCACGATTGATTGCAAGGTGAGATCTGAAGGCGGAAGGTGCAACAAATTAAAAGTGTAAGGCTGAAAATATGATGTGGAGTAGACCCGAGGGCCATAGTGTTCACTAGAGGCTTCTCTCAAGATAGCAAATATTACGGTGCGTGAACGAATTACTATCGAAGCAATTGATAGAACCGCCCAAAGTCATGAAAATATCGAAGGCAGTGATCATACATATAGGCATCACGTCCGAGACAAGTAGACCGATACTGTCTGCATCTACTACTATTACACCACACATCGACCGCTATCCAGCATGCATCTAGTGCATTGAGTTCATGACAAACAGAGTAACGCCTTAAGCAAGATGACATGATGTAGAGGGATATATTCATGCAATAGATATAAACCCCATCTTTTTACCCTTGATGGCAACAACATGATGCGTGCCTCGCTACCCCTTCTATCACTGGGTGAGGTCACCGCACAGTATGAACCCAAAACCAAGCACTTCTCCCATTGCAAGAACTGTACATCAAGTTGGCCAAACGAAATCCACAACTCGAATAGAATTACAAGGATATGAAATCTTGCATATAAGAGATCAGAAGAAACTCAAATAAGATTCATAGATAATCTGATCATAAATCCACAATTCGTCGGATCTCGACAAACACACCGCAAAAGAGGATTACATCGGATAGATCTCCATGAAGATCATGGAGAACTTTGTATTGAAGATCCAAGAGAGAGAACAAGCCATCTAGCTACTAGCTATGGACCCGAAGGTCTGTGGTGAACTACTCACGCATCATCGGAGAGGCAATGGTGTTGATGAAGAAGCCCTCCATGTCCGAATCCCCCTCCAGCAGGGCACCAGAACGTGCCCTAGATGGGATCTTGCGGAGACAGAAGCTTGCGGCGGCGGAAAAGTATTTTGGTGGCTCTCTCCCGTGGTTTCAGATTTTTGGGGATTTATAGGCGGAAGAAGAAGGACAGAGGAGCCACGGGGGGGGCCACAAGACTGCTAGGCGCCCCCCAGGCCGCGGCTAGGGGGTTTGTGGCCTCCCCTGGTGCCCTTTGCCTTGGTTCTCAAGCTCCCTGCGTATCTTCTGTTCCGAAAAAATCTTTTTGGAGGTTTTATTCCGTTTGGACTCCGTTTGATATTCTCCTCTGAAAAAGGTCAAAACATGGAAAAAAAACAGGAACTGGCACTTGGCACTGAGTTAATAAGTTAGTTTTAAAAAAAGATATAAAATCCATACAAAACATCCAAAGTTTGACAAGATAATAGCATGGAACCATCAAAAATTATATATACGTTGGAGACGTATCAGAGGTTCATCATCTGCTCCTGCCCCAACATATGCAGCTGGAGGTTCATCATGTGTTCAAAGGCCAACAAACTATTATGTCTGGATGGCATTTTTTTACTGCCAGTGGTAACCATCATTGATGTATGAGTACTAAGTAACTTATGGTATACTAAGTTCTATGATGTGTACTAAGTAACTTATGGTGTACTAAGTTCTATGATGTGCACTAAGTGACTTATTGTGTGCCAGTGGTAACCATCACTGATGTACTAAGTGAATTACTGTATACTAAATTCTAAGTGACTTATTGTGTGGTAAGTGATGAGTACTAAGTGATTTTCTAGTTCTATGATATGCTAATGACCCAAGCCGTCTATCAATGCAACATAGAAAATGATATATAACAAACCACAACATAGTGGGGTTGGACATACATCAAGTCACTTAAACATGCATAATTCGGAGATTTTTACATTAGAACATGGGTACAAACCATAGCATAGTGAAGTTCAACCTAAAACATTCAGAAGTTACAACCAGTACATCCATACATTACACTGCATTAAACAACCATAATTCACAAAAGGGCAGCACATCATACTTGTTCTTCATCATCTTCATCTGAATCTTAATCTTCATCTTCATCTAGCTCATCCATCCAAAATGTCCCGGATCATCTTCAACTTCTCTTGGTTCTTCTCCATTGCCTTCAACTGATCAGCAATCTCCAGCTTCAGCTCATCCCTGTGTTTAATGAGATTCTCCATTCCTTTCTTCAGACCACCAATGTGAAGGTTGAGCACCCCAATGTCATCTTTGAGTTTTTCCTGAGAATTGTTCAGTTTATTAACCTGAACCTTCAAATTGTAGTTCTCTTCACTTAACTTCTCCTTCTCCTTCAAATGATTAGCCTTCTGGTTCCTAATGACCATGCCTTGAGCTTCTAGAAGGTTCCTAAGCACTGAATACTTCCCTTGAAGTTCCATTTTCTCTGCCTCTTTCTTCTCAATCTCAGTTTTCATGGTAGCCACAGCAACACTAGAGCTCTCTGCACCATTCACCTTATCCCGCAAATAGCTGAAATCCATGACCCTCGCCTCCTGGGCATTGAGCAGTTGATTCACATCTTCTACTAGTTTGTCATAGTTTGCATCAAGATTTCTTTTCTCTTATGTCAGATGGTGAATTTTTAGTGAACTCTCCAAGTGATCATTGCTCCTAGCACTCTTGCTGTCTTCCAACATTTCCCAAATTTTCAACAATGCATTTTGCATTGTGGGAGGCCACTCTGGGTCTACCCACCCAACAAAACCACAATTCTGAGGTTGTTGCAATACAAAAACACATATTATATTACTCTATACAACAAACCCATAAAAATTTCACCACATACATAAATAAAAACTACTATTGATTCATTTAGTAGTAATCAGTAGTAATGATTCATTTAGTTAAAAATGTCACCACCCACATAAATAAAATATGAGCGGTACTAATGACCACTACTTGACATAAACAATGAGCTTCTACACTTGTAACTAAACAATGACCATTTGTAATAAACAATGAGCATCAGCGGGAAGTAAGCTCAATCTTTAGTAGTACTACACAGGAAATAAGAATGCCCATTTGAAATAAACAATGACCATCAATAGGAACTAAGCATTCGAGAGCCTAAACTACGCATCACCAAAAACAGAGCAGTCCCAAGATAGATCACACTGTGAAAAATGTAAATACAAAATATATCACACGGATTCTTACCGGCTGAGCACACATTAAAAACCTCCTGTCTGTTTCAAATCCTTCAAATACTACGCAGCGCTCACGCGGCAGCCGATGCTCCAAGCAAACATCCACGGCCGAAATATTGATGCCAATGTAGTCTTCGTCTTCGATGCGAGTAGGGATCTAAAGAACCAACCAAAAATTAGAGACAAATCCCCCCAAAGTCAGGAAACAGAAACCCTAACCCTAACCCTTGCTCTACAACTGACCCGGTACTGCATGTCGTCGAAGGAAGAGTTGATGTCCAGGTTGGACATGTCGTTGCTACTTTCATCCTCATAAACCATGGCGCGGCGGCGGTTGATGATCGGCGGCGAGAGGAGCAGAGGCGAGGGAGTGCAAGGAGAAGGCGGAGAAAGGAGACGTCTGGCTCGGTCTATGGGGCCCGAGCCAGTTACAGCGAGCGACCGAGCTGGTTCGGTCCATGTACGCCACCGTGTTGCCTGACATGCGGGCCAGGTATGTCAGATACGTGGTCAATACGGGTTTATACGGTTGTGATCCCATTTCGCAACAATTAGTCCGTGAAGTGGTACTGACGTGCAAAACTTTTGACTATTGGTACATATCCGCCACGACGTGCCCAAGTGTGGTAGTGCCTTGCAATTATCTCGAACTTGAGGTTTACAATAGCTTAAAAATAATACCTATTATGTACTTCAGTTGTGCTTGGTGCTCTTGAAGAAATTGTAGGTGCACCTTTAATTTAAAATTAGTGTAAAATCTAAAAGTAAAAGGAGAGGGGAATATACCAACATGAAAAAATAGAAAAAATGAGATCTTCATCTTCACTTTAGTCATGGATAGACGATGGAACCTGCATTATCATCCTAGTTTAGAATTCAGTAATATCAATCCTCACCAAATCCTATCACTTTGAGCTAATGACATTCCCTACACTTCAGATCTGTTCATAATAATTTCACTCTTATGGCATGTATGGTACCTATTTCACACTAAAAATTTTGCACTTAAATAGTTGTGAAAGTTTCTTAAATAATAGGAATTTAAATAGTTGTAGAATTTTTTCTTGACATCGACGATGCCTGGCCCGCATCCTCGTTGTCGACTCGGTGGCGACCACCTGCTTGAGAGGCGCCAGCATATCCGGGACTGGGTTTCGCCAGGCTCGCACTGGGAGGAGCTACCTTCCGGGGCGCGCAACTTGGTGAGGAACCAGGCTCCCGTCGTCGTCTCGGAGATTCTTTGGTTGCAGTCATGTGGGCCACTTTCGGTGCCGAGGATGCCGGGCCCCGAGGAGGAGATACGTCGCCGTGTCAAGGAGGAGGACGAGCACGTCCGTCACTACATGGAGGCGTTGGACGCCAGGTTCTCCAATACCTGGCAGGTTATTCAAGGATCTCACTCGAGCTATGATCCGGTGATGGTTCCTGCTCTTTGGGTGTCCACCGCCCGCGCCTCAGTACATTGGAAGCTCTTTGTTGGTTGATCAATTAGATATTATTCACTGATGCATTAATTAAGTGATGTGTTCGAGATTATATATTTGATAATATTAAGTGGATTATTCGATAATGCCTATGAGAAATTCAATGATATATATATGATCGATTCTATGAGAAATTCTATTTTTATATATGCATAACGTGTACAATATGTAGTATGTAAAATATATTTGAAATGAAAAAGAATTAAATGGAAAACACAAAATTAAAAGGAAAAATAAAGAGAAACCCAAAACCCCTAAACCTTTTAGTCTCGGTTGGTGTAACCAACCGGGACTAAAGGCCCCCAGCCCCCCGGCGCGGGCTGGTGCCACGTGGTGGGCATTCGGTCCCGGTTCGTGACGAACTGTCACTAAAGGGGGGGGCCTTTAGTCCCCACCCTTTAGTGCCGGTTGCAGAACCGGCACTAAAGGTCCTTACGAATCGAGACTGTTGCCTGATTCTGCACTAGTGGGCGGCTCCAGTCTAGCAGTTGGATCTGTAGCTACCCATCTCATAGTACATTAGGCATCTTCTTCTCCATTACTTCGGCCATTCCGGTAGTTTCGACGGTAGTTTCCAATATTCTCCACCCTTTTCTACGGCATGATGGTGCATGTGCCACGGAATCTAGTGTGAAGATCCGGAGGACAGGTGATACGTCCCAAACGTATCTATAATTTCTGCTTATTCCATGATCTTTTGGGTTACATTGTTATATGTTTTGCTACACTTTTATATCATTTTACACATATTTGGACTAACCTACAAACTCAGTGCACCCAGTGCCAGTTTCTGTCTGCTGATGTCTATTTTGCAGGGTTTTACCCAATTTTCCGAAGCCCAAAAAATTCCAGGAAAAATATATATAAAATAAGCATAACAGAAGCTTCCAGATCACCGAAGCTGGGCCAGAGGGGGGCCAGGGGCCGTCTAAGCGACCCCCTAGTGCGACCTACCCCCTGGACACGCCAGGAGGCCGCCTAGGTCGGTCCCACCAATTCCGGTTCCCACCTTAGGCCTATATTTACTCCTCCGCGAGAAAACCCTTCCATTAGATCTAGAATCGTGAATTTTTCCATCATTCCGCCGCCGCAGCGCTTCCGAGATCGGGAGCATCAGGAGACCTCTTCCCGGCACCCTGTCGGAGGGAGGATTGACCTCCAAGAGCTTCTCCAGTGCCATGGACGCTTCCCGGACGTGTCGTGAGTAGTCCTCCTTGGACGATACGTCCATGACCAGTACCTATGTGATGTCTTCTCTCTAATCTTGTGCTTCAATGGTTAGTCCTTGTGACCTGCCCTACATGATCAAGGGATCTATGTAATTCTCTTGCTATTTCTATGCTCGGTTTGTTGGGATCCGTTGGATTATGAGACTATGTTCAGATTGTTATGAGTTATATATTTGATTATCCTTTTATATTATGTTCCTTAGTGATTCATGCATGTTCTCCGTTGCTATTTATTGATTTCGCTGAGTAGTAGATTGTAAGTCCAAGAGGGAGCGTTATGCATGATTGTAGGTTCATGACCCTCGATGTCTAGCTTGAGTGGACGAAACATAAGACTAGGGAATGTGCTATTGCCACCAGGGAGAAAACAACGGTGCTTGTGGCCACGGTTGCAAGGATTGTTTAAGTTACGCATAGTTCGTTAATGCAGTTGTCCGTTGCTTGGAGTTTACACTTTGGGTGGGGCTCGCAACTTAATACCAGCGAGATGTTCTGGATAGATATCTCAAGGTGGATGATTAGTCAGTAGATGCTCATGAATAAACGGTCTACTTGTCTTGGCATACTGTGAATTACTATTGAACCGCTAACTATCAAGTAGCATAATTAGCATTGCGGTGCGTTCATAATTCTGTCAATTTCCCAACTGTGATTTGTTTACCCAAGCATAGTTGTTTATCGTCTTTTGGGAGAGATACATCACTAGTGAACATCATGTGACTCCGGTCCATATCACCATCGTTGATTGCACCTCCATCATTTACCGTTTTCATTTACTTTTCCATTGCAATCACTACTACTTTCCCGCTTGTGTTTTGATCCTTTGCAAACTACAAGGCCAGAGAGATTGATAACCTCTCTGTACTCGTTGGGAGCAAAGTTATTTGTTGTGTGTGCAGGTCCACGTCTTCTGCTAGCGCCAGGGTGGAAGACACTTACTTGTTGGTCCTAGGAGTGATACTGGTTCGATAAACCTTACAGTTCCCGTGTGAGGGAAAACTTGCGGCTGACTACATCTCAACCTTCCACTTGGGGTAACCAACGAGGTGCGAGAAGTATATACATCATCTCGTGATCAAGCAAAGTTTTCTGGCGCCGTTGCCGGGGACTCCAGTCTTCAAGACAGAGGGGTTGCACACTATCTTTTACCTTTGCTTTTTAGTCTTGTTAGTTTTCTTTTTAGTTTTTGCTTTAGAGTCTTATACCAAAAACCACAAAAAAATAGTTGCTTTGTTCTTGCTTGTTGCTCTGCTATGGGTTCAGCTGAGAACACTAAGTTGTGTGACTTCACTAGTTAGGCTTATGGAAAACTACACTCTTAGTTCGCTGCTTGGGGAAGGCCGATTTACCACACCCGTGGTAGAAAAGTCTCCTCCACCTACTGAATGTATCCCATTTAAAATACCACTTGGGATAATTGAAATAATTAGGAATTATTGTTATGTAGAAGATGGAACAATCAATCCTAGTATTCATTTGTTGAAACTCACAGAACTTTGTGAGTTGTTTAAGATTCCAGGTTTGACAAGAGATGGAGTCATGAGGAAATTATTTGCCTTGTCACTGAAAGGAAAAGCATTGGAATTGTATAGGCTACTAGATGATTCTCACCTATGGGATTGGGAAGACATTCAGTCTCTCTTTTACTCCAAGTTTTATCCTCTTCATGAAGTCCATGTGGATCAAGGTAGCAATGCTTTATGTGATACTTATATTGTTGAGTTTATTCATGATCCCACTGAAAATTATTAAGAGAAGGGAACATATGCTTATAGATATTTCAATAATATCAAGTTCCCTCTCTTTATGTTAAACGTTTTGAAGCTGCACTTGTTTTGCCTTCCTATGCTTATTGCTTTGTCCTTCAATGGATTATTCTATTGCAATATTCCTATGCATAGGAAACATGTTAGACTTAAATGTGTGTGGTATTTTCTTCTTGATGCTCTTTTTTTTCTGCAACTCTTATTCCTACGAGAGCATCATTAAAATCTTAAGCCTAGCTTTATGGCTATTAAGAAAGAGGTCTAGGGAGACAACCCTTGTTATCTTTACTATGAGTTTTTACTTCCAGTTTTAGTGGTCTTGATGCTTGTTACTACTCTAGCAACATCATTGTATCTTTATTTTTAAGCTTTGTGCCAAGTTATAGCCTCCAATTGCAAGAAAGTTCAAAAATTGTGACATGCTGTCCACAAACAAATTATGTCTGCTTGACGGAAAAATTCGCCAAAAATCACAAGGTCATCTTTTTCATCTGAATTTGTTTGAAACATGCTCTATATAATTGCCTTTCTGGCATCTGTTCTGATTTTTTTGATTTGAGTTGCACAAGTGCCCCTAATAAATTATTTCCTACATGTTGTTATGTTTTTCACAGATTCTGCCATGTTTTGCGTTTTCATCATTTTGCAAATCCTAATCTTACTTTTTATTTGCAAAAACCTTTGGCAATCATGATAAACAGGAGTTTTTCATGAAAATCTTTATTTCTAGTAGGTAATGAATTATTTTATTAAGGGTACTAACCACTCTAATCAGCTTATGATGAGTTTCGTATGAAGGGAGTTTTCAAGTATGCGATGGGAGATGATGAAATAAGATACAGGAGTGTCAAGAGCTCAACCTTGGGGATGCCCCCATGCATCCCAAGAAATACTCAAGGAAACCCAAAGATTAGGGATGCCCCCGTGCATCCCCTTCTCTATCAACAATCATCGGTTTGTCCATCTCCATGCTATATTTTTATCACTTCATATGTTATGTGCTATGCTCGGAGCGTCCCGCTCTTTAATTTTTAGTTTGTTTTAGTTTTTCTTGCTGTTCCTAACAATTCGGAACCTAGCCTACCTTGTTTGGGAGAGAAACACACTGCATTCCACTCTAGAACACAACATAGGTTTTCATGCTTATCTTTTTTGTGTGTTCTCTATCTTTACTTAGCTATTGTCATGCTTAGCTCTTAGTTTTCATGCTTATCTTTTTAAGAGCTTTTATTTAGGTTTCTTTTGGAACTCTCTTGAGTTATCAGGCTTACCTTGTTTAGAGAGTTGGCTTGTTGCACTGAGTTGTGTGTCTTGCATGAGTAGGTAATTAAGATTGCTATTTAAGTATAGTAGTAACTTGCAATAGTTTTGAGGTATTGATTTGAGTAATTTTTGGACTAATGGTGCCAAGAGCTTGAGCCTATTAGTGATAGGTGTCGTATTTTGGGAAATCCGTGTGTTATCCAAAAACAAAAAATTAGTTGAGAACTCTAGCAACTAAATTGATCGCTAACCTCTGGAGGGGTTGGAATATATAGAGTACCCTCACGTTACCAAGAGTCGAGGATGCGCAAGGATAACCAAACCCCCAAACACTCCTCCTCGGGGTACTTGTCTCTTTGTGAACCTCCTAACTAGATAGAGAGTTACCGATAATAAGTGTATGAGTTCTTCGGACTAATGTGAGTATTCGATTGTTGGCACTTCCACCATCCATATTTTGCTAGCCTCTTCGGTACCGTGCATTTCCCTTTCTCACATTGAGAGTTGGTGCAAACTTCGCCGGTGCATCCAAACCCATGATATGATAAGCTCTGTCATACATAAGCCTCATTATATCTTTCCTCAAAACATCCACCATACCTACCTATTAAGGCATTTCCATAGCCTTTGCGAGATACATTGCCATGCAACATCCACCATCTCATGACTTGATCTTCATGTCATACATGCTTTTGCTTGATCGTAGAGCCGCATGATAGTTGGGCCTTGCCCCAATTATTGCTACATGGCGCACTAGTATCATTGCATATCCTCCTACACTAGCAGAGGCATACATTTGCATACATCAGGATAGTTTTTACTTGTCTTTATGTTGAGTACTTCTTATAAAGTGTGATGATCTTCTTTTATTAATGTAAAACATAGAGTGTTTCCCTTAAGTGAGGAAAAGATCCCAAAGAGGACAAAACAAAAGATCCCAAAGAGGACAAATGAGAGATAAAAAGAAAGAGCCAAAGAGGCCACAAAAAAAAGAGAAAAAAAAAGAGAAGGGGGCAACACTACTATTCCTATTGAAAGATCCACACTCGTACTCCATTCCTATATTTGTACTACATAGAGATTATCATTCATGCATAACTATGTGGGGACCCTTACACTATAGAACTTGGTTTGCATATTCCAATGATGAGCCTCCTCAAATGAGCTCTAGGTATTCATGAGCAAACAAGTTGGATGCACCCCCACTAGTTCCATTAGAGAGCTTATCTTAGCTCATATGTGCATCTGTTACATGGCAATCCCTACTCCTCACATTATATCTATCATTTGGCTTTCTCTCGCCTATGGTTGTCCTCATTGATGTGAGCTTTTCACACCTTTTTGTCTTCCTTCCCCATCATTGTTCTACTTTCCATCCTATGTGCCAACATATCTTGCTTACGCTCATCCATTGCATGAGTGCTCAAAGTCGAAAGGGAGAGGATCATTTTGACTTGTGCCTGACTAGTGGTCTGGGGATGAGTCAAAATAAGGTTCTGAAGGAGACCAAGTGTGAGGTTTAGTAGATTGAGTTCTCAATTAATAAAATATTTTATGATGTCAACCCATCTCCCACTTCTTGCACGCAAACACCATTTGGAGACATTCGAGTCACGGACAGTGAGAGCTCTTGCACCTTTATGTTCTTACTTTGCTAAACTCAATACTAGATATAAACTTTGGCTTGTTAATGTCTTCACTTGAATTGCATATCTTACTTGCTTTACTTTGAAGTTCTTATATGTGTATTAGCATGTCACCACAGAAATTATTGTGTTATCATTTATCTACTCGAGGACGAGCAGAAATTAAGCTTGGGGATGTTGATATGTCCCAAACATATCTATAATTTTTGCTTGTTCCATGATCTTTTGGGTGACATTGTTATATGTTTTGCTACACTTTTATATCATGTTACACATATTTGGAATGACCTACTAACTCAGTGCACCCAGTGCCAGTTTTTGTGTGCTCATGTGTATTTTGCAGGGGCTTTTACCCAATTTTCCGAAGCCCGAAAAATTCCAGGAAAAATATATAAAAAATCAGCATAACGGAAGCTTCCAGATCACCGAAGATGGGCCACACGGGGGCCAGGGGCCTTCCAGGCGACCCCCTGGCGCGGCCTACCCCCAAGCCGCGCCAGGAGGCCGCCTGGGTGGGTCCCACCTCCTTCGGTGCCCTCCTTTGGTCTATATTTACTCCTCTGCGAGAAAACCCTTCCATCAGATCCAGAATCAAGAATTTCTCCATAGTTCCGCCGCTGTAGCGCTTCCGAGATAGCGAGTGTGAGGAGACCTCTTCCCCGCATCCTGTCGGAGGGAGGATTGACCTCCGGGAGCTTCTCCACCGCCATGGATGCTTCCAGGACGTGTCGTGAGTAATCCTCCTTGGACCATGAGTCTATGACCAGTAGTTATGTGATGTCTTCTCTCCAATCTTGTGCTTCAATAGTTAGTCCTCGTGAGTTGCCCTACATGATCAAGGCATCTATGTAATTCTCTTGCTATTGCTATGCTCGGTTTGTTGGGATTCGATGGATTATGAGATTATGTTCAGATTGTTATGAGTTATATATTTGATTATCATTTTATATTATATTCCTTAGTGATTCATGCATGTTCTCTATTGCTATTTATTGCTTTGGCCGAGTAGTAGATTGTAACTCCAAGAGGGAGCATTATGCATGATTGTGAGTTCATGCCCCTCGATGTCTAGCTTGAGTGACAGAAACATGAGACTAGGGGATGTGTTGTTGCCACCAGGGAGAAAACAACGGTGCTTCTGACCACGGTTACAAGGATTGTTTACGTTACGCATAGTTCGTTAATGCAGTTGTCCGTTGCTTTGAGTTTACACTTTGGGTGGGGCTCGCAACTTAATTCCGGCGAGAGGTTCTGGATAGATATCTCAAGGTGGATGATTAGTAAGTAGATGTTGATGAATAAACAGTCTACTTGTCTTGGCGTACTTCCCACTACTATTGAACCACTAACTATCAAGTAGCATAATTAGCATTGCGGTGCATTCATAATTATGTCAATTTCCCAACTGTGATTTGTTTACCCAAGCATAGTTTTTTATCGTATTTTGGGAGAGAGACATCACTAGTGAACATCATGTGACTCCAGTCCATATATATCACCATCATTGTTTACACCTCCATCATTTACCGGTTTCATTTACTTTTCCGTTGCAATCACTATTACTTTCCCGCTTTTGTTTTGATCCTTTGCAAACTACAAGGCAGGAGAGATTGACAACCTCTTTGTACTCGTTGGGATCAAAATTATTTGTTGTGTGTGAAGGTCCACGTCTTCTGCTAGCGCCAGGATGGAAGACACCTACTTGTTGATCCTAGGAGTCCTACTGGTTCGATAAACCTTACAGTTCTCGTGTGAGGGAAAACTTGTTGCTGACTACATCTCAACCTTCCACTTGGGGTAACCAACGAGCTGCGAGAAGTATATACATCATCTCGTCATCAACAGGTTAGTCTTCACTTCCCATAGATTCATCCTTGAGGTGGTGTTGGTTGCAATATTAAATAATGGCTAGTATGGCTTGTTCTCCAGCTTCGATGGTGCGAGTATTGTCATGTCTACAAACAAGATTGGGTGGAGAGGTTTGTTTACCCACTATGAAAACATTGGCAGTTGGTTGTGTCTTTGTCAAGTCATTGCTGCCTTGGCAAGAACATCATCGATTTTGTTATTCCATCGAATCCGATGGACTTCTAGGTATGATGGACCCGACTTGTATTCTTCTCCTAGATGTCGATCATTCAGGATCGATGTTGCCAACACTTGTCTCCATGGATCGTGACTCTCGTATTCGAATTTGTGGATGCTACTTCATTGTATAGATGGTGTAGTGGAACACCAATGGATAAACATCGATGCCCTATCGACAAGTGCTGAAAGGAGTGTGTAAAGTATTCCATGTGGATTGGATTGTATTTTCGTTTCAGGGTTTTATTGTAATATTGTTGTTAGATTAATATAGAGCTTTAAGCTCCTTTGAAAAATGCAATGATTTTTAAAATTGAAGACTTGACAATATTGGTTCTTGGATGTGGGTGTAGGGGGTCAAGTTCCATTTTTTGGGAGGGACCCAATGCAAATAAAAGGTTGTATTTGTAAAGAAAAGTGTGTCTTCGCCTTCCAAATGGCCTTCTATGTAATGCCACCACCTATTAAGATGAGCAGTAAATGCTTGGCAACCGATCAATGGACTATATTACTCAACATTAACGTGACCATCTATCTACACCCTCTATATCTAAAAAGAGCATGCAATTTTCATTGTAAATTGCAAGGACCGAATGAAAGAGTATAAACATGCTTTATTTATCCCTAATTAAGTGCATGCCAGAACTAATCTACCCTAGACCATTGTGACATGGTGTCCTCATCTCAATTCTTGATTCATGCCGGAATAGGGCGCTCCCGGGTCATTTGCAATTGAGTCCCTTGGATCTATGCGGCCTGGCTGACGTGTCCTGATCATGGCCGCTCGACCGCTCCTATTCTAATTCGGTCTCGTCCTCCTCTTGTTCACCCTTGTCATTTACAGGTGGCCTGGACGTGGTGTCACGAGCGTCTATCTTCTTAGTGGGTGAGCGTTCTAGTGCAGGTGATTTCTGCGTCAGGGCTAGCGAGGCGAGGTGGGGGTCGTCTCGTCGACGTGCCCATCCGTCGTTTGTAGTCGGGTACGTAGTGCCCCCCAACGTACAAGCATGCAGTTTGTGATTCTTCTGTACGCCATGGAACTGTTCCCCGTCGTGGAGGGGCAGAATTCACTTTTTTGACCTTTTCGCTAATGTTAAGTTACCCCGATTGGGAAAAGATTCTGATGTGATCCTTTTGCTACCACCGGAGTCCTTGGCGGTAGCGTATGACAACCTATCGCCGTGGACCCTGGCGAAAATGGCCTACCGCCGGAGGGGCTGGCGGTAGCACATGTAAGCCTACCACCAAGGCATCTGGCGGTAGGCACACACATGCCTGATATGTGCTAAAACTACCTCAGTATTTCCCCAAAGAGGAAGGGATGATGCAGTACTATTTCCCTCAGTGATGAGACCAAGGTTATCGAACCAGTAGGAGAACCTCCTCACACCACGTAAACAGCACCTGCACACAAATAACAAATACTCGAAACCCCACGTGTTAAAGGGGTTGTCAATCCCTCCCTGGCAACGGCGTGAGAAATTCCTTTCGGGTACGGCGCCTCAAGATAGGCAAATAACGTGAGGTAAAAAGTGGTAGATAAGATAAATAGATCACGGAAAAAATAAATTACAGCGAGGTATTTTTGTATTTTTGGTTTAATAAATCTAAAAATAAAAGCAAAGGAAAATAGATCGAAAGGCAAATATGATGAAAAGAGACCCGGGGGCCGTAGGTTTCACTAGTGGCTTCTCTCGAGAAAAATAGCAAATGGTGGGAAAACAATTATTGTTGGGCAATTCATAGAACTTCAAATAATCATGACGAGATCGAGGCAATGATCATTATATAGGCATCACGTCCAAGATTAGTAGACCGACTCCTGCGTGCATCTACTACTATTACTCCACACATCGACCGCTATCGAGCATGCATCTAGTGTATTAAGTTCATGGCAAAATGAAGTAATGCCATAAGAACGATGACATGATGTAGACAAGATCTATTTATGTAGAAATAGACCCCCATCTTTTTATCCTTAATAGCAACGATACATACGTGTCGTTTCCCTTCGTGTCACTGGGATCACGCACCGTAAGATCGAACCCATCACAAAGCAGCTCTTCCCATTGCAAGATAAATAGATCAAGTTGGCCAAACAAAACCCAAATATCGGAGAAGAAATACGAGGCTATAATCAATCACGCATATAAGAGATCAAAGAAGACTCGAATAACTTTCATGGATAAAAACATAGATTTGATCATAAACTCAAAGTTCCTCGGATCCCAACAAACACACCGCAAAAAGACTTACATAATATGGATCTCCAAGAGACCATTGTATTGATAATCAAGAGAGAGAGAGGAAGCCATCTAGCTACTAACTACGGACCCGTAGGTCTACAAAGAACTACTCACGCATAATCGGAGAGGCACCAATGGACATGATGAACCCCTCTGTAATGGTGTCTAGATTGGATCTTGTGTTTCTGGACTCTGCGGTGGCTGGAATTGATTTTCGTCCCCTCCCTTAGGGTTTCTGGAATATTAGGATATTTATAGAGCAAAGAGGCAGTGCGGGAGGCCAACGACGAGGGCACAACCCACCCTGGCGCGCCTGGGTCCCCAGGCGCAACCTGGTAGATTGTGCTCCCATCGGAGCTCCCTCACGTGCGTTCCTGGCCCACTGGATGTCTTCTGGCCCAAAAAATCCACAAAAAGTTTTGCTGCATTTGGACTCCGTTAGGTATTGATTTTATGCGGTGTAAAAAACATGCAGAAAACAACAACTCACACTGGGCACTATGTCAATAGGTTAGTACCAAAAAATGATATAAAATGACTATAAAATGATTGTAAAATATCCAAGAATGATAATATAACAGCATGGAAAAATAAAAAAAATATAGATACGTTGGAGACGTATTAGCATCCCCAATCTTAATTCCTGCTCTTCCTCGAGTAGGTAAATGATAAAAACATAACTTTTGATGTGGAATGTTGCCTAACGTGTTCATCACATTTCTTTTCTTTATAGCATGGACATTTGGACTTTTATATGGTTCAAAGCAATAGTCTATTTCTGACATGAAGACTTTAATACTCAAGCATACCAACAAGCAACCATGTCTTTCAAAATATCAACACTAAAGCAAGTTATCCCTAACCCATTATGCTCAATCATTGATTCATTCATGAAACACACTCGAATATTAGCTACACCCAATGCTCAATTACGATCATAGTGCCCCTTAGTTGGTGTTTTATGAAAGAAGATGGAGACTCAAATTCAAAATAAAAATTGCATAAGTAAAAGAAAGACCCTTCGTAGAGGGAAGTAGGGATTTGTAGAGGTGCCATAGCTCAAAGCATTTTGGGAGGCATACTTTTCCCACCAACGAAAATGACTTAGAGCTCCCAACACTTTCCATGCTAGATACATCATAGGCGGTTCCCAAACAGAAAATAAAGTTTATTCCTTTTTCAACCATTACTTTCACTTTTCATGGCTTGTCCTTATCCACGGGTGCAGTCCATACCAACACTTTCCAAGGAATTTATAATTTGACAACAAAAAGTAAATTTATTTTATTTCATTTCAGGGTTGGGCATCCTTAATACCTTTGTCGTACTCTCGTGCAATGACAAGTGAATAAACACTCATCGTGAGAATAACACATCTAGCATGGAAAATATTGGCCACCCCTCACCGGCTCGCGAGCGGTAAAGCACACAAAAGAGAAATTTATTTTGAAAATTAGAGATGGAACATGCAAATTTTCTTAGAAGGGCATGGAAATACCGCATATAGGTAGGTATAGTGGACTCATATGGCAAAACTGGTTTAAAGGGTTTTGGATGCACAAGTAGTGATCATACTTAGTGCAAAATGAATGCTGGCAAAAAGTTTGAGAAGTGACCAAGCAAGAAACGAAAAGTCTTGTACCCAAGCATTAAGCATAAGTAACACCGAATAATGCACCACAAGTAGGATATAAATTTCATTGCATAACTATTGACTTTCGTGCTTGCATAGGGAATCACAAACCTTAACATCAATATTCTTACTAAAGCACCATTACTCATCAACATGACTCACATATCATATCGTCATATCCCAAAACCATTACTAAGAGTCAAGTTTATTTTGTCCAATGATCTTCATGAAAGTTTTTATTATATCCTCCTTGGATATCTATCAATTTGGGACTATTTTCATATATTGGTTTTGGTAAGCTCAAACAAATTTAAGTGAAGAACATGAGCATAATATTTCTTTCTCTCAAAATAATCTAAGTGAAGCAAGAGAAAATTCTTAAAAAATTCTAACTCCCAAATAAATCTAAGTGAAGTGTGAGAGAATTTATTCAAAAATAACAAAGCACACCGTGCTCAAATAGATATAAGTGAAGTACTAGAGCAAATCCATAGCTCTAAAAAAATTAGTGAAGCATAGGAGCAAGCATAGCATAATTTTTGGCTCTCTAAAAAAGGTGTGTCCAGAGAGGATTCAAGACTTAAAACAAAAATTAAAACAAGCAAAGACTCATATCATACAAGACGCTCCAAGCCAAACTCATAATATGTGACGAATAAACATATAGTTTCAAATAAAATACCGATGGTTGTTAGAAGAAAGAGGGGATGCTACTCGGGGGGGCATCCCCAAGCTTAGTTGCTTGATACTTATTCAATATTACCTTGGGGTGCCTCAGGCATCCCCAAGATTAGCCTTTTGCTAATCCTTATTCCTTCGTCCATCGTAAGATCGCCCAAAACTTGAAAACTTCAATCACACAAAACTCAACATAACATTCATGAGATTTGTTAGTATAAGAAAGCAAACCACTACTATAAGTACTGTTGCAAACCTATTAATATTTTATTTTTGCATTATATCTACTGTATTCCAACTTTTCTATGTAAAAAACTCATCAAAGAAAACCATAGAATCATCAAAACAAGCACACAACGCAAAGAAAACAAAATCTGTCAAAAGCAGAACAGTCTGTAGCAATATGACTACTTCGACTACTTATGTAACTCCAACAATTCAGAAAAATTAGGAAGATGTGAATAATTTGTTTATTAATATTATGCAAAACGAATCAACTAAAAAGAAATCTTATGTTAAAAATTAAAAATAATTACGTGAGCGCAAAAGTTTCTGTTTTTCAGCAAGATCAGATCAACTTTCACCCAAATCATCCCAAAGGCCTTGTTTGGCACAAACACTAATTTAAACCACAAAAACACATCTAACCAGAGGTATAATTGTGTATTTTATTGAAAACAGCAAGAAAACCAAAAATCAAAAAGATACAAGTTGGCTTGCCTCCCAACAAGCGCTATCGTTTTACGCCCCTAGCTAAGCATAACGCGTAGGATCTAAGTGTTGTCATCTTTGTTTCTAGATCCATATGGTGCCCTCATTATTGATTCATATGGTGGTCTAACTCTTGTTCTAGGTAAGTATTCCATTCCCTTCCTTAGTGGAAATTGAAATTTAATATTGCCTTCTTTCATATCAATCACGGCACCAATAGTACGTAAAAACGGTCTACCAAGTATAATTGGACAAGACGGATTGCAATCAATATGAAGAACAATAAAATATATGGGCACATAATTCCTATTTGCAAGAATAAGAACATCATTAATTCTTCCCATATGCTTTTTAATAGTAGAATCCGCCAAGTGCAAATTTAAAGAGCATTCTTCAATATTAGTAAGACCAAGCACGTCACATAAAGATTTTGGAATTGTAGAAACACTAGCACCCAAGTCACATAAAGCAAAACACTAATAATTTTTTATCTTGACTTTTATAGTAGGTTCCCACTCATCATGCAATTTTATAGTAACTGAAACTTCTAATTCCAATTTTTCTTCAAAAGCTTTCATCATAGCATCAACAATATGTTTAGTAAAAGCTTTATTTTGTTCATATGCCTGGGGTGAATTTATCATGGATTGCAACAAATAAATACAATCAAAAAAGATCAACTATCATAATTAAAGTCTTTGTAATCCAAAATAGTGGGCACATCACTAGTTAAAGTCTTGACCTCTTCAAACCCACTTTTATCAATTTTCTCAACAAGATTTTCACCCTCCGAATCATAGGGATGCCTTCTAACTAAAGTTGATTCTTCGCCATTCCCTTTTTCATCAATCTTAATTTTACTAAACAAAGAATCAATAGAAGAAACACCAATCATTTTAAGATCTTCATCACTTTTATGAAAGTAATCACTAGAAAATGCTCTTTCTTAAAATTCTCTTTTAGGTCTAAGCATAACGGTTCTTTTCTTACTTTCATCCATATAAACATAAAGAGCTTTAATTGATACTTCAACTTTAGGCACACATTTTTTAGTCTTGAGAGTTTCTACATCATGATAAATTCTATCAATACTTCTAGACGAATCATCAACTTTATTCAACTTTTCTTTGTTGGGGAACGTCGCATGGGAAACAAAAAAAATCCTACGCACACGAAGACCTATCATGGTGATGTCCATCTACGAGAGGGGATTTCCGATCTACGTACCCTTGTAGATCGCACAGCAGAAGCGTTAGTGAACGTACTTGATGTAGTGGAACATCCTCACGTCCCTCGATCCGCCCCGCGAACCGTCCCACGAACCGTCCCGCGATCCGTCCCATGATCTAGTGCCGAACGGACGGCACCTCCGCGTTCAGCACACGTACAGCTCGACGATGATCTCAGCCTTCTTGATCCAGCAAGAGAGACGGAGAGGTAGATGAATTCTCCGGCAGCGTGACGGCGCTCCGGAGGTTGGTGGTGATCTAATCTCAGCAGGGCTCCGCCGAGATTGGGTGCATGACCATCTCACATTGGGTGCATGACCATAAAAGATATTACTCATAGAAATTGAACAACCATTATTCTCTGACTTAAACGAGTAACCGTCTCGCAATAAACAAGATCCAGATATAATGTTCATGCTCAACGCAGGCACTAAATAACAATTATTCAAGTTCATAACTAATCCTGATGCTAACTGAAGTGAAACTGCGCCGACGGTGATTGCATCAACCTTGGAACCATTTCCCACGCGCATCGTCACTTCATCTTTCGCCAGCCTTCGCCTATTCTGCAGTTCCTATTTCGAGTTGCAAATATGAGCAACAGAACCAGTATCGAATACCCAGGCACTACTACGAGAGCTGGTTAAGTACACATCAATAACATGTATATCAAATATACCTGATTTTTCTTTGGCCGCCTTCTTATCAGCCAGATACTTGGGGCAGTTGCGCTTCCAGTGACCCATGCCCTTGCAATAGTAGCACTCTGTTTCAGGCTTAGGTCCAGCTTTGGGTTTCTTCATCGGATTGGCAACATGCTTGCCGCTCTTCTTCGAAATACCCTTCTTCCCTTTGTCGTTTCTCTTGAAACTAGTTGTCTTATTCACCATCAACACTTGATGCTCTTTACGGAGTTCAGACTCTGCGACTTCCAGCATCGCAAATAACTCGTCGGGTGACTTG